>NW_026067914.1:38729-434781 GCF_014885135.2 Alexandromys fortis | reverse complement strand
AAATAAATTAAAAAAAAAAGAAAAAAAAAAGAAATTAACACAAGTAGAAACTTACTAGGACTAAACAGCGAAACAGAAGTCAGTCTTTCAACTGTTTCTGTGTATTGTTAGTTGTGGAGTTCTAGATTTGTCTATTTTAACTCCTCTCTCAGAAAAAAAAAGACTAGAGAGAAAGATAAAAATGGAGAGGCCTGAATTCATACATACATCATCTAAGTGATTTTTTTAAAAGGGTGTATTAGTTAGGGTCTCTTTTTATTTTTTATTTTTTTAAAGAAAAAAAAGAAAAAAAATCTGGAAAAACAAAAAAAAGAAAAAGAAAAGAAATTATCTCTTTTTTTTGTTGCATATCAATCCCAGTTACCACTCACTTCCCTTCTCCCATTGCCACCATCTTTCACCCACCTCCACCCTCATCCATTTCCCAGAGAAGACAAGGCACATTGCTCTGAGGAAGGACCAAGGCCCTCCAGATTGAGCAAGGTATCCATCCAAAGAGAATGGGTTCCAAAATGCCAGTATAAGCAACAGGGACAAATCCTGGTTCCACTGCCGGTGGCCCCACAGTCTGCTCCAGCCATACAACTGTATGGCTGATTCAGAGGGTCCAGCTTGTCCCTATGCTGGTTCCTTTTCTGTCTGGTCAAAGTTGGTGAGCTCCCATTAGCTCAGGTAAGCTGTTTCAGTTGGTATCCCTATCATGGTCTTGACCTCTTTGCTCATATTTTCACTTCTTCCACACTTCCACTGGACTTTGGGAGCTCAGCCCAGTGCGCTACTGCAGGTCTCTGCCTCTGTTTCCATCAGTAGAACCTTGGATGGAGGTTCTACGGTGACATTTAAGATACTCATCAGTCTGACTATAGGGCAAGGCCAGTCCAGGCATCTTCTCCACTATTGCTTAGGGTCTTAGCTGGGTTCATCTTTGTAGATTCCTGGGAAATTCTCTGGTGACAGGTTTCTTGCTAGTTCCATAATGGTTCCCTCAATCAAAATATCTCTTTCTTTGCTCTCCATCTCTGTCCTTCCCCATCTCAAGTATCCTGTTCCCTCAAGTCCAAATAGACTAAGTGATTTTTTTAAGAACTAAAAATAGAAATGTGGTCATCCAAACCTGATGAAATAAGAGTAAACATAATGAAAATAGATTTAAACAGGTGGTAAAAGGGAGTGGTGCTGTATATTAAATCGGTAGAGTGCTTGACTATCATGCGTGAAAATGCTGGGGTCCATCTCCAGGCCATGTTAACCTGGTGTGGTGGCATATACCTATAGTCCAGCATTGGGGAGGTGAAGGCAGGAAGACTGGAAGTTCATGAGAACATAGTCAACTACAGAGTGAGTTTGAGGTTAGTCTGGGCTACAAAAGAGAGAGGAAAAGGAGGAGGAGGAAGAGAAGAAAGGAAAGGATTAGAGGGAGAGAAAAGAGGAGGAGGAAGGAGAAAACAAAGTAAAAGGTGGTGAAGAAAAGGGAGGAAGAGGAGGAATGGGAAGGAGGACTAAAAAGAGGATGAGGAGGAGGAAGACTTGTGAGTGGATAAAGTCTTGCAGAAGAGAAGATCGAGCTGAGTTCCTGGCGACCCATCCTAAACAAATAACTTCCCTGTTACGGGTAAGAGTGAAGGCTGACGCAAAGAAAACAAGCTTTAAAATCGCGTAAACCTTCAGTAATCCCTGGGTACCCACAGTGAGTTAAGTTTTACAAGGTATACTCCGATCTCTCACCCTCATTTCTGTTCTTACAAGAACAGCAACATGCATTACTCATAGTTTACAGGTCAGGAAATTGGAACTCCTGGAGGTCAAGTGGCTTATATTGCATCATAGCTAGCTAGTGGTAGAACAGGGGGACAAACTTTTCAACCATCCTGCAGTAGTTTTCAGTTGCATCTCTTTAGCAAAATGCATCTTCATCTACAAGCTGAATTTTGCAATCTAAAATAACGACTGAAAGCATTTTATCAGCCCTATGTGGGTGGGTGCCTCACTTTACCCTCCCCCATCTCAGTCGCATTCATACCAGTGTCTAAGTCCCTCAGCGGATGTGCTGCGAGTCTTACCTTAAGACATTCTTTCTGCCTAGAAAGAGATACCTTCCAATTTCTCCTACTTTCTACTGATCCTTCTCTTGACTTAAGACATCTCCTTCAGGGCAGACTCTGTGAACTCCCATGGCCTTACATCCTTATATTATATTTGTATTTAAATACTACTTACTAGTCTAACAATTTTATTTTTTATTCATTTAGGTCTTTAGTTCTTCTATGTCTCTTTCTCCCACTAACCTTAAAGCAGTAAGAAGGCAAGTCAGTGTTGGCCTTACCCTCTATTATATCTCTACCCTAGTCCAAAGACTGGCTTAGTGAAATTGTTCATTTAAACAGTTAAGATAATGACTGAAGTTTCTTCTGATGTGAGAATCCTGTTGTTTTTTTTTTTTTCTGGAATAATTTGTTTATGTTGAACAGTAAATCTAGATCATATCTCCATGCTTCATGCTCCATGAGAATCACTTCATCTCTGTGTAAATCTGGATCCCAATCACCAGCTATTTGGACAATGAAGTGGAGCCTGGAAATCTTTGTGTTTACATTAAGTTTCTCAAGTGTGTCTGATGCAGTATTTTGGAAAACATTGCCAAGATCCAGATGTTTCCAAAGAAAGTCAGCAAAACGCTGTTCTACCCTTGGGTTACATCCAAACTAAAGATAATTGGTAGAAAGAATAATGCATGCCTACAGAGTTGGATGAAGTTGCAGAATACAAATGCTGCAGATCTGAAAGGGTTTAGAACAGTTCTAAAATATGAGGCAGTGAAATTCTGAATTATAGTACTGTTCCTCTTTATTATCTTTTTCAGTTTAATTTGTCAGGGGAAATCATGCATCCATTTGCATCTATATATCTTGAATAAATCTTTTTATGTGAAATACAAGGAAACAAAGCATAGCAAAGTTGATAAAAAAAGCGAGTTTTTCTGAGAGCAATTCTCGTTTTAATGGTTAGTATCTTTATAGGGAAGATGACCTTTAAAAATAAATCAACTACTCTCAATAAGTCTTAAGTTTTATTTTGCTGTTTTGGGGGGTTTTTTAGTAGCCAAAATAATAGAGGTAGAACATTTATAATAAACTGTGGGCAGCATTGCAATCATACAAATAGAGCTAAAACTGATATCTTTTGAAATATATTGATACATTTTTGAGATATTTATTTCTAATTATTTATTTATTATTTTCACCATGTCTGTGAACATGCATATTTTACTCTGAAGGACTGCAATAGACAATTAACTGGGCTATGCATTTTATCTTTTGTCTTTCTATGCTCACTCATTTTCCATAAGGCATCAGTCTTTTAGAAACTCCCAACGCTGTTTGCTTTCTAGTTCCCCCACGTGGACTAGTCTTCAACTTGTCACATGATTACATCTTGCTCATGATTCAGCTTATGTCACCAACAAAGGGAAGGTACAGACACTTTCAAAGTAGCATCCTCAGGCTATTCTTTAGCAGGGTGTCTCATTGGATGACTAATAGAAAATATCATAAACTATAATGCTTATTTTTCCAAACTGTTTAAATTGAATTTTTCCTTTGCTAGAAGGTCATAGGGGAGATCCCACCTAGTGAGAACATTTAGTAGAGGAACACTCACCTCTCTCCTAAGACCCCTGGGAATTAACAGGCCAAATAAATACCCCAGCACTGAGAGATGTAGACCAAATAACTTGCACACACCTGCACACACTTGCAGCACTAAGTAGAGTTCATTGGTTGAAAAAAAAAGAATGCATGAAGCTGGGAGGGAAAAGTTGTAGTAGGTATTGAGGAGGGTTTAGAGGGGAGGGGATGATGGTAGGTTTGATCAAATCATATTACATGCAAGTATGGAATTCTCAAATGATAAAATATTGGAGTCCTGAGAAATACAGCATGACAAAATAAGGGTGGGAGTGGAAGTAAGAGATGGAAGCCAATCACAACGTAGGCAGAAGACAGAAGAAAGGGTGAGTTTAATGGAAAATCAAGAGGAAACATGTAGAAACAGAAGAAAAACCAAATTTTTCCTGGATCCAAGATGTAACTACATTAATAAAAAACACTCATCAAATCAAGGGCATAAATGCATAGAAATGAATATGTTTCTTAAATGAGAGCCCTCAAGACATCACTCAAGTATTTTTGAAAACTACCTAGCAAATGAAAGCAAATAAATGATCTGCAGATGGACAATGCAGACCAAGAGAAGGTTTAGGATTCCATGATCTATAAGTAAACAATGAAATTGCAAAACCGACACTGAAAATTTTAGTGATATTTTTAAGTGTGTAGAAAATCCATGTTACAATTAAAAATAAATTCAGAAAGCATAGGGATTCTCCAAAATAGAGTCTCAAATTCTATATAAAATGTTAATAAAACTGGGAAACTGAAATAGGATGACCAGAATTCTTTCACAAGAATTTAAATTAAAATGATATTAATTTTGGAATTTGCAACTGCAAAAAAAAAGCAGTGTTATCTTAATTAAAAGACAAGCCCAGTTTACAAGAGCTAGTTCCAGGACAGGAACCAAAAGCTACAGAGAAACCCTGTCTCGAAAATTCAAAAAAAAATAGTATTATATCAATCTACTTCCAGAGACAATTATAAAAGGGGGGACGGGACAAATAGCAAAGATGAGGAAATCACCAAGGCTCTGAGTGACATTAACTTGTGCAAAGAGTCTTGATTTCACAGACAAAAGAAAGCTAAATTGGTGTTGTTGTTCCTTCTGGAAACTACAGCTCCCAGATTCCTCCTGGATTACAGACACCTGTGCAAGCAGGTGCACACAGGTGCAGGACATTTCTCCCAGACACCCTTGCGTTCTCTTTAAAAAGCGAGCTTCCATGAGGTCTAGCTCTCTCTTGCCCTTCACCCTAGTGTGTCTTGCACACCTGTCCCTTATTGTGCTCCTCCCCCATTAAAGCGCACCCACGTGGGAGCCGCGTGTCTGTGTCTCCTCCTTTCGTGCGTGTTTTGTCTGTCCTGTGTTTGTCTCCACACACACAACCTGCTTTAAAAGAATAATAGGTGTAATGGGTGTAACATCGTATTACGTGTGGACTGATGCTGGACGGTGTGGTAGGTGTATCGGTTGGAGTGGGTCATGGATCTACAGACACTCTTGAGTCTTTCAATCTTCTTAGTGATATCAACTGGCAGTGAGGATGGACAAGCCAGGATGGATGTTTGAGGGAGATAGGAAGTCTGAGAGATGAACAGAACTTACATGATCTTGAACATAGTCGGTAAGTCGTTCTTGCTAAACTCCAACTGGAGCTAAGTAGTGTTAGTCACAAAATAAGTAGCTAAAATCTTAAGCATTATTCATACAGAAAATAATTTAAGCAAAATTCATCCAGGAAAAAATATGAGCGTGTCTGAGCATATGGCTCTCATATAGCCCAAATCCTTTTACAACTTAACACAGAAAAGTTGAGTTTCAACATGTTTGCTTTCTGTTGCGAAAAGCAGTTCACCTGAGCTACTGAGAGCTTGCAATTGGCCAATTCCCTTTAACACTCTCTGCATTTTACTTTAGTTATTATTTAATATCAGCGAGGCATGTTTAGGGGAAGGGTCAGTTTGCAGTTTCTGTCAAGATAGAAGCGAGATTTCTCTTTACTTTGTTTCTCCCACATCCCACCCGCTCCACCCGAACTCCCAACCTCCAACCGCTCCCCACCACACCACTGCCGGCCCTAACTCTTTACTGTGACTAGTAAGAAAAACACAGTCTTTCCTGCTTCATGTTGGTGACACTAAGTCAGGAGGCCATGGACCTTGTGACAGATTCAGTTGAGGATGTAAAAATCTAGAATATCACTTCCTCATAGGGAATTTGTAATTTTAGGTGTGTTTCAGTATAGTCATAAAAATGAATAATTTTCCCTATGCCTAAAGAACACTGAGTCATCTCCAGTTCTCCCATTCCTGTGGAAGTTAAAAGGAAAGAGACAGAGGGTCACAGATCATCTCACTTGGAGTATTTAGCATTTAAAAGAAGTGCCAAGGATTCCGTAGACAGTAGCAGATCTCTGGGAGAAATGTGTCTACTCAGACTTGAAATAGATGATAAAATATGGATGATGGATAGGAAAGGAAGAAAATTACATGTATAAACCAAACTCTATGTTGAATATTCCTGGAATGCTTGCCGCTTTGACTCATCAGATGTTGATTTCACACGCAGAGCCCTTATTGTTTTTCTAATAAAAACAAGGAGGCTATGAGAGGGTTCTTCTTCAGTAATCGGCCATACTTCCAAAATACTCCTAAACTCTACGAGACTTCCTGCAGCTTCAGTCATGTGGACACATAAACAGAACTAAAGAGAAAAGAATTGGATTGTGTCCCAGAGCCCCACTGGGACAATGATATTCAGCCCACGTGGCATCAATTTACTAATGCAACCATGAAACTGATCACATTTTACACGAAAAGCACGTTTTCAAGAAATAAAATCTGAGATGTCAGTCTTTCAAAGGAGGAAAATAATAAGTTATATCCAACCACACACAGAAGACTTGGGTCCGTTCGGACCATTTACTCAATTTTTAAAATAGGTTTGAAGGAGTCACTGAGGATCTGAATCATCTTTATCTTTAATACTGCAATTTGTCATTATTATCAAACTAACAAAATCTTAAGGTACATAGAAATGAAGAAAAAGATTTATCACCCTGAACATTGCTTTATGAGTTAAAATTTGTAATGAGAAACACTAATCACATTTTGTTGGAGTTACAAAGATTGTTTAACTGTTGAGTGAATTTAGTCATACATGTATGTATATACTACTATATTATAATGCATATACTATATGTGCATATATAATATAAAAATTATATTGTATTATAGATTATGTGAATACTACATATAACATGTATATGTTATGTATTATAATATATAAATATATGCACTTATCTGACTGAATAAGACTGATACATATGACTGAAATTAATACAAATGACACAGAATATATATATAGATCATATAGATTCTCTGTATAGTCTATAATGATTCATTAATTTTAGATGACGATATCTAGACTTATTCCTGGCATATACTCTCCATCCATTCGTCAAGGCTACAAGCAATGTTTCTCTTTTCTTGCTCTGCATGTTCTATTTTAAGGTAGGGAAAAATTCAAGTTTCAGAGGACTTGAGCCATCAGAGACGGAGACTTGTGCCCTAAATTACAAGTAATAATTTTTAGGAAATATGTTGTTGCAGGATCTTATTCAGATTAGCTGCGAGTAAGGAATTTGTGACAATAAGGGGCACTTCAAATAGTATAA
This sequence comes from Alexandromys fortis, assembly GCF_014885135.2. Taxonomy (NCBI): domain Eukaryota; kingdom Metazoa; phylum Chordata; class Mammalia; order Rodentia; family Cricetidae; genus Alexandromys; species Alexandromys fortis. Next base: position 427,433 of record NW_026067914.1, on the reverse strand, counting down.
AGGCTAGGCCAACCAGGTACGCTTGTTCAGTGAATGAGGGCATTCTCTTCCTGGAAGTATTGATGGATCTGCTGGTGTTACTTTCGTGAGCTGCCTGGCCTCTAGCTTCTGGTATGCAGGGTATTCGAAAAAGATATATGTGTTTATTAAAGCTTAAGCTGGGCGTAGGACCAGGCCACATAAAAATCCCTGCTAAAGGAATAGCTATTCAATGTTGGACACATTACACAATCTTTCTAAAGCTGGCTTCTTTATCTTAAGGAATAAGATAAGTGCATAGAACAGAATTATGTTGCAAATTATGAGAAAAATAAACATTGTGATTCACAGCACATAGAAATGCATAATAAAATTTCAAAGAATGTGTAAATCCTTACTAGAATTCCTACTGGTATTGAAATATGCAATGAACAGTGTTTGCCTTAACTAAACAAATTTTAAATGGCATGTGATTTTTAAGAAATTCTCCAGATTTATATTTGATTTTCATTAGTTTCACAGGGATTACTGTTGAACGTAGGGCATAATGAACCCAAACTGCCTATGGAAAATCAAAATACTTTGACGGAGGTCTATACAAGTGGAAGGGTTGGTAATTCCACACACCCATCTGAGGGTCAAATAGGATATAAAATAAATACAAATATTCCACTATCTCTGCTCTTTTCAATATTGTGCTCAAGGCCCTAGCTAGAGCAATTCTTTTTTTCTTCTTCTTCTATAGAGAGGGACACAGGAAATATGAAGAGGGAAATGGGAAAAGCAGGGGAGAGGTGGAGAGGGGCTTAGCTGGGGAAGAGAGAAGGAAAGCAACAGAAAGGGAGAGCAACTTAGGGGGAAATAACCAACCCTAAGAGCATTTTCAAGTATTAAAATACTATAGGGAATTATATTTTGTCTTTACTTAGCAGTTTCATATATGTAAACATATGCATATATATATTATATATATATGCATGTAAAGTTACACCGCTTGAGCTAAAAATGTTTCCCCGAAAGTCATAGACAATCCAGAGAAAACCTCAGGACCAAGCATAGTAAACATCCTTTTAGGTTCTTGGTCAAAGGAATCCAAGAGACTTCCAAAACAATACAGGCTATTGACGTGGTCCTTGGTCACCTTCCATAAATCGAAAGCAAGGCTCCATTACTGAAGATCCCACACACTTCCTTATAGAGGATTTGTAGGAATTGAAGTGACCTGAAAGATACCTCCTGGGGACAATCTCTCATAGTGCTGGAAGGAACTATGGAAATTGCCAATGGAGAAATGCAAGCAAAAGTCCTATTTCACTGTTATTGCTCTGAACCATCATGTCCAGCATGACAAGAACTCTAAAAGCAACACTTACAACTTGAAGGTCACCAGTAGCCATCAGTCCATAAGGACCATTCAATAAGAAGGAGTTCACACCTGGTATTGTAAACCTAGCCCATTACCCATGGCTGCTGGACCAAAGACCATGGAAGAGAACCTATTATTTCCATTTTCCCAAACCATTATAATTTATAACTGCATCCCAAATACTTTTCCTAATACCCAGAGGTAAGTGCTGTTCTCAATCCTATAAAGCAGCTTCTTCATTTTGCAGCTGGAGACCATTCTAGAAAGACATAGCTGGTCAAAATGCAGAGAACAACTAACTGTGTGGTATCCAACACCAGTTGCTAAACATACACCCATAGGTTGAGGGAGCATCATACAAGAGTGAGCATAAAGATTGTGAGAGCCAGTGGGTTCAAGGCATCTGCTGAGAGATGTTTCTATATATGTCAAAGAAGCTGCACCCATGAAATCTTAACAGTGTGGCACCTAAATGAGACCTGAAAAATGACACCGCCAATTAACTTGCCAGGGTAGATAGGGAAAGTATATCAAGGTCTTTTGAGAAAAGGATAGTTGGTCTTTTTTGGGGACAATTCCATTTATAGCTGGTCCAATTCCAAGCAGTCATTTCCAGCAACACTAAATGAATTTCCTAGGTTACATTTATGAATTTATATAAACAAATACATATGTAACGATTATATACGTGTATCTATATGTTGCCATGATAGTTAAAGAATAAGACACTATGAGAAGTTTGAGATAGAGTGATGAAGGACAGAAAAGAGTTGAACAGAATATGGATGGAATTATGTAAATACACTGCTCATACAAAATCCTCCAAAAATAATTAATACATATAAAAAGAACAATAACCTATATTAATATACTGACAGTTAAAATAAAATATTAGAAAAACAGAAAAAAATTATTTATAGTTGCAGCTTTAAGAGAGACTGGCCTTATTCACCTTTGAACTTTCCACCAAGTTCATGAATAGGTTGGGTCTGTATCAGTGGTTCTCAACCTTCTTAATGCTGCAACCCTTTAATACAGTTCCTCATGTTGCAGTGACCCCAACCATAAAGTTATTTCATTGCTACTTCAGAACTGTAATTTTGCTATGACTATGAAGCGTGATGTAAATACATGTGTTTTCCAGGTCTTAGACGGCCCCTGTGAAAGGGTCGTTTGAATGCCCAGAGGGGTCGTGACTTACAGTGGAGAACCACTGGCCTGTGAGTTCTGTGGGAAATTCTGAAGAGGACCATGTTAACACCTGTCTTTCTCCTGACTCCTTTTTGCTTCAGTCATAAAATAACAGCTTTCTTAAAATGGTAACTGTGCCAAACTTTAAAATAACTAATTCTTCATGAAAGAAACCCTTCACCTTGAGCTTTATAGATTGAGATGCCTTCTGCCAGTTTTTCTCAACTCTCACATAGAGCAGCCCAGATACGTTTTCTCCTATGAAGAAATAACTTGGGTAGAAGGCCAGTGGTCTATCGTTGTTCTCTCAGTGATCATTGTAATGTCTTGTTTCTTAAATCAGCACACATGGTATTTTCATCTTTATAAAAATAATATTTTTAAAAATATATTAGTTACCCCTCACCGTGAGAAATTTCTTAGAAAATTGTATAAAAATAAATATATAAAACTTTATTCATTGGAGAAATGCAAACTATATGTAAACTTGCATCGTAAAATAAAGAATAAATGTCCACATCTTCCCGCACACCCAGCCAACATCATTTTCATTCCTAGAGATAACCAGATCACAAGACAGGCAGCTTTACAGTGTATTGCTAGCTCGCCTTTTAAAAATGTCAGCACGTTGGCTGTTGTTGTATGGTTGTCTCTGTGAGTTTGCTGACACTAAGGAGATTTAGTCATGCTCCAGCAGAACTGTGTGCACTGCACAACTCTGAGAACAGGGATACCTTCAGAGATGCACTTTCAAATACGGAGATTTGAAAATCTTATTTCATTTACATCAATATTTTTAATGAATATATATTTTGGTTATCCAAAATTAAGAATTGGAAAATGAGACCCTACTGATTCTAGTTTTTAGTCGGCAGCTGGTAGCTCGATTCCCTTCTCTGGAAGTCACAGAACCGGTCAGAACCGGTATGAACAGAAATTTGTGGTGCTGACCTCCAAGCAAGGCTCAAGGTTTCAGACTTCTCGACACTCCAAGATTAAGTCCGAGAAGGCAAAGGTAGCAGGGGCTTTAAAGTTAGAACTGAAATGGAATCCCACTCCTTCTTAATGAGCCAACGCCCAGCCTGACCCCTCCACCTTAGCTTCCTGAAGTGAAAAGCAGAGGTGTCATGCACTGTTACTCATCAGGGGCAACCATGTAATAGCTGTCATGAGCAAATGAATAAATGGGATGATAAGCAAACTGCTAATTTCTGCATAAAAACAATAAGTAATTTTAAAATGTCAAAGGACAGCAAATGAGGGATCATTCCAAATTGCCTTCATTCATATAACTGAGCAAAAATTGTGAGCTTATCTATAAATACATTCTGCACAGAGTGGAATATGTGAGCAAAAAGAGCTATGCCATTACAAGTTCATACACATAAAACAGTCCTGAAAATATGTGTGACTTGCCTAAATTCTGAATTGTCATGAATAAGAAAGTCTTTTATCCTTACGCCCTAGGTGTGTGTGCTTTTGGCATGCCTTTTCTTTTCCAATGTGATTTTTTAAAGCTTTGTATTATTTCTATCTACATTTTTTGTATAGTTTTGATACAATATTCTTCTATGGCTGGCCCAGAACTGTTGGCAGTCCCCTGCCTCAGCTTCCCAGAGTGCAGGGATTATAGGCATAAGCCACTATGCACGGCTCAATTTTCAGTTCTTTAACGGTGAATGCATTCAATATCTTTTCATATGTTTATAATTGTTATTATGTTCTATTAATTTTATGTTCCTAACTATATAATGGGCTATAATAAATGAATTTTCTGTTTATCTCATGTAAATGTTTTAATTTTGAGAAGAATACTCTGCAACCCAAGCTTTGATCAAAAGAAAAGATTCTAAGTTTGGGATTCCTGCTAAGAAGAACAAAGTTACAATAGAGACCATGATCTTATGGTGGGAGTTGTGGTGATTTGAAAGAAAATGACCCCTAAGGCACTATTAGGAGGTGTGCGCTTATTGGAGGCAGTGTGTCACTGTGGGGGCAGACTTTGAGGTCTCTTTTGCTCAAGGTTCCCTCAGTGTGACTTTTAGTCAACTTCCTGTTGTCTGCAAGATGTAGGACTTCCAGCTCCATCAACATGTCTGACTGCGTGTTACCACGCTCCCCGCCATGATGATAATAAACTGAACCTTTGAAACTATAAGCTAGCTTGAATGTTTTCCTTATGAAAGTTGCTATAGTCATGGTGTCTCTCCATAGCAATAAAAACACAAACAAAGACAGGAACCATCAGAGAGAATACCACAACAGAAGAATGTGTGGGGAAAACTCATCAGTAAAACCTTATTGATATAACAAGAAAATAGTGTCTGATTTGTGTTTCTGTGCCAACTTTCAATAACAAGTTTACTAATACTGCTTTTTCTGTAAATTTATTTTCAAAGAGTAACCTACATCACAAAAATCAGACTCTAGGTCTGTTTTGATAGTTTTCAGTTTGGAATCAATATTCATCATGCATAAGATATGCAAGTGTGGTTTTAATAGATTAGTCCCTCTTCTGTGAATCATGAACATAAGCCTCATGTTTGATATATGTCCAGTGAACCCTTAGATAAGACACGATTTATTTCCATTTATTACTAAAAGTAATCTCAGGAAATTTGGAATTGCAAGTAATTCTCAGATCTTGTGTTCATTTGGACTACTGCTTATCTGGGTAGAGTTTGCTCACAACTTGGATCTCATAATTCCACAGGAACTATGAATTCAAATAAATATCTAAATATCAAATGTTCAAATGTAAGATACTATTAAAGTGAAAATTATAGCACTTTTGAGCCAAAAGTTTCTATGGAAATGTGTGCATGTGTGTGTGTTAATACTGGAGATTAAACTCAGAGCCTTGTAAAATTCTCTACCAATGAACTATATCTCCAGCTCTCTCTCTCCCTTTTTTCTTTCCTTTCTTTCCTATCATTTTGAGGATGCATGATATGTGTGTATTGTGTGTTCCTGTGTACGAGTATGAGCATGCATGTACCATGATTTACATATGGAAATCAGAAGACAACTTTAGGTGTTGGTTCATATCTTCCCCTTACACAAATTACGGTGATTCCTTATCTGTCTCTCATTCTCACCATATGAGTGCTGTGATTGATGTGTGCTTCTATGGAGAGGGAAGGAGAAGGAGGAGGAAAAGAAAGAGGAGAAGAAGAGAGAGAGTTGTTGCTTTTGTTATTTTATTTTGTTTTGCTGTCCTGTTTCCTCATCTGTTTTGCTTACTTATTCTTTGGCTTAATAGATATTTCCAGAAGCCACCTCAAATGCTCTTTAAGGAACATATGAGATAAAGAAACATTAAACAGGTAAGAAATGTAAATTTTAAAAAGATAAGAATGTGGATAGATTGAAAACTCCAGCACCGGGGCTGGAGAGATGGCTCAGCGGTTAAGAGCATTGCCTGCTCTTCCAAAGGTCCTGAGTTCAATTCCCAGCAACCACATGGTGGCTCACAANCAAATGGCTTGGACGGTCCTTTCCATCCAATGAAAGGATACAAAGGCCATGGGGGCTGGAGAGATGGCTCAGAGGTTAAGAGCATTGCCTGCTCTTCCAAAGGTCCCCAGTTCAATTCCCAGCCACCACATGGTGGCTCACAACCATCTGTAATGAGATCTGGTGCCCTCTTCTGGCCTGCAGGCATACACGCAGACAGAATATTGTATACATAATAAATAAATATTTAAAAAAAACCTCTAGCACCATATTTGTTTTGGAAAATACCAATTAACAGAAATAAAGTAATTGTCATGCCTCAACTATCATGTCTTATCTATTATATAAACATTTACTAACTAATATTTACAGTGAGTTAAGAAGAATGAATGCATCATTTCACATTATAGAATGTATGTTTCTAGAATGTTGTGAGCCAGATTATTGTAAGCTCTTTGGATAAGTGCTTGTTGAATTGAGTCATGTGGACGATCCAGTTTTGGTTCTCCACAAACTTCCATCCTGACTCCCGCTGTGGCTGGACTAGACTATATTCCACCAGCAATGTGTAAGGGTTTCCTACTGAGCACAGTCTCTCAGTGTTTGCTGCTGTGTCCTTAATGACTGCCATTCTTATGGGGGTGAGATAGATTTACAATGCAGTTTTAATTAATATTTTTCATACAGTTAGTGATGTTGAATTTCCCTTCAAGTGATTATGGGCCCCTTGTACTTGGTCTTTGGATGCTATCTGCTCTAATGTTCTACGTTGCAGAATGAACCTAAGTGTCCCTTAGCAGACAAACCGAGGTGTAATGCCCAGCAACCAGCACCCACATGGTGTCTCAAAACTTTCTGTAACTCTAGTCCCAGGGGATCCAGTGTCCTCTTCAGGCCTCTGAATTCCTGCATGCATGTGTGATACACAGATATACATGCCAGCAAAGCACCCAAACACATAATAAATAAATATATCTTTTAAAAGATATCACCATTTTAAAGAGTAAGTTTGTCTCCGTCTTAAAACTAATTAAGGAAGCACACAGGCCACTGGCCTAGAGAAGGTAGTATTGTATGGTGAATCCTCCGCCTCCTCGATTTAGTCACTGTCACTAAGGGTTTTGTCAGCCAGATGTAACAGCAGTTCATCTGTTGGCTTGACTTTTCCAGGCTTCATTAGGCAGCCAGCAAGTAGGCAGGACTATTCCTTGAGTGCTCGAAGAGCTCAGTGTTCCTCCTCATGGACATCTAAATGGCTTGAACCAAGTTCAAGTTGAGACTGGATTTAGTTATTGGGAATAGGTCTTTATATCTAATTTCTGTGACAGGAAGCAGTCACCAGAGCCTTTCTCATTCCTGGTCAGATTTCTTCCTCATTTACATTCTCTCGTGCTCTTATTTTCTCATGTCTTTTGAAAAATAAAGAGGGTAAAGGCGAAAAACAAAATAATATGTGAAGAGAAGAAGCAACGGATTGGAATGGGAAAAAAAAGAAAAAATAGTAAGCTCTGTATTCCAGAAGGGCTTTTGGATTGCAGGCTGAGTGGCAGGTGCCATCGTTAGACCCTGGGTTCTGCTGTATCTTCCAGACCCCTGACCTCTGCCCTTTCCATTGTTCCATGGCACCTAGAGAGAAGCTCACCATCCCCCTCTGTCTTGTGATGACATGGGTAGAACTGAATTGATAATAGAAATAGCATCCTCAGGAGTTATAAAATCTCGAGGGGACAGTAGGGTGGAGGAGCAGGCTAGTGAGTCAATTAAAGCGTGGAACGGCCTGCATACATTTGACTTAGAGAAGAGATAAATGGCAGTGTCCCGGGACCTTAAACTTCTATTATTTTCCCTATAAGCTTTTAGAGTCAAAACTATACATACATAATAAAATGGCAGATGATGGCTAAAGGACTTTCAATAAATAGCACAGTCACAAAATGGAACGAACTTCCCAGTAGAGGAGTTAATGAGTTCCTCATTGGTATAATTGCCCAGACAGAAGCTAGATGATTGGCAATGAGATGTTTTTAAATAGGTTTTCCCCCATTTTAACAGGCAGAAATGGTAACATTGTTTCCCATTTTTTAAAAAAATCTCTATGCTTAAATGCTAGAATGACTTTAAGGGGAATATCCATTCATGAATCTCTTTTTGAAATCTTTCTTTTAATCTCCCCATGAGGCTGTTAGATGTAGTCTGGTTTCTTCTAGGTTCAGAACCTTCCTGTAGGTGGCTCCAAGTCCACCAAAGCCATCGGTATGGTGTGATATAGAGGGTCATCTGTCTATGTGTTATTTTCATTGGTTAACAAAGAAACTGCCTTGGTCTTTTGATAGGCCAGCCCTTAGGTGGGTGGAGTAGACAAACAGAATTCTGGGAGGAAGAAAGCAGAGTCAGACAGATGTTATGACTCTCCTCTCTGAGACGGACGTTGATTAGACTCATGCCAGTAAGCTGCAGTCAAGTGGCAATACAGATATTAGAAATGGATTAGGTCAATATGTGATAGTTAGCCAATAAGGGACTGGAGATAATGGGTTAGGCAGTGTTTAAATAAATTTCAATTTATGTGTTGTTATTTCGGGTATTAAGCTAGCCGTGCAGGAGCCGGCGGGATGAAAAGCAGGCCTGCTCGCCTCATCACTACAAAGGTGTATTTCTGTCAGATATTATGAGCTCTGGGTAGAAATGCCTACTTTTAAAAAGTCTTCATTAAATGGTGGTTTGGAGCTTAAGCCTGGTTCTGACCCCGCCTCAAAGCTCTGGAGAACTAGGAAAATGGCGATGCTTCACACTCAGAGTCTGTTAGTAGACAGACATCAATAAGGCCTTCAACCGATCAATGGGGTCCATACATATCCCATTTTTTAAAGTAATCTGCTTTATTAAATGTTTATTTTTAAAATGCTAATCTCATCTTTAAAATCTCTTCACAGGAGTGTCTTGTAAAACGTTTGAGCGAATATCTGGGTACCACTGCCAAGCCAGTTTTGACACATGAAATCACCTAATCACAGACCTCAGGATAACAATGCACATGATCTTAGGTAGCAGTCCTCTCATTCCCCAAGGAACTGAGTCACCGGGAGATCGATAAGCAGCTTACCAAGACCACAGATGAGCCACACAGGCCCCAGTGCTCCTAAGCAACGCTCGTTTTTTCTTTAAGTACTAGTGCTGCTTTGGGAGTTTTAGTTTCTTTCTTTTGGTTTGATAAAGGGCATTGGTACTTTACAGAGCAACAGAATGACCAAAGTAAAATCTTAGTCCCTGATAGCTGCAGGTTTTGGAAATTTATAATGTGCAGCTGTGTAATTGAAGAGATAACAAACTGACCCAGTTACCTGAATTTGAATGGGCCTGCACTGAATTCTAACTGCTTCCACTCTCTTCAAATTAGAATGGTGTTTTTGGTGAAGCTATCTGTGGTGGAGATAAGGGAGAGGGTGGCAGAAGTTTCACTGTAATGAAGTATAATAGCTTCGTCATGATAGCAGTCATTGACAAGGCATTAATTTGAGTAAAGATAAGGGAGCATGCAAACATTTAGAGAAGGGTCTTTACAGCTGAAGAAATAACAAGAATGATTTATAAGTCAAGAGTTTATAAGTCAAGATATGTTGAAGAATGAGCAGAGTCCAGTGTGACTGGAGCAAAGTGGGTCCAGGGAGGACTAGTGGGGATGAGGAGCAAAGTGAGTCCAGGGAGGACCAGTGGGGATGAGGAGCAAAGTGAGTCCAGGGAGGACCAGTGCGGATGAGGAGCAAAGTGAGTCCAGGGAGGACCAGTGGGGATGAGGAGCAAAGTGAGTCCAGGGAGGACCAGTGGGGATGACATGGAGAGCAGAGTGCACAGCCCAGAATCTTATGTGTCATTTCTATTTATGTATTTGTTCAAATAGGGACTTACGGGGTAAAGGGATGGCATGACTTTGTTTTTAAAAGAATTTCATTTTAGATTAGACTGTATTCAGACCATTCTTTGGGTCAAGATCATTAGTAGTGAGAAGAGGAAGAACTGTTGAATCACAAAGACCAATTGAGTCTATAAATACTGCAGCAATAGAGGTAAGATTCTGATGTTTCAAGCTAATTGCTTCTTAACCCCTCTAAGAAGTAATAGATGTTAAGTGTGGAGTTCGAGAGACAGGCATGTGGCAAGGATGACCACAACGGGCTGTGATCTCCATAACTAGGTAGCAGTTACTGTCTGTTGAAAGGGTGACTGCGATCGGAGCATAGCCAGGGAGAAGGAACCAGACTGATGCCTTGAATATAATTAGTGTTGAGATGGCCATAAGAAAACCCATCTAACAGTGGCTTATTGTTAGCCTGGCGATCTGTGGACAGACGAAGGTTTGGGAGTTGAAGAGGATCCATCCATCGCGGTGGGGAAGGTGGGCTCCAGAAGAGCAGAGCATCTGGTCAGATTGTGCCCACAGTCAGGAAGCAGAGAGAGGAGAGCACTGGTGCTCAGTTCGATTTCCCCTTTTTCTTCAGCCCGAGCTCTTAGCCCTTGGAAGGATGCTGCTCTTCTCAGTTAACCCAATCTAGAAAGTTTCTCACAGGACGCCCAGAGGTTTGTCTCCCAGATGATGCTAAACCCCGTCAAGCTACATCCCAACCTGTTTCTTTAATATCATACATAAGCCAGTGTGCCTTTGCCTATGCTCTCTATGAATAATGACACTTCTATCAAACACAGAGTGTCATGTAAAGAACTCTGCTTCCAAGTCTCACAGGATGGAGGCTGCAGCTGAAGCCAGGGCAACAGGAGGACAAGCCTCCTTTGTTTAAGGATGACCTTGAAATCACCTTGGAGCAGATCAGAACTTCAAAAATCGAGTTTTCTCTGGGCTTGGAGAGAAGAGGATAGAGCACAGATAGGAGACAGGCTGGTGCTGCCAAAATCCAAAGTGCATTCACGGATGGTCACCTCAGACAGAGTGAAGTCTGCGTGTGAGGCCTGCCTGGTCTCCATTCCCATCCGTACTGCCCTTTCAGCCAGCTTGGCACACACAGACCACCCGGCAGGCATGAATTTCGCTTGACCTCATGGTTTCCTTTCTCAGATTTCTCTACGTGGGCAACTCCCCCTTTAAGAGTCCCAGAGTCAGTGAGCTCCACCACTGCTAAGTCAAAGCAATGAAACCAGAAATGGAAGGCTTGAGGGAATCTTAGCGAAAGCCTGCTTGTGAAACAGAACTGGTTCAAGGCCACTAGGCATCCCACCCCCTACTCCTGATTGGAACAGCAACGAAACACCATTTCCAGGAACTTCCCCTCTTTCTGTATTCTAGAAACATAACTTAGCCGGGACACAACTGAGGCTCCTGGGAAGGATGCAAAGAAAAAAAGTTTCCAACTGTATGATTCCTTTGGTCCTGTGTTCCTAGGTTTTCACCCCAGGAATATTTCACCTTAATGTGGATTGGGTATTTTGTTCTTCTGCAGGGCTTAACTGTTTAACTGTGACTTTGGGTCTGAAAGCAATGTGAAAATGGGAGAGAGAGAAAGAGAGAGAGAGAGAGAGAGAGAGAGAGAGAGAGAGAGAGAGAGAGAGACCCTTTGTAAGCCGAAACTGTAAGAAGGTTATAGATAAACGGGGTTATAACAAGCTGTCAGTACAAAGTAAACAGCAGAAAGATCGCATGACCAGTCGGTCCTGCAGATAGGAGGCAGCCCCACAGCCCTGGGCTGGACTTTTGTACTTTTGTACTCTGCCTAGAGAAGTGAGTGGTAACTGGCCATGTGTTGTTTCGCGAAAATACTGATGTACCACTCTGACTTTGGGAAGTGTTTTGACAACCTCTGTCTTAGTTAATTTTTCCAACAAAATAGAAATGTGTCTGGTAGATGAACTGTACCCAGCAGTGGGTAGTTAAAACTCGTGCCCTAGGTCACACACAAGGACACATCTCAGAGTGGACCTTAGTCCCCCTCTGGACTCTAGATAGTCCTTTGCAAATATGCATGCATTCCCCCTAAGTTATCTACAGTGTCTCCATTTTTTAACCTCTCGGATAGGGAAGGTCCTTATTACTGTGTCCCAGAGAGCAGAAGCATGAAACTCGGGGCCAACTGACTAACGCCTGGTGGACTCAACACACTTTCCAAAGTGTCTTCTTGCGGTGCCTGCAGGAGATGCACTCCTCTGCGAGTGTTCTTTGAATGTATAGCCTCAACTTGGGCACTGCTAGGTTCTGCCTTCTTTCTGAGAACTTGGTGGGTGGAGAGGTGGGAAGTCTCCCGCAACTACCAATATTTTCCTCTAGGAGGAGCCCCGCCGCCCAGCGGAGAGTGACACGCACCAACTCCTAACTCCTTGCCAGAAAGCTTCATCCCAGCCCCGCGGAATGAGTAGCGGGGGCGGCGCTCGACCTCCCCGCAGCAGCGGGTCCAGAGCCGACTGCTCTCAACTCCCGCTGCAGGTCTCTTGGGCAGCCTGTAACCGGGCAGCGGCGGCCCCTCGCTGAACCCAAGGCCAGCCGCCTTTTCCCACCCCTCCCCTCCCTCCCTCTCCTCTCCCCTCCTCCCTTCCCGTTTCACCCCGCCCCCTTCCTCCTCCCCAAGCCTGACAGCCCACGAGCTGCCAAGCAGGGCGCAGCCATGGGAAGAGGAGGCGGTCTAGGGAGCGGCGGCACCGGCAGAGGCGGCTGCTACAGCGGTGGTGGCGGCGGCGACGGCTGCTGCTGAGCCCCGGCGGCCGCGGGGACCCCGGGCTGGGGTCACGCGGGCCTGAGGCCTCGGCGCCGGCGGCCCCCACGCGGACGCGAACCCGCGCTCTGTCTCCTGAGGCGAAGCTCCAAGGTACTGGAGGGAGACTTCGGGGGAGTCCAGCTCCTATTTCCCCCACTTTGTGCCAGGAGACCTGGGTGTAGACCTGGGCATGCCAACTGCTTATGAAAATGGGATCACTTTTACGTATTTGCCCGGATAATTTTTTCATGAGTTTGAGGTGGGCTATATTCCCCTTCTCAAAAGTTGTTTTTGCTGATGGGTTGGTGTAACCCGATCCATGTCCTGAAGTAAGTGTGTGTGTGTGTGTGTGTGTGTGTGTGTGTGTGTGTGTGTGTGTGTGTGTGGTTGCTCTTGGTGCTGTGTGAAGCTGAAAGTTGATGGGGGCGACAAGGAATTGGGCGAACCATACCCACCTGGCTCCTGCTCCCACCAGGGTGTGAGGTGCAAAGAGGGGTTTCCTCCTAAGACAGTTTTGCTACTCTTAAAAGTTTCGTGAATGTATTTGCTTGTCATCGTCAGCCTGTCAAGCTGGGGCAGGAACTGTACAGGCGGCTGGTGCTGTCTGAAGCGATTGCCTGGGTGGAGAGACCAGAGGGACTCCAGAGGGGTGGGCTGTGAGCAGCACCAGCAGCGCGCCGCCTTTGCAAGATTGTGCAGGCTGCAAGCTGCACGCTGGCAGCAGAGGAGCTGGGGTCAGTAGAGTCACGTCATCGCCACCAGTCTCCATGAACTGGGGTGGGTGGAAATTGTGGCAAGCCCAACTGTCCCAGCTCTGGACACACTCGCGGTTATGAAATCAACCAGGCTCAAAGTTCTGATAGAACTGCAGAGTCGTGAGCGCTAAGCGGGTGAGCAGGGGTAGGTGCCTGCCTGAAGAGGGTGGAAGGGGGACTGGGTACTTGCACTGGGTTCAGGACAGGGCTACAGGGCTAGTCACTTGTGGGTGCATGGGAAAAACTATTTCTGGGCAAGGACTTTATATATAGCACCGGGAAGTACGTCTGCAGGGCTTCGGAGTCTGGCTCTGGTGTGTGTGCTGAAGGAGAGTGCAGTATGCATGCGTGTGCTGCGTGTGTAAGGGCACGTGTGGGGGAGTGCCCTGGAAGGTGTGTTGGCCTCCTGAGCCAGGATGTAGGGAAGGAGAAGAGACCATAGAGGAGCAGCCTGCTGTTGGTACCTCCAGGAGATCTTGGAGGGACAGAGAAAGGTAGTGGGAAGCAAGAGGGCTGGGAAGAGGAAGCAGATCCTGAATGGGAATACATTTCCTGGACTTTAAAACTCTCTAAATCACCTGCTTTGGAAGGTCTGAGGACTAGAAAGGGTGGTTTCTGGAGCTGTTGGGAAAGCTGTCAGGACAGCATTGGAGCTTTTAGGAGATCACTGTAGTTACTTACAGAACTGGAAGAGGAGGGCAGATTCGCTGTGGATCTGTGTGTCTCCCAGTGTGCAGCTGTTTGCTCCCAGGGGATAAGCAGTCTTAGGAGTGTTTACCTCTCAACTCCAGGGGCTGTGGTTGAGACAGTGCTTATCTCTTCCTGCAGAAATTGGATGTGTGCTAGCAACTGGTGCTCCAAGCTGCTTTTCTATAAAGATCAATCGAGGTGTCTCTTTATTCTTGAGATGACAGTTACTGGATGCGCTGCAAGAGTGCATGTTAGCAAAGAGACCCCTGGCAAATATTTGTAGCTTAAAAGGCCCAAGCCAGCATTCGTCACCTTCTTCCACCCTTATAAACTTTTGGTTTCGTATTAGTCTAGAAAAAATTGGTCAATCAGCACTCAATGACACTTCTATTTCTTTGGGGAGCAAATAGATCACAGTGAAATTATAGCTTTGGTCTCCTGAATACCATGGGAAGCCAGTGCTTACCGAGCAGAGGTGTGAAGTGAGAGTCTGTAAAGGCAGTGATAAAGCGACGACATTAGGGCACGTTTTTTCAAAGTGAGCCTAACTTCTCCCAATAAATATTTGCTCTAGTCGGGGTCTGCGGCCGTGTTTTTGATTATTAGTTTTTAAACAGCAGGCTACACCCCATAAACCACTTTCAAATGGACACAACAGGCCTTGACTGTGCTATCTCTGGCGCCTGTTTTAACAGATGTTTATGGTGCTTGGTAACCTATGGGACTGTCATGTGGAGTGTCTCGTTAGCTCAGGACATAATGTTTATAGCACAATGTAATAAATGAAGCTACAGTTGCAGCCTGCTTCTGCCAAGCGCATGAAACACCCCCTTGTGGAAACAAATCTTGAAGTCGGTCCAACTTGGCCAGCCTTTTTGGCTATCTGCTAGTAAGCATTGTTAATGTACAGATAAATCTGAGCGATACAGGAGGAATGTGGAACAGCAGACTGTTTAGCTTAGAAAAAGGCATGGGCTCTATTTGTAAAACTCTGCTAACCTGAGGATTAAGCATTTTTGCCCTTTCCACCAGCAGATGCCTTGATTTGGGGGCCATTTGCTTTGCACTCAGTCTAAGCCAAAGACCAAGAAGTGATGCGTAATCTCTCTTAAGGACTAAAGTTTTAAATGTTAATAATAGAAATACTTCTGCTTCTTGGAGTGTGGCTACACAAACTTATACCTTTTTCTGTATGAAAGAGGGCTGGGTGTAGCACAGAAAGAGCACCTAGTATGCATAAGGCCTTAGGATCAATCTGCAGCATGAGATGGGGGTAACTACCCCAACATAATAATGACCTGAATAATATGAGCACTTAAATCTTGGTGAGAATTGGGGCTTGGTAAGAATGTAGTCAACCCCTCAGCCCGTTGTATAAGCAGAGAAGAAGGTCCTGATTAGAAAGTCACTTTTTTCCCATCTGGAACAACCATAGTGACAATATTAGAAGAAGTAATTTAGCTGCTTAGCTTGGTGACTTTTTAACAGGTAACTTTATGTAGTGTGTGAATCTCCACTTCAATATCTAGTCTATTCAATATCTCATTTATCCTGGAAATAATGAATTGAAACCTCACTTTCTTACTCACCAGTCTATTCTAGAACTTTCTTTGAAGAATATAAGAAAATTCAGCCTTGTACGAAATCAACTTATTTAAAAAAATGCTTGCTTATACTTAAATTGAATATTTAAATTGGATAATTAAAGATTATACTAATCTTTCCTGCTGTCTCATAGAGATTTTTCTATATTTGAAAGTCCTTTGTTCTTTGTTCCTAAATTCTTCTTGCCTGTTCTAGGGGTCTTTCTTAGCCACCATTGCACCTTATCTTTCTCTGCCATGAACAATATGCCTTGAGTTCCCCATTCTCTCTGCCCCTAACTAATACATATTGCCTAAAACACAAATAAGGAATTCTTGGTTCTTTATCTGTAAAGACAACTTAATGGTGTTTTTAGTTGCCTCATTACACTATTGGCTAATCTTAAACCTGTAAGGAAAATAACAGCATGTTCTTTTCAGATTACTGTGTATCTACAGTCAATGTTGTAATAGTTCTGTGTTTGTTTTTTTTTTCAAGCCTGAACTTGCTATAAATCCTTACAAAGTGCAATAGCGGAGATAAACCTAATTTTATATGCTATGTAGATAGCTCCTTAACTTTTTTTCTCCCAATCAAAGAATGCCTATCAAGAAAATTACAGGACTAGAATTTTCTAAAGATAAGCAAGGTACAGCTACGTGTTGCAGACAGGTTACGACTATGATGTATTTCTTTCACGGACCTTATTGTATCTGCTTTTGTGAGGATGAGTCATAGTGGCAATCAAACATTTATTGAAGGCTTGTTCTACCCCAGTCCCAGAGTGTGCGCCATCTGGCCTCAAATGAGGTGAAAGTACATCAGACAGAAATGCTTCCTTTAGCGGCTGGGATTTGAGGTGCAAGTAGAGGACATGACTAAACCAACAACCTGCTTTTTACTCAGGAGGTAAATGGCTTGCTAATGTCACAGGCAGTTCTAAGTGCTCGGTTCCCATTAGAAGGTATGGTCCAGCACCTGTTTGAAATTAAGTCCCCATATCCTGCAGCATGTCTAGCTGGGAAGTAGAATAATGTTCTGCCACTCATGATTTATGAGGCCTAAACTACCGTGATGAGAGATAGGAAAGCTGGCTTGCATGTAGAAAGGGTGTGGCTAAAAAAGCAAACCCTTTAGGGCTCATTGACTGGGACTTCACCACTTATATGCTCATCAGTTCCCCTGGAACTTATTGTTTTCCTCTAAGAAAACAATAATGCCTACCTTGTACTTCCACACACGGTCTGCCGCAGCTACGTCTTGTGAAGTCAACACCTACTTGTTGGGACTGGTTTGATGTCTGGGGCTTCTTAACAAATTGTGAATTCTCCTTGCTCCCTGCTCAGAATTGGCCACAATGGTATCTATAGGGACTGTTCATGGTGCATGGTAATGCTGTCATTTTTTAGATTAATATGATTCTGATATGCTTGGATCCAAGTTAAAAGGGCATCCGGGCAAGAAGTTTGTGATGTGGGAGGTCCTTCTGTATATGTGTTGATTTTATTGATTGATGAATAAAGAAGCTACTTTAGCCTATGGCAGGGCAGAATAAAGCCAGGCAAAAGGAGATATAGACAGAGAGTAGGCAGTGGCAAGGAGACGCCATGTAGCTGCTGAAGGAGACATATGCCAGAACCTTACTGGTAGGCCACAGCCTCGTGGTGATATATAGACCAATAGAAATGGGTTAAGATGTAGAAGTTACTTAATAAGAAGCCTGAGCAATGGGCCAAACAGTGTTGTAATTAATATAGTTTCTGTGTGATTATTTGGGCCTGGGAGGCTGGGAAACCAACGCGCAGTCTCTGTTGACAAGATTGTATGTGTGTTAGGAACACAGCAGAGGTGGTACGAAATTGCTTGAAAAGAAAAAGCCCATTCCACACTGGAACATATAAAGATTTTTGCAAAATGAAGGTGTATGAACCTTCCAGGAGAGAACAACTTTCAGTGCTATACATGTAAGCTTTATACAATAATCCTTTAGTTGTTTCTTCACTAGTTTTGAAAATAAAACGAATATTTTAAATAGTTTTTCATTCAAAAATCTTAAAAGAGACTTTTTTTATTCCTCTAGTGTACAGAAGACTTATGATAATTCCTTGGTCCAAAGAAAAATCCTTATTATTTTGCTTAAAAAATGTGCTCATTAAGAATTGTGTCCACATTTCCCTCTTAGTGTTATCACTGCAAGGAAAAGTCAAATGCAGCCATTGCAAGTAGAGTCATGAGCAGGCCTCTCCCTTGCTTACAGCTTGTATGATACCTGGATCTGTAAGCCTATCTGGACTTCAATGGTGGTGGAGAGAAACTCAGACTTCAATTTTGTATTTTATATGTTAGAAAGTCAACTTTGTTCTTGGGTAGCATGATGGCTCAGGATCCCAATTTATCCTGTCAGTTGCCTTTTGGTACACCTTCAAATGATGTGCTGTTTAGCCTGGAAAACTCCAATTTGGCAAAATGAAGTGGAAAAAAAACCTGCCTGGTAAAGGATAGATGAATGATAAATTGTGGAAAGATCTCAGAAAATAAAGGCTCTTTAGTATCTCTTTGCCACAACGACAGAGGAAATTTTCAGAAGCCCTGAGTAGGGTGATAATAAAAAATATGTCATGCTGATATTGAGCAAATAAGAATGATTAAACCAAGGAGCCAGAGGATGAAGATGAATGGCATATTAGCAGTGTAGTAGCTTATCTCTCTTACAGATGTCGCCCAAGTGATATCTTAGTTTACATGTGTGTTCACTAAATATTCTATTGATGGCTTTGCCTTAGTAGTAGGAAGACATATTGGACAATGAAAGGGTTAACAAGAGACTTGGGGAGAGTCTGGGGGCAAAGAGATGTAGATAATGATGATAACTAGCATCTAAACATGGAATGCAATTTTGTTTGAGTTCCTTAGTTGAATCATGGCACTTGATAACAAGCATCCCAGAATGAATCCTATCCAGCCTTTGAAACATCCCAAACTTTAAGCAATATGGAGGCATGACATGATTTCCTCTTTACTAAAAAACTTCTTTTTATGTATTTGGGTGTCTTGTTTGCATGTAAGTCTTTACATCACATGGGTCCTCTGGCAGAAGGCAAATGCTCTTAAATTGCTGAGACATCTCTTTGGCCTTTATTTACGCATAGTTAGACTGGGTCTTCATATACCCCCAACACAACCATGAAGTTTTAAGTTTAGTTGTGTGACGTTGAGCATTTCTGTGAGAATTGCATCATCTGAAAAGTTCTTTTAAAAATACTTGGGGAAAGATGATGGATAAACAAGTCCTCTCCCACAAGATGCAAGTTTGTCCAAACCAGTGGTATTTTTTTGGTAATTCTGTGAAAAGTCAAAGATAGAACATGTATTTACTGAGTAATTAACGTGTCCTTAGGAATATGATACACATTGGGAATATAAAAGTAGTATAATGCATTACTCTAAAGTAATGCAACATTCAAGATCGGACTACAAAATTAATAATGTTTATGATGAGATTATGAACGCCTAATAACTGGTTTCAATGAAAGTACTATTATAGAGCTACAAATTATATAGTTTTTTTTTTTTAAAGAAAAGGTATTTATTTGGGCTAAAGGATTTGAAGAAAGCCTCAATAAACAAAGTAGCTTTTAAGGTAGGTCTTACAATGTAATAATTTCTTTTCATACATACAAAGAATTTAAGATGTTTCATTCCAGGAAGTTGGGAAACTGAGGACCAGGAAGTGTAACCCCCAAATCCCTATGGTTATGGGTAGCATATGATCAGGCAGGACTTACTTATTTTTCACGTAAAATAAATTCTTTCTGTTTATTATCTCTATATCTACAGATGCTGCATAAATATGCTCATCACTTGGATTGGGTATTGGGGAGGACACATTGAGCCCAGGGCTTGTTAGAAGAGTAGATAATAACTCCTGCATGGTGTTTCTGTATACTTCTATTTCCAAAGTGTTATATAAACTCAATTTTAATATTTCTTCTCTATTCCAAGAGGCCTATTCATGGTGCTAATAGTAAGATTTCTCTTTAAGAATATGATATTAAGAAAACCTTACAAAGGAAGAGTTATTCTGAGGAGCCACCTCCACTTCCATTTCCCTGTCCCTTGTTGATCTTAACTCCAGGTTAAGCCTTGGGGCTTTCAAGACCTTAAGGTCATGAACCAAGCACTCTAAGCTCTGCCTCTATGCCAGGTAATGTAGAGAACATTTGGTAAATATATTTATAATAAGAACTTAAAAGAGTTGTATGTCTTTAATTCAGAGTTGCTGAAGTTTTGGAAGACCGGGATCAATTCTATACAAAACTTTCTAAGTAAAGCTTCCTCACTTTTACTTAAAGATGAAAATAGTAGTTCCTACAATGGGAGAGTGACAGATTTACAACCTAATTCTTTCTCTTATATTTTATTAACTCCCATAAACATAAAATATGAAAATGAAATCTTTTTCTTAGTGTGTTTTCTAATGTATAAAACAAGTTTAGCTCACAGTTTTGAATGTCTGTGTGTGACATGCTCCATATGAAGGTTGTCATACAGCTAATAGTAGGCAGTTCAAGGCGTTGCCAGACTAGAGGCAGGGAGTATGGAATACGTGTCTTGTCTGGTCTTTTCCTCTCCTCTTGCAAAGCCATAACTGTTTGGTCATAGGAGTTCCACCCTGATGATATTATCTAGTTCTAATCGCCTCCCAAAGGTCTCATCTGCAAATACCATACTTGGATCAACCTTCTACCCTTTCAGTACCTCATCGGGATTAAATTTCAACACATAAACCCTTAGGGGACACATTCTGGCTACCACAAACGTGTTTGTCTATGCCATTCATACAGGAGAGTGACAGTTAGTTGAGTTAGCTGTCCAAGTGGATAGACGTGAACTGAGACACATGATATACTTGACCAACAGTTCTTTCCGTTGGGAACACACGCAGATTTGCCATAAATTTCAGTTGGCAGATGCCCATGAGGTGTCAGCTATTGTGAAAGCCTAAAGATAGCTTGGTATTCTACACAAGACATGAAGTGCCTTTGACATCACAGAGATCTGGGTTCTTGTATTTGGATTCAGCTCTGCCTATTTTTATTCACTTTTATTATGAATCTGAGCAGGTTAAAAAAAATCCCTTAGATTTCTCTGCAAAATGATGGCCATGATACTCACTTCACAAGGCTTCTGTAATTTAAATGAAAGAAGCAGTGCCTGGCAGATATTGAACTCACCAGAGGGAGATGACTTCCTGCAATACCCTGTTGAGACGGCTGAAGATGGAAGACTTCAAATCTTCCCTGCAAAGTGCCCACTTGAAACTAATTAGTGTGTGTGTGAGAGTGTGTTTTTAATTCTTCCTTCTTATCCAAGACAACTAAATTAGGACTTTAATGAGTTCCTGAAGTGCACATTTGTTCTGAACTATTGAAATCTCTCTTTTTCAAAAAGCACTACTCATTAAGATTAGCTTCTTGTGACATCTCAGTCACTGCTTAAGTTGTTGCTGTATTGCAAAAATACAGAGTTGTTTATCCTCATGATTCTTGGTGACTTGTGAAGCTTGGTTTTTAAAACCAATGCTGAAAGTTATTCTTGATTCATGTATTTCTCAGGGAGACGTCTACCTGCCAATGTTTATTAGAGTAATTTTAAGTTGCCCTTTTAGTGGGAAATTGCGTACCTACTTGTTCATGTAGGAATATTTCTTCAATGTCAAAAATTAAAATTGTTGTAGATTCCACAGATTTCTGTACTTCACACTGTCTTACCATGAGCATTCTATACCCGGGAATGCCCTTACCATAACCAACTTTCCATCATCCCTTAATGCTGTCATTGGCAGGTAGACATCTCCCTGAGAAATACATGTTCCTTTTACAATTGCAGGAGTGTTATGAATTTACATGTAATATGACACATATATTAATTAGTGAGTGAATGTGAAGAAATAAATATTTCTGAGGCGAAAAATGAACCCTTTGTATAGTAAAGAAATACTGAAGTGAATTTGCTAAAACAGGTCTGTCCTTTTCACTGGACATGGCTGATTTGCATTTATATGGATAAAAATCATTTTCAGACTCTCTTCTTAGAAATTAGATTCTAACTCCTCACAATTGTGAAATAGTCTAGTCAAAGATAAAGACCCAGGCCCTCTATAATACTGCACATTTTCATACTTACACAGCTTTTGACTGTGGGAAATTTTAAGTGCAAAGTAGAGAGACTAGCATTTGATTCCCGGGTGCAGATTAGTCAACTTGAGCAATCATTAATATTATATCCTGTCTTTCCGTAAGCTATGACCACTTTTGTATTCACCTTCAAAGAAAAAGCCCCCTCTTTTAAATACACCTTTGCCAATACTTTGTGGGTAGAGCGACTATGTACTTTTTAGACCAACCGTGGCTTACTGGAAAGCAAGTTATGAGGGCGGAAGAATTTTAGCAATGTAACAAAGCATGGGTAGATCTTGCAAGGCTAGTTCTCTTCTCATTCCAACCACCTGTCTCCTCTACCGAAAATGCTTCCCAGAACCTAACCAGAGTAACTTCTCCTAACTAGATTCAAGATTCAGTTTGATCCTGTTTCATTTTCTTGGCACTATCCATCATTGATATTATCTTATTTATTAATTTCTTGTAAAATTAGAAAACAGATTTAGTATAATACTACCAGACAAGTTTCAGATGTCACCTAGTTTCCCATGCTTCATTCCTGTTAACTGTGAGATGCTTGCATTATCTCTGATAGATGAGAAAAAATGAAAGTCAGTTAAGTTTCTTGCCCAGTGACTCACAGTAACAGCTAAAGCTTACACATCTTTGCTTTATTCGACTCTTAATATTAAATTTAGTTATTTCCACTTTTCTCCATATGCTTAACCACTAACCTTGGTGTCTTTGTTTTATTGGAGATACTGTATTTTATAACTGTATACTATCAACCTGCAGCAAGAAACTGAATTAAGAGTCAGCCTTGAATTTGCAAATTATTTTAAACTTATGCTTGTAAAACTTGATATGTTTTAATATGCTGACATGCACATAAATTGACAACAAAGCTCTTTAGAAATTCAAACATACCCATTCACTATTAAGTAATGTTTTGACACAGACGGATAATAAAATTGAAAGCAAGCATCTCCAGGGCAGGATATGGATGTTGCATTATAATTCAAAGAATTTTGTTTTTTCATGGTGTGTCTGAGTTCAGACAGTTGACCGTGTTTCGATCTTTGTATAGTTATTGGCTACTTCTTTCTTGAACTGTTACATGAAGGATGGAAAATCTTCAATGAAATCTTTGAGTAATCTTTATATTTACACTACTCTAGCTAAAAGTTGCTCTCTGTTGAGTGGGAACGTGGGGCATGATATTCAGAAATGTGAGTTCTTGCAAACTGCTTGAGCTTTGGCTCTGGGAGATAAACAATGTGCATATGGAGGCTCACCAACACCGAAATTCTTCTAACCTCTAATTCTAAATCGAGACAAGAATGAGCTTTAAGGTTTTCTGTTTATTTTTGTCTTGATTGCAAGTTGCTGGAAGTCTAGAGTTAGTATCTAATAACATAAAATCTAAGCAAAACACAAATTATTGACCCAGGAAGGTATCTAATTTCTAAGATACACAAGGAAAATTACACAGAATGTACGTTTTTTTCCTCCAAAGGAATAATTAGAGATTAAGAGGCAGTCCTTTATGTATTTCAATAAATAAAAAATTAAACATTTTTAAAGGAAAAAAATATTGTCTTTCAGAACACATACATGAGATTATTTTTATTTACATGGCTACATTAAATTGGCATTGTTTTCAACCATGACTTTTGATCCTTTGTGTATGTAATTATGGGCAAAATCTACAAATGTAGATTTGCAAACTGTACCCTATTAAGCCTCCTTGGTACTATGTAATGTGCAAAGGACAGATGCAGCCTTGTTGTCCCATATGCCCCCAGTCAACAAAAGGCTATGCATTGATCTTTTCTATAACCAAGACTTACTAGATCATTTAAGTAAGCAGATACAAACTTTCTTCTTTAAAAAAGTTTAATCCCAGCACTTGGGAGGCAGAGGCAGGTGGATCTCTGTGAGTTCGAGGCCAGCCTGGTCTACAAGAGCTAGTTCCAGGACAGGCTCCAAAACCACAGAGAAACCCTGTCTCGAAAAACAAAAAAAAAAAAAAAAAACAAAAAAAAAAATAGGGCTGGGGAGACTCTATTTAGCAAAACCATGTGACATCCAAGCCTCTTGCTAATAGGGTAAAGGCTTTATATACACAAGAGTGACAGCCCAGAACATACATAAAATGCTGGTTGTGGGAGCTAGGGAGATAGGGAGACTGCTTTTCCAGAGGACCTAGGTTCAATTTCCCAGCACCACACAATAGCTCATAACTGTCTGTAACTCTGTTTCCTCTTCTATCCTCTTTTTATGGCACATGTGTTAAACAGACATGCAGGCACAATACCTGTACACATAAAATAAAATAATAAAAACTTATTTTTAGACATGAACGTGCTCACATCTTTCTGTAACCATAACACTCATAGAGTGAGATAGGAGACAGAAACAGAGAACCCCTCCAAAGCTCCCAAACCCGTTAGCCTGGAGTATGCGATGTATGTAGAAGAGGCAAAGATGAGAGACCCTGCCTCAAACAATGTAGAAACAAAGACCTGTTTAAGCTGCTAAGTCTGTTAATATCTTATGGGCCAAAACACAATTATCACAACCTAATTGCTTTAGTCATTTTTCTTGAAAGAAATTATATTAACTTCACTAAATTTAATATTTTAGTGTACGGATAAAGCAAGCTGAGATTTTTAAGGAAAAATCGCAACCACATTTAAATAATAAATGGTAAGCCCAATGAACACAATGGTGCAATGGTTGTAGACTTCTTTGGGATTTGAATTTTGTGAACCACTTTAAAAAAAAAAGAAACTCTGTGTGTGATTTGAGGACTTCTAGCTGGATACGTAGGTAAAGAAACTTTGTGAATCCTAACAAAATAAATTCAATCCCTGCACCTTACATGGCATAAGGAAAGAACCAACTCTTGCAAGCTGTCCTCTGGCGTCTCCTCACATGCCTGCACACACACACAGAGAGAGAGAGAGAGAGAGAGAGAGAGAGAGAGAGAGAGAGAGAGAGAGAGAGAGAGAATAAATACATTCTTCTGAAATTCATAATTTCAAAAAAGATATTAATAACAGTATTTCTGAGGACAGCACATTGAACTTTACATTTTTCTGGGCTAACTTGGGAACTACTTTTTCGATTGCTCATCATTCAGGCTTTAAATTGTCAGGAGCAAGACTGCATGATTTAAGGGGAATGTAAAGCACAGTTGAATTTTAACCTCTTCCCTGGTAGCTTTCCTTGGCTTTTCAGTAGGTCTTGGAGGTTCATAAATCAAGACTTTTCCTTCCTTCCTTCCTTCCTTTCTTTCTTTCTTTCTTTCTTTCTTTCTTTCTTTCTTTCTTTCTTTCTTTCTTTTTCTTTACAAATGACATTGATTCTGCTTTATTGCTTCTTGCTGTTTAATGAATGACTCGGGTTTGATTCATGTCTTTATATCTTGACTTCTAGAAGTGGTATGAGACTCAGAAATACAGTATTCTAAGCTCATCCAAAGACTGACTGTGAAAAGAACAAAAGTTTTATATATATATTAATTGGGTTTTTGTGTGAATGCAAACTGAATTTGAAATGTTTTAACTTACACAGATGTTTATTGACTGGTCTCATAAAAAATACATGCAAGTGGCATTTCCTTTTATACAGATGAAGTGATTAAGGGAGCCAAGAAATTCATTCATGAAATAAATATGGGTAGTTCTTGTTTAATATTCGGAATAACTGCAAAGTAGAAATGCTAGTTTCCCAGTGTCTCAGGACTGGGAATTATAGATCAATCCCCAACCCACCCCAGGTTTTTGCCTTTCATGCTATTATTTTCCCTTATAGCTTATGCCCTAGATTCTCAAAAACAGTTCCTATATTGAACCAACCTTAATGAAAGCATATTTGGACTTCATAGATGGGGTGTATCTTAGGGGATGGGAGAGACAAACACTGATCTTCTGAGTGTGATATTTATCCTTGCCGCTTATTATCTCATTTATTTATTAACTCACAAACACATCCATTAACTTGGCAGATGTTTATTAAACATTTGGACTTTTTCAGCACAGCAGACTGGTTACATGTTGGGATACTATAACAAGCAGTCTCTGTCCCAAAATATTTCATAATCTAGAATGCAGAAGGGTACTTAACCAAGAATAATGAAAAGCTGTTGTAAGGGATATGAGAAAAACCTGATCGAGGTTGAGGTTTACTGGTCAAGAAAAGCCTTCAAAAGGAGGGGTGATTGAGATGTAAAGGATCATAAACATGAAGGATAGCATCCTGGACAGAGTGGAATAGAATTCAGGAAGATGCCCACACATTTTAGAATTGAAAACAGTCAAGGCCTACTAGAAACTGTCTTCAACGCTGAAAACAGAACAGTCAAGAAAGTCAAAATGATCATGATCTCACCGAAAGCATTCCTGGATGAGCATCCAGAGTGATGTTTGATCACCTAGAAGTTCATTATGGCCAGCCAAGTAGACATAAATTAGCACCAAAGAGAGATTCAGCATGGTCTTCTCTGGATTCCCCAGCAATTAAAAATATTCTAATTCATCACACCTGATGACTTGATACATGCCAACTGTTATACGGTGTCTAAAACTTTTACTACAAACTTTTTTCCTTTGATGGTTAACGTACACATACATACACGCAAACACCTATTTATGTGTATGTATGTATACATACCTTCATATGCTATTTTATGACAGTTGAATGGTCTATGCACATAGAGGACACAGTGACAAGAGATTTTGTAATGGTGTACTTTGTATAGCAAAAAATTCACAGCAGGTAAGAGAATCCCTGCAACTTGAACATTAACCAGAAGGCTCACTACTGTTTCCAGCTCACCAGCCTGTGTTGCAGAAGAAGCAGCTTCAGCAGCTTTTATTTATCTCCTCTTAGCTTCACCTCATCACCACCAACTAATCTCAAATACTTGTTATTTTGATTAGTACCTTGAAAATCATCTTCTTGTCTAGTGATTTATTTTTAGGTTCCCGAGGCTGGTATTCAAAACCCTATGATACTAGCCTAACCCATCTTTCTATCTTTGCTCTCAAAACAGTCCATTTGTTTGTTTCTACTAAACAAACGTTTGCCCGTGTTTTCCCTCTACCATTTTCTGTTCTGTTCTCACTGAAATGGAAATGTCAGATACCATGGAGTAGGTTCTGGTCCTGCTGCCCCCTTTCTTCTTTGTACACGTATAAAAATGCCTTCTTTCCTTTTCCATTTCACATTAATTAAGAGTCTTACACTTTCTCTCACGTTTTACCATGTTTATCGTTTTACTGTTTGTGACTCGAATTCAGAATCTATGCCTATGTCTCTCCTGTAGCCTCACTACGAAGAATAAGCCATCTGTAAACACTAGCAAAGAAAGCACAGTTTAAGATCAAAGGGGCTCTAATGGGTAAAGCATTTTTGTGACTTATTTTATTTTGTCAGATAACTATATAGGTGTTTTTTTTTTTGAGTTGTTTTGGTTTTGTTTCATTTTGTGTTTGCATATCTACCACAGTACTGAGTCATGTCCTAGATATTGGACACACAGTAGATATTCAGTAATTTGGGATTTGATGATTGGTTATATGTTAGACTCAATGTTTTTGGATGCTTTCAGACTGGGGGAAATTTGGCCTGATGAAAGCTGCTGGTACATGTTTCAAAAGGCAACATGCACCAATATCACAAATGCGCATTTTAAGGAATCTGGTGTCTCTTCAACTCAACAAGAGTCATATTCATCGATGGACTTGTGTCATCATCCAAGTCTCAAATATCAGTGATGATGCTGTTAGAAAATATCCCTTCCTGAGAGCATCTTTAGCTATTTGTAGGAGCACGTTTTGCTAGGAAAAGGATGTGATAGTCTAGTCATGATAGTTTTGTATCTTGTCATTGCTGTTGGTGTTTTCATTTAAAACTTGTCATGGTTGTGCTTTTCCGAGGTTTCATTCTTGGCTGTGAACTTCCATAAAAGTATGAATCATTTATTTTTACTTAATTCACAGCTGTAAACATTGAGGCTGTCTTCAGGAATGTCTTCTGGTTGAGAAAAGGCACATCAACTCAGTACATATTCATTTGTCCCCAGAATATAATGTCTGACAAACTCAGTGTATTTTGACAAAGGAAGCGAATATTTTTGTGACTGGGTTTTTAAAAAATGTTTTCATTCCTTAACTCTGGCTGATGGTCTTCTGTATTCAAAAACTTCATAGTCCCTATTTCTCTAGGGAGATGAGAAAGATTCTTCAATGTGAAGTGATTGCCAGATATTGAGAAGCAAGACAGTTGAAAATATGAGCATGCTCTTCGTAGATAGAAGCCAAAGTTGCCATGGGGATTGGAACTGCTCAGAAAACCCAACTTTGTCCTCTTCTGTGCAGGAGGAGAAGCAGCAGTTGTTTGGCCTCTACATGGTCCACAGTGAGGGATGGGTGTGGGCTCTGCGCTAGGGATGTGATGACGATCAGACATGGACTCTGTTGTGTAACCACACTTGTTGTGTAACCCAATGGGAGGCCAGAGAGTGTAGGAGGCAGGGAAGAGTCGCCACACCACAAAGACTGGCAGTGACATGAGGAGTGTCCCAGCAGAAAGAACATGTGGAATGTGTCTTGGCAGTTACAGTTTGTTGTTGCTGCTGATTGGCTGAATTTTGTTTCTCAGGGAAGAATCTCACTATGTAGTCTATGCTGGACATGAGCACCTGATTCTCATGCCTCGATCTTCCCAGGGCTGGGATTATAGTTATGTAATGACACACCTGACTGAATCCACAAGCTCTGTGATGGGTCATAGAAGAGGGCTATCACAGTTTTTAAAATCGCAGAGATATGAAAGAGGATTGTGAGTTAGAGAAATGGAATATCTTAAAGTGGCTGGACTAGAGAATGTCCGAGGACAGGTGAACAAAAATGAGGTGAGAAAAGTAGGCCGAGGTCATATTCAGGAATTTGATCTTTAGGGATCAGCAGAAACCTGTACCCAGAACATTTTACATGGGCAAGTGACCTGATCATATTTTGTATTTTAGAAAGGACTTCTATTGTAAAAAAAAAAAAAAAGCAATATTTAGTTTTCACTGATTGACAGGATAAAGCTGTATTCTTAATAAACCAAATGAGCAATAACTTGTTATTTAATATATTACATTTGTTAATTATTTATGTACTATATTAGGATTGTATTCCCATCTCTCAACTGTTCCCAGACTCCCTCCTTCCACCCACCAACTGGACTTTGTGTTCTTTCTCACTATTTAAGGGAAAAAAAAGAAAACAAAACTAAATCCAAAAACAAGTAACACAAATCTTACAAACCCCCAAAGCCAAAGAAATATCCAAACAAAACAAAGAAAGCAAAGTTTACAAAAAAATTTATGGAGTTAATTTTGTATTGTCCCACTATTCCTGGGCCTGGGACCTGCCCTGGGAACTGTTGGGAGAAGAAAAATACATTTTCTCTAATGGAGTAACCTACTCAGTCACTCCATTAGAGAAAATGTATTTTTCCTCTCCCAGCAGTTACCAATTATAAATACCTTTTCAGTTAGGGGTGGGACTTTGTATCCACTCCCCCTTTCTCCATGCTGAGATTCTGTCCCACTTGAACTTGTACAGGTCCTGAGGAGTCATGTGAGTTCAAAAGGGCATCAGCTCTGTTGTGTCTGAAAGATGCTATTTCCTCAGAGTCATGGCTCTTATACTCTTTCTACTTCCTATTCTGAATAAATGCTTGACCCATGAAGGAAGAAGTTTGATAGATGTATCCCATTGAACTTGTCTTAATCTTCCATAGTGAGTAGGATCTTGCCAACATCTTCAGAGCATGAAAGGAAGCCTAGTGCTTCTCACAAAGTTCTCTGAGATGCACATACATGGCTGTAGTCTCTAGATGAGGGCAGTCTGCATGTGACGAGAGAACAGGAATGTGTCAAGTGCACAGGGACAAGGCAATGCAGCGACTCTGTGTCACATTTAGTCAAGAAATGAGACAGAACATTTATGCTATGGCTGTTGTTGTTGGCAAGGGCTCAGTACCCAGGAAAATAAATACTTCAAGTTACTGACAGTAACGGTATTAACACAAAGTGAATTGCCTTTTCCTTTCTGTGTTGTTGCTAGGAAAGGGAAGCCTAAAACTTAATGAAATTTGTTCTTGTGAACAGCAAGTTTTGTTATTTCTTCTTTTGCGATTTCTGGGCTGTCTCTCCACAGTGATCTCAATGGCCCTTCCCATCAGGCAGAGGAGATGTCATTACTCGTTTCCACTGACTTGGCTCTATTCTCTGAAAGTCTGTCTATGTTGTTTTTTTTAATTTTATAGAAATTTCTTTCCAATATATAGTGGAATAGAACTTTGAAAAACTTGTAAATAGTTGCCCATTATTGAAGTCATGGCATGAAGAATTCTGTGGGTACAATAATTTCTGTGCCTGTGGAGGTTACAACCTAATGTCAAGGTTATATGAAAGTCACTCAATTAAGAAAAAAATGGACACTTTTTCCAGGAAAAATATTTGATAGTCTATATACTTTGAAGTTTCACCTCCAGTTAATTGGTAAAGAGTCACACACATACCACAGCTTCTTAACAACGCCAAAAGGAAAGAGGTCAGATTTCCATCTACACTTTTCCCCCTGATACAGTAGGTGACTGCAATCTCTGGGCCACAATTTCCTTATCTGTAGTGTTGACAAAGTAGACCAGATTAATGGCCTTTAAATCTCTCTGCACATTTAAATCAAATCCTTGAGCAAATTAATCAGAATTTATGTTGGAGGAAAGAATCTGGTAGGGATGATTCCTAAACTCCCAGGTGATTTTTCTCTCGTAATTCAGGGTTAAAAATGACTGGACAAGATCAGAGCTTTCCTTTTATTATTATTATTTTATTATTTAAAAAATACTGATTCCTTCCCCTACTCCCACTCCTCTCCCTCTTCACCCCCTCCAATCCTAAGAGAGGGCAGGGCACCCTGCCCTATGGAAGCCCAAGGCCCTCCCTACTACATCTAGGTTGAGCATGATATACATCCAAAGAGAATAGGATCCCAAAAAGCCAGTACATGCAGTAGAGACAAATCCCAGTCCTACTGTCAGTGGCCCCTCAGTCTGCCCCAACTGTCAACCACATTCAGAGTGACTAGTTTGATCCCATGCTCGTTCACTCCCAGTCCAGTTGGAGCTGGTGAGCTCCCATTAGCTCAGGCAAACTGTCTCAGTGGGTGAACCCCTCATGGTCTTGACTTCTTTGCTCATATTCTCGCTCCTTCCACTCTTCAACTGCACCTTGGGAGCTCAGTCCAGTACTCCGATGTGGGTCTCTGTCTCTGTTTCCATCAGTTGTTGGATGAAGGTTCTATGGTGATATTTAAGATAATCATCAGTCTGACTACAGGGCAAGGCCAGTTCAGGTTCCCTCTCCTCCATTGCTTAGGGTTTTAGCTGGGGTCAGCTTTGTGGATTCCTGGAAATTTTTCCTAGAGCCAGGTTTCTTGCTAATCCCATAATGGCTCCCTCAATCAAGATATCTCTTTCCTTGCTCTCATATCTGTCCTTCCTCCATCTTGACTATCCCATTCCCTCAAATTCTCCTCAACCTTCCCCTTCTCTCATTTTTTGTACCCTTCCCCTGTCCCCATGCTCCCAAATTTTGTCAGGTGTTCTTATCTGTTTCCAATTTCCAGGTGGGTCTATATATGTTTTTCTTTGGGTTCACCTTATTACTTATCTTCTCTGGAATCATGAACTGTAGGCTCAATGACCTTTGTTTATGGTTAGTATCCACTTATGAGTGAGTACATACCATATTCATTTTTGGGGGGTCTGAGTTACCTCACTCAGGATAATGTTTTCTAATTCCATCCATTTGCATGCAAAATTCAAGATGTCATTTTTTTTAAACGCTGAGTAGTACTCTGATGTGTAGATGTGCCACACTTTCTTTATCCGTTCTTCAGCTGAGGGGCATCTAGGTAGTTTTCAGGTTCTGGGTATTACAAATAATGCTGCTATTGTAAGATTGGAGCTTTCAACTGAAATCTACAGCACAGTTTTCTCTTTAGTTAGGCATGACATTGAAATATTTTTAAGCTCACTGGACACACACACATACACATACATTTTGCCTCACTTGAAAACATTAGTGATTAGGTGAAAATTAGAATTCTTCTTGAGTGATGAGGCGTTATTGTGATGAACCAGCCTCTACCCGGTCTTCTTTGTACTCTGACATCACCTTCCTGGTCCCTGAAGACATTATCATTTCCAAAATGAAACTAGATGAGCAAGTCTCAAATTATTTGAATTGTCTCCAAAAGCCAGAAAGATAAAAGGATGAGAAATGAGCAATAACCATTTGTACCTGCTAATTGTTATATGAAATCAATGGGAAATTAGTCTTCAACAGCGGAAAAACCCCAGGTCCCAGTGGAAAGGGACTCACAGCTTGTTAACAGCAAAGCTCCGCTCATGCCTTGTGAAGGACAGGTGCTTATGGCTGAGAGGGAGCGGCTGGAAGAGCATCTCATTCCTTTCCGAGGATGATGCTTAATGAGACTTCGCCACAGATGTGCTTTTCCATCCTTTCCTGTTTGGAAGCTGAATCATTAATTGGGAAGTGATTTCCTTACCCTGAAAGACAAAAGAACAAAAGATTATCAGAGCTTTCACACTCTCTCCCCGTTATCTGCTACAGGATGACTCAGGCTCTCCCCTCCTTCAGTTTCCTATGACTTTCATCCCGCCTGTCTGTCTACCAAGTGCCTGAGTGGAAGAGACAAATGTGTGTGTTATAGTCAGCTACCCGGCGTGGCGTTTAAGGGGATGTATTGCTTAACCTTTCATGTTGCTGTAAACAAATTGCCTGACAGAAATGTCTTGAGGTGGGATGTGTTTATTTTGGCTCACAGGATTATAGGGTTGCCGGTTAGCATAGGAGGGAAGACATGATGGAGTTCATCACAGCAGGAGCACATGGCAGAAGCTGCAGCTGACTAGGAAGCCAGTAAACAGGTTAGAACCAGGATCGGGTACAAACTTCCAAGACCCTTCTCCTAGTGAGCTACTCCTGCCAGTCAGACTTCACCTCCCTAACACTCCACAGCTTTTAAAACTGTGTCACAAGCTGGAGAGCAAGTGACTGTTCAAAACATGAACTCATGAAGAAATTTTCAGATAGAAACCATAACACTGAGTACATAGAAATCATAAGGTGTTTTTTTTTTTAATTTTTCACATGTTGATAATACGTCTCTATCTTTTTTTTCTCTTAAAAAGGTATGCTGAAAATGAAAATATATTTCATTATCCCACTGGTTCCCAACAAAGTAGCCTTCTATGTTCTAATAAGTTAACTTCTACGAAATCCTTTTTAGTGTGAGAAATAAATGCATAATTAAGTAACAAAGTAGGGGGTTAATTTCTCTTGAAGCCAGTCTGTTCTTCAATGCTGACACATCAGTAATGTGTGTCCTCAACCTCTGCAAGAAGTGGGACACAATGTTCCTATTGCGTAGCTCATAATGACTTGTCAGTAAAAGATTTGTTGGGTACATAGGGGATATGGGGAACATATCTCCCTCCTGTCTTCTAAATGACTTACTTGTTGAAGTTTTTATTCATTGTTGTCGGGGCAGGAAAGCATGCTTGTTTTAACTATGTATTAATTTTATAGCAAAAATAGTTGCATTTATAAAGTACAAAATTGAAAAAAGATGCACACTTTCTCAGGTCCTAGTCCTTGGTTGTGTGTGTGTGTGTGTGTGTGTGTGTGTGTGTGTGTGTGAACGTGCATATGTGCATGCATGTGTGTGTGTGTTTTATAAACTTACATTTATGTACACATAAATATATGTAGGGGCTGTGTTATTACTGTGACTAGTCTAACTTTAATTCCTATAGCAAATTCATCAAAGAGAACAGTAGGTGTAATTTTCTCCACTAAATACATCAGCTACCCAAGAAACTCACTTGTCTTTCATATTGCGGGACAAAATAAATATTTATTTTAAAACATCTTTCTCAAAAAAATCCTGTTTGGTACATATGAAAGCAGTATTTCTAAAATCTTAGAGGAAACTGTAACTCCTAATCTTCATTAACACTTAAACTTATGAAGATAGTGGAGGGTGAATGCGCTGAAATCTGTAATATCTAGTTTATACAAAGATATTTATTTATTTATTATGTATACAATATTCTGTCTGTCTGTATTCCTGCAGGCCAGAAGAGGGCACCAGACCTCATTACAGATGGTTGCAAGTCACCGTGTGGTCGCTGGGAATTGAACTCAGGATCTTTGGAAGAGCAGGCAATGCTCTTAACCTCTGAGCCATCTCTCCAGCCCTATACAAAGATTTTTTAAACAGAAAGAAATATTAGGATTTCTTTTTAATATTAAGATTTTACACAGCTATAAAATATAACACATATTATGTATTTTATAAACATAAGAATGTCTATATTTTAATAATTTATTTTGAATTTTCTATTTTCAAAATTTTGAGTATTTTAAAGGTTGCTTACACAAGTTTTAGAACCTTATGTTCAAAATCAATTAATAAAAATATCTGCTTCAATAAGAAGGTTTAAGTGCAGTCTCCACAATAACATAGACATAAAACAGAAACGATGCTAACTTCATGAGCTTACACAATGCATATCAAGCATCTATCTGTCTCTGGGGACAAATGGACTAGTCTTAGCAGTGTCCAGATACTAGTCAACTACTTCCATGTTTATAGTACAGCTTTAAATAGCAAATGTCATTTTAATCCATGTTTTGGTTATAGCATTTTATTAAAATTTGCTACCTGATATAAAACACAAACAGGATGCTGTACTGTAACTGGGAGGACTTTCTATCAGGATCATATACTGAGGCTGTAAATGAGGCAAATATGATTAGGTAAAGAACCTGAAAAATGGATGCCACTCTCCCTGTGGTAAGTGCATGTCTGTGTCTGCTCAGTGGGCTGCAGACTTGAAAGGCATTTCCATTCAGTAGCATGACAATGGTGGTCTTCTTCTGAAGCTGGAAAGGCAGTACTCACCATTATGGCAGAGAATATCTTAGAAATAAGTCCAGCTTCGGCTTGACTCTCAGTCTTGACTCTCAGTATTTTATAGCCATAAACTATGAACGAAATGTCTGCATCTTCCCCCTCAAAACCCCAAATTCATGAAGTGTGATGAATATTTATGGGGTGATTAGGTTGAGTTCTAATCCTATCACTACCCGCATGAGAAAAGGAAAGGGCAGCTCTCCATCCAAGCACTGTGCTTCCAAAGCAGAAGAGAATCCGACAGAGGAACTCAATCACCTAACACACTTGATTAGACTCTGGGCTTTTCAGGCTTCAGAACATACATACATGCAAACAGAGATATATTTGATTTGGTGAAGAGTTTATCTTTTAGTTAAATAGGTTTATGACATGGTTGCGGTGACTTTGTTAATATTACTGTTTTATCTATAGCGGTGGTTCTCAACCTTCCTAACGCTGAGACCCTTTAATAAATTCTTCATGTTGTGTTGACCCAGCCATAAAATTATTTTCATTTCTACTTTATAACTGCAATTTTGCTACTACTATGAATCGCAATGTAAGTATCTGCTATTTTCAATGGTCTTAGGCAACATTTGTGAAAGAATGATTCGACCCACATGGGGTTGCGATCCACAAGTTGTGAACCACTGATGTGTAGGGCATCAAGTCCATTAATACCTTTGATCAATCCAAAAGCAATAAGACTATATTCTAATAGCTAATAGTTGATAGAGTACTAATCTAGATAAAATCAAATGCTTAATAATGAAGGTTATTAAAAATTCTTATTGAGTACCTGAAAGTAAGAAAATAGTCACAGTTCATAATTAATCAGGGAATAACTGGAATCATATGGGTTCTGATGCACCTTTTCCACATGGCCTCATGTTTATCCAACATCTTTTGAGAGACACAAAAGACTCTTCTGTCATTGAATATATTGTAGGTCCTCAGCAGGAAAATGTTCCATTATCAGCCATGCTTAGAGGCTGACTGAAACCTGGTTGAGTCTCCTAATATCTAGGATTCCTAGGGTTGACATGTTTTCTTCTTTGCCAGTGAAGAAAAGGAAAAGCAGCCGCCCCCACCCCAGAGTAAGTTGCAGGTTCTTTTCAAGAGGACAAAGGTTTCTCCTGAAAGTGTGAAGGTGGACAGAAAGGGTACGAAGTGTGTCCTGATACACGGATGAGCTCTGTTTCTCCTCCCCTCCCTCTGCTGTCGGTCCACAGTTTGACCTCTCTCTGAACTTTCTCTAAATGCATACTTAGTTTGTTTGTTCATTAGCAGCACAGGACTATTGAGTTCCTTCATAGTGGTCTCACCTTTATCCTTGTTTTCTCCCAAAGTCACCAAGGCCTGACATACTGTCGACAAGTTTCCAACTTATGTCGTAACCCTTGACCATGTTTATCATTCTTTCAGAGTTAAAGTTCACCATTTGTTCCTCACTGTGAATTCCTTCCATCACGACCATCAGTTCACTTGTCATTTCCTTGCAGAGGGCTTTCCTAACACTCATTTTCCTGTGTCTCCGTAGTACCTGGAAAAGCCCCGGGAGATAGTTACCCCGAGGTCATTCTGTTTGTCTACACAATTATTTGACTAATATTTGCTCTCCCTACAGTGTTCTGTCAGCAGCAGGAGGGTGGGTCTGTGTGTTTTCGTTCCTGATTCTATTTGTAGCACCAAAGGTCTCTTTCCGTGTGCAGGGTGGGACATACAAAGAGGAAAAACATTCGTGAAGACTTAGTTATTGGGGATAATGGGGACACCACCCCTGAGGGGAGCGATGGTGGGAACTGGATGAGAAGAATCAAGAACACATGAAAATCCTTGGGATTTAGAAAAAAAAAATCCTAAAGAGCTTCTTCAAGGTGTAGATTCGCAAGAGGTTATGTCTGTGTTTCTTCTAGTGGGTGAATACTCAGTCCTGTCAGATGTATACCCACCATCCTAAGAGATGAGAATCTATCTAATATTTACATTCCCAACCCATTTTAGACATTGTGTTTAGCAATGAAATTGGAAATTACTGGGCTTATCTATTTTCCTCGCATTCATTTTGTTTCTCCTTCTGATATTTGTTGATTTTCATGTTTCTCAACTCAAATTTTCTGTAGACCATCTTAAACACACAAGAGAATCATCAGGTCACCCCTCCTTAAGATGAAACTTAGTGACATTTAATACTACTTCCTTGATGTGAATGTTTATATGTAAATAAGTATATTATTATAGAAATATCTGTGTATATTTCTTTTATACCCCAAAGATACAAGAGGAAAAAAACCTTCAGATCCTACTAATTTTATTAATTTAGATATAGACTAAAACCAATTTTTCGTAATAGGGTAATGAGCTGTTTTTCCCCCTAGAATGTATGTTTTCAAACAGCTAACAAAAGTGTTCAAACATTTGCTTCACAGAAGGGAGTAGGAACCCTCTCTGATTCTTTTGCCTACTCGTGGAACCTTTTTCCTTCTACTGGGTTGCTCCTCCAGCTTTGGTATGGTGGTATGTGACTGGTCTTGTGTGTAGCTTGTTATGCCCTCTTTGATTGATGTTCCTGGGAGACCTATTCTTTTCTGAGGAGAAGAGGATGGGGTAAGTCTGGGGTGGGGAAAGAAGGGGGAGAGGAAGGAGGGGAAACTGCAGAGGAGATGTAATGCATGAGTGAAGAATTTAAAAAAAAAACTGAAAAAGGAAGTTGCATCTACTCATTATTTTTTGTGATGTTTATGTGTTGTGTGCATGTTTGTCACATGTGTATGAGTACATGTACAAATGTAGAGGCCATAGGTTGATGTCTAGAACCTTCCTCAGTGGCCTGTCACCCTATATATTGAGGTATGTAGTGAGATCCCTCACTAAAACCAAGGCTTGCTGATTCATCCAATCTAGTTGGGCAGCTCACTCTGGAAATTTTCTGTCTTCAGCTTCATAAGCTGGGATGTCCAGACTTTATATGTGGGTGCTGAGACCCAAACTCCGGTCTTCACAGTTGTGTGGCAGGTGTTTTACCCACAAGCCACATCCTCTCATTATTAAAGGTAACTTTCTCCCTTTGTCTTTAAATTACTATCATTCTGAGACAAGAGGTCTTTACTTTAGATGTTTAAACACAAAACTTGTGTGTGTGTGTGTGTGTGTGTGAAAGAGAGAGAGACAGAGAGAGAAAGACAGAGAGATAGAGAGACAGACACAGGCAGATAGAGATAGACAGACACTTAGAGACACAGAAACAGAGTAGATGTGTAGATGTACATGGCGGTATACTCACACATCCAGATACAACACTACAGCACAGAGACACCACTACTTCCTGTTTCACAGTTTTATGTTGGTAAGATGCAGCCAAGCATATTACTGAAATAGAAAACTATGATGTGTTAAAATGGGTGTAGTAGTTAAAGAGCTGAGTGAGAAACCACATATCATCTAACATACGCATTAAAAAACAAAAATGAAAAAATATATGATAAGTCAACAATAATAAATATTTCAAGAGTGAGTCACAAAATGAGGGGAAAGATTTATGAGTTTAAAGTTCATGTTTTATTTTCTGCAAAATTATAGTATTTATTTAATCATTTCGTTATTTAATTTAGAATAAGATTACTGTCATATCTCTAAACATTTATGTAATAGTGCTTCGTTTACTTTCCCATTAACAATTGCTAAGACAAATAAAGAGTCTTGATAAATGAGATATAATTTAATAAGCAGATATTCCTTGGTAGAATATTAATTAACATCTGCTCCAAATGTGTACTGAGGGAGAAGCAGACTAGATAAGCTTAACAATTTGCTCAATAATATAACATCAGGGAAAATATTTTTATGCTTTATTGCCCATCTCTTTGAATACATTCATTGTAAATATAATTATATTGCCAAAATATGCAGGTTGTAGAATATTATAATTAGATATTTAAGTCCTAAAATGATTAGCAGCAATATAAACATGGACATGGACTGTAAGTTAAATCTTGGAAAGGTTATTGCTAAATATTTTTGTATAAAAGACAATAGGAGAGGCAGAGACTTTCCTGGAAAATTTCCAAAGGAGATAAATATTCATCTTTTTTGGACTATATAAAATAAAGAGGAGAAATGACTGGCTGGACTGAAAATGTCAACAGAGGCTTTCACCCTTTAGCCATCATTCATAAATTGCATTATCAGAATTCTTAACACAGAAAATACCTTGAAAATGACTTAGTGCTAACTCACTGTTTTTTTGTTATTTACTTGTTTTGCCTTTTATTGAAAATAGATATTTTTCCTCATATAATATACCCTAATTGCGGGTTTCCCTCCCTCTACTCCTCCCAGTTCTTTCCTACCTCCCCTCCCATCTGGATCCATTCGCTTTTGTCTCTCACTAGAAATCAATAGGCTTCTAAGGAATAATAATAAAAATATAACAAAATAAAATGTAATAAGATAGAACAAAGACTCTCAAATTGAAGTTGGACATGACAAACAAATAGGAAAAGAGCCCAAGAAAAAAAAAAACACAAGAGTCACAAACCCACTCATTTACACACTTAGGAATCCCATGAAAACACTAAACTGGAATCCGTCATATATATGCAGAGGAGCAGGTGCAGACCTGGGCAGGCCCTGTGCATACGGCTTCAATCTTAGTGGTTGCATATGAGCTCTGATCTTGTTGAATTAGGGACTTTGTTTTCCTGCTGTCCTTCATCCCCTTTGGCTCTTATACCCCTCTGCCTCCTTGAGTTCTGGGGAAAGGGATTTGATGGAGCTGGGTGTTCCAAGGTTTCTTTTTGTGAAAAATGTTCTCTCTGTGTGTATATGTTCCCATCTCCTGCAGGTCCAGAAAACAAATATCCCAATTTAAAAATGGAGGGCAGATCTAAACGGAGAATTCTCAATAGAGAAAACGCAAATGGCTGAGAAACATTTAAATCTTCAGTATCCTTAGCCTCCATGGAATACAAATTAAAACTACTTTGAGATTTCATCTTATACCAGTGAGAATGGCCACAGTCGATAAAATAAGTGACAGTTGGTGATGATGGAGAGTAAGGAGAACACTCATCTGTTGTTGAGCACAAAACTTGTACAGTCACTATGGAAATCAGCGGTGCTCCCTCAAAAAGGTGGTAATAGATGGACCTCACATTCCAGCTAGACCACTCTTGAGCATATACCCAAAGGATGGTTCATCCTACTGCAGAGACACTTGCTCAACTATGTTCATTGCTGCTCTATTTGTAATATCCAGAAACTGGAAACAATCTAGATTTCCCTCTACAGAAAAATGAGTAAAGAGGATGTGGTATATGTTACAAGGAGCATGTCCCTTGTTTGTCCCACCCACCTAGCTAGCTTACACCTGAACTAACCACATAGAAACTGTATTAATTAAAACACTGCTTGGCCATTAGCTCTAACTTCTTATTAGCTAACTCTTACATATTAGTTTAACCGATCTATTAATCTGTAAATTGCCATGTGGCAGTGGCTTACCGGGAAGATTTGAACTAGTGTCCATCTGAGGTAGAGGATCCATGGCTTCTCTCACTCTGCCCTTCTTCCTCCCAGCATTCAGTTCTGTTTTCTCCACCTACCTAAGTTCCACCCTATAAACTAGGCCAAGGCAGTTTCTTTATTCATTAACCAATGAAAACAACATACAAACAGAAGGACCTCCTACACCAGGTACATTTATACAGTGGAATATTACTCAGCCATTAAAAATAAAATTTGAAATTCATGGGTAAATGAATGAAACTAGAAAACCATCATCTTGGGGAGGTATCTTAGACCCGGAAGGATGAATATGATCAGTGCCTTGGTCAGCCATCATCAGAGACCCTAACTCACTCTTTTAAACAAATAATAATAATAAAAAGTGCCCATGACCTCAGGGCTCAGTCAGAACTAGACAATTTGAGCATATGTAACCCAAATATCTAAAATCTGAAGTATTTCAAAATTCAGAACTTTTTGAGTAGGGACATTTTGTCACAGATGAAGAGTTTCACATCTTACTTTATATGAAAAATTGTAGTAAAATGAAAACATCTGTACTTAGCTTGATTCTTATTTCTAAAATGTGTCAAGATGTGCATAGAATATTACAAAATCTGAGGCATTTCTGGTTACCAAGCATTTCTAATAAGGAAAACCAACCTGCATCAAATGTGAGATCCTATGACTTCTTGTTTGCTCTCCTTTGTGGTCTGTTGCCTGCTTCTGCTTGGCCCTTCGAGCTCCTCAGTACTTTGCATGTAGATTATACATCTGTGACATACAGACACTTCTCTCAAAGCCAGAGATGGGATGGGGTTGGAATTTCCTGACTTGAAAAATAGTTCTCTCTTACCCTATTCTGATTTAAGTCTCCTTTTCTTCTCTCTGTAAGATAGAGCTGTAAATTTTAGGGCTCTCCTTTCAAAAGTTTAGAGAATTTATAGTGGGGCTATCAAAGGAAATGCTCCCATCAAAACCATGGATTCCCCATGTGACATGGCTCTGAAACATGGAAGAATGTGATGGCATGAGGCCTGGAAAGACAGTGAACTCAGTCAAAAGAAAACTAGAAAGGAGAAGGTGGCTGTGAGGCAAATGGGAAGTAGGAAAGTCATGGCCATGAAAGTTCTAGCCATAGGGCCTGTCGGGGTTTATAAGCACACAGGTGGCCAAAAAATGTTGAACTATGCTGTCTCTAGAGTTCTTTGCAGACCTAATGTTCTAAATTATGGGCTCCTTTGTTAAAAAGCAAGAAACTGCTAAGGTCTACCATTACTATCTTTTGTCCTACCTTCCTCCGCTACAATAATGGAAGAGAGTCAGACACTTTTTTTGGAGGTGCCTCAACCATAGTAACTTAAAAGAATGGGTTAGAGTAACTCAAACGGTGGGCTGGATTATGTTCATTTAGGGAGAAATAACAAAGAAATTAAATAGGAATTGGTTGTCTTTGAGGGGAATAATATGTTTCTGTTGCCAAGGGCACAATTCTGAGTATCCATACCTCATAGTCTATCTTCATAGACAATAGAGGATATCCTGACTGTTAAG
Source organism: Alexandromys fortis (assembly GCF_014885135.2). Lineage (NCBI taxonomy): Eukaryota > Metazoa > Chordata > Mammalia > Rodentia > Cricetidae > Alexandromys > Alexandromys fortis. The sequence continues at coordinate 385,445 of NW_026067914.1, read as the reverse complement.
TCCTAGGGTTGCTGGTACCCAAGGGCAGTGTAAGGCTCCTCAAGTATACAGGGAATGATAGATATAGTGAACCAGTAAGCAGTGAACCACTGAGTCAAGAACCCAGGCAGGGAAGATGGGCCCAGAGTCTGCTATTAACTTGGCAAAGCCAGAAGAGTATGTGTGGGCAGAATGTATGGTTCTCTTTCAGCTAAATGTGATGATTTCAAGGATATTTTAAAAATGTGCCTACAAATATGAGGCCAGGTAAATTTCAAAATGTACTTATACGTAATGATGACTTCAGGATTAATTAAGAAGTTGCTCCGGGTAACTTTTTTCCTAGAGAGAAGCTCTTTTGTCCTGGAAAAGGGAGATTTGGAGAAATTGAACCAGATAGGTATTATCTGTTTTATTATTTACTCTTAACAGAATGCATTTTCTCAGTCTTTGCTGGAAAGGCTGCACCTGCTGACACTGTGATGGCTTAATGGGAAGGGAGAAAGGGAAGAAGGCCATTCCTTATTCCTGTCCTTATGCAGCTCCTGTAGGAAATGCTGTAGGGAACACACACACACAGAGGGAATTTTAAAGGAACTCCTGGGGTAGGAGCAACAGTGTAATCATTCCATCCCTGTGAAGAGGATTCAGGCTTAGACATGTTCACTTCTAGCACATTCCCCTTTGACAGACGATCCAGTATGTGCCTCAACACACACTGGAGTAGGTGTCCAAGGAAGGGGAAATGGGGGTATATGATGGGGACCAGCTTGATTCTTTCTCTTGCTCCTTCCCACTCCTCTTGCCTTTGTAGAGCATGGTTAAATGCCTTGTTTTACAGCTGCATGAAAACTTCCCCTTGGACTAGAGTTGAGTCACAGTCCTTAACTCCTGATTCTCTTAACAATAGACCCAGACAGGCTGGCAGACCAGGTGGGTGCTGGTGCTAAAGGAAACCTACCTTGATCACTCAATAGAATGGTGAAATCTCTAGTTTTTATCATAAAAAAACCTTCTTTCTAGAAAGTTCCTATGGGTATTTGATCCATGACACAAGTACTCATTTTGTCTTTTAGAAATACATGATGTGGCCATTTGAATGAGAAATATTCCCCGTAATTTCAAGGATTTGAATACTTGGGTCCCTAGCTGATGGTGTTTTGGGGGAGGGTTTAGATAATGCAGGCTTGCTGGAGGAAGTATGTCACTGGGAGTGAGCTTTGAGATTAAAAATCTCTAGCCACTTCTGGTTCATTCTCTCTGCTCTGTGCATACGGTTCAAAATGTGAGTTCTCGGCTTCCTGCTATGTCTGATGTTTGCTTCCATGTGCCTCTGTCATGATGGACTCCTACCCCTCTGAAACCATTTAACTCAAATAGACTCTTCCTTCTGTAAGTTGCCTTGGTCATTGTATTTTCTCACAACAGCAGAAAAGTAAATAATACATACACCGAAAAATAATGTATCGACTGTAACTTAACAGTCTCACCTCTTCAATGGGGCTGAGAATGGGGAGGAATTGGTTGTAATGTCAATGTTCTCATATCCACATATACTGTATTATTCATTCAGAATGATATCTTATAATTTTAAGTGCCCTGTCTTCAAACTCCTCATCTAATATGCCAGAGAAGAATTTCATCCTATCAAAGGTTAAATCCAAATTTATATTTGTATTCCTAGTATTTATTTATATATTTTACCTTCTATTTCATTTTATTGTTCTTTATTTCTGTTAATTTTATTTATTTATTTATTTATTTATTTAAGATTTCTGCCTCCCATATCCCTCACCCTCCCCCAACCAAGTCCCCCTCCCTCATCAGCCAGAAGAGCAGTCCGGGTTTCCTGCCTTGTGGGAAGTCCAAGGACCTCCCACCTCCTTCCAGGTCTAGTAAGGTGAGCATCCAAACTGCCTAGGCTCCTACAAAGCCAGTATGTGCAGTAGGATCAAAACCCAGTGTCCTTGTTCTTGACTTCTCAGCAGTCCTCATTGTCTACTATGATTCTCCAGAACCTTGTCTGGAGAGGACGGTTCTGATGATGACATGAGTTGAATACAAGACGTTCTGCTGTTATGTTCCCTGCTGCTTCTTTCAAATTAAATCTGACTTTTGTTCATTCAAAAAGCCAACAATACCTGTTTCATGACTAATATTCATTGGCATGAATTCCTTTTAGAAGGACAAAAGTTTGAATTTAAACACTGCCTTCCCACATCTTAGATCTAGCTGAAAGAGAGTACTTGCTATGTTATTCACTACAAAAGCACAAATGCTTTCCTCGGAACTCTGGCTTCATGCATTGCTCATGTGGTTTTTGTTGTTGGTTTATTTTTGTTTTGTTGTTGTGTCCTTTTAATGTAGCCAAGGACCACTCAATTAAGTCAGAATAAAACTTTGAAGTAAAAAAAAAATCTACTCGGTGTTCTGTAACTATTTTTCTTTCAACCTGCTTTTCCTTCCACACCATGCACTTTTAATTCTATTGAATTTTTTTCAGTGCTGGAAATTGAAGCCAGAATCTCATGTACATTAGGGAAGTGGTCTATTTCTAAGCAATATCCCCAGCCCCATTCTTGAGGGTCTTTTTTTTATAGCTTTGGTGATCCTATTGTTAATTTTTGGAAAATAAAGCCTTGTAGCAGATCCTTTAAAGTAAGTATGACAAGATTCCCGCCATTCCTTGGGGATAGTTTATGGGAATACTAGCAGATATGCAACTTGGAAGATACTCTGATATCATATAGTTTGATAGCTGATCAATATATATATGGTAGATATCATATCAAAATAGATGTCATTTCAAAAGTTTGCATATAAGCTATACATATCCTCTCCTGTGCTTTGTTGTGGCAACTCCTTCAGCCAATAGCCTTTAAGATGCCAGCCCATTTTGGGCATTTTGGGTGTGGTTTCATGTACTATAAATGCAGATGAAAAGCCTGCACAGTCCTCTTTTCTCCTGGATTCAGTTCCAGTCCCCAGTGTACACAGAGGACTGTGGATCTCTACCCTTACTGTGAGTTTATCCCCCAAATAAATAAACCTTTGTTATACTCCATTCTGGGCTACTGTGAAACTCTTCAGTGTTACTAAAAAAAAAAACACAATCCTGAGATTAAGAGTTTCCTGCTCTACCAGCTGAAGCTTTAAATCATCTCTGGTTAATGTATTGTACCAAAGCTAATGTAAATTTTTACTTAAATAATTATAGTGGGTGGTTTAGGAAATAACAATAAGGAAAATTCTAGACATATTCAATACACATGCAAAGTTTTCAAATATTTTTTGGTCAGTGTATAGTTGACTGTAGGGTTGTGGAACTTTTATAAACAGGTAAATCAGACTGTTGACATCAAGGAAATATTAGATTTATGCACTCTCACTGTCTACAGAAGAGAGGGAGGGAGAGAGGAAGAGAGAGAGAGAGAAAGAGAGAGAGAGAGAGAGAGAGAGAGAGAGAGAGAGAGAGAGAGAGAGAGAGAGAGAGAGAGAGAGAGAGAGAGAGAGAGAGAGAGAGAGAGATCAGGATTAAGTTCTCGGAGGTTTCTTGTCTGTGAAGGTAGAAGTTGCCATGTACCCTTCAAAACTGCCTAGGAATAATTGAGTGCCTTTTTGCCTGCATCCCGTTTGCACCATTGCTTAGCTCTGAAATACCCACACTATAATGTTTTTCTGAGGAAATGCGTTTTTCCTTTCCCCTTGAATTCTTGATGTCTGCTGTAGCGCTTTTTTGATTTGCTGTTGTTTTGGCAATAGGTCAACTGGCTCTCATGGTCCTTAACATTTCTGGTAAATATTCCCAACAGTTGTAACTGGAAGGAATCCAAATTCACTTAAGGAATTCGCATCTACTCTATCTTCAGGGCTCAGTATTTTTAATGTTTTCATTGGTTGGTAACTTAAAAAATAAATATAGCACAGAGGAGTATCAACCAAAAAACCTGCAGAAAATCAAACCGTTTTTGATGTAGTAAGAGACACAGTTATGCTAGAGTGTGATCAGCAATCTTTCTTTCTACTTAGCACTGTGATGTCACAGCTTATGAAAACAAGCATGACAGTAGATAAGAAAGCAAATGAAAGCCAGATTTCCTAATTCAACTCTGAGCTCCAACACACATGAGAAACACCACCCTGGGTAAATTAGCTTCTCTGTGCTTCACTCTGATAGTCCTGAGGATTAAGAGCATTGATGGCTGTTCAGTGCCTACACCCAGGCCTGCTGAGTAACAGGGATCAGGTGTTTTTGTTTAAATGTATATGAACTATTAGAGTTAAACAGATGGATCAACAAAAGTCTTGAGAGGCTTAGGAAGTTCCTTGATGTTTGTTTGTTTGCTTGCTTGCTTTGAAGTAACAGAACCAGTTCATTGCTAAGACAACAATGTATATTATGGCCCAATGCTTTAATGGAGTACTCTAGCTCTTAGCAATGGTATGGAGAATGAAACATATTGATTAAAACAATCAATGGAACGATGGGAGATTAGGAACCAAGTATTCATTTACTCAATGGCTTAACTGTTTAATGCCTACTGTGAACTTCGTTACTCTTACATGTTCTGGAGATAATGTTAAAAATTTAAAAGAAACTTAGGAAACATTAACCTGAGTCAGGCAACTTATCTTTTAGGGGTGGGAGGTGGAAACTGTTCACTGAAGACTCAGTAGGATTAAACTATAGGAGGACTTTGGCAAATAGTGAATGAAGTACCTCATGAACATTAGGCAAAACTTGATGACTGTAAAATGAAAACTTAAAATCATATCATTGTGGTGGGGTGGTTATGGTGGAATTCCATGCTTTAAACATCAGCTAAATGATAATTTTAATATGCTTTATCTGCTTCTGAAGACATGTGATATGCTCTGTTTATACGACTTGTCTTAGAGTATATATTATGGTTTTACATGTAATTAGTAATGAATTTTATTTGAGTCAAATATCTACAAGAGTTGTCCCCAAAAGTTAATTCAGTTGAGGATTTTATGAATACTATTGCATAAAATAAAAAGTATATAGTACTAATACTTACAGTCAGACCTTAGTTAGGTTAAGAGCCTCAAGTCTAGGTCACATGCTTTAAAACAAATATTGAAAAAATTAAATAACATTTTAAAATGGATGCCAGGATGCTTAAAGGGCAAGAACCCATGCCAAGCAGTGAAATGAGGGTGAGATACAGAAGTGGAACGTGGTTTCTGAAGGCACTGGCATCTGAAAGGTTGCCATGAATAGAGTAGGAAAGAATTACCAATGGCTGCTTCCAGCGTAGGAAGAAGGTTGGAGGACCAAGGCCTGAAAGGGAGCAAACAGAAGAAAGAGCTGTTAAATGTGGGGTCTGTCCCGAAAGGAGCAGTCTACCCTGTATAGGACAGAGCTTTTTCTGTATAGCTATTCAATTAACGGCAACTGAGCAAGCTTATGAGTTCAACTGTTGGGTGGAAGATATGATCTCATCTCCCAGGGTCTTTATGGTAGGATTCTGGTACTCTGATTACATCAGATATTGCTAAAAGTCTTATCATGACTAAAGAATCAGTACAATGCTTCAAGCTTTTGGTCTAAGAAAGACAGAAGCTCTTTCTAGGTGGGAGACACGTGGATCCCTCAAAAATAATATTCTCTGTAGAAAGAATATTTTATCCTAGGTCTTTGTTAAATGTGATAGGGAATAGTCAAAGTTTAGCAGAATTGGGAGAATTGATGGTAATATATGGTGCAATACGTAGCCTGATGGGTTAATTAATCCTCAAACCCAAACAAAGCTCCAAAAATAGGGTAAGTGAATTAGAGGGCGTTCTATTGAAATAGCTGTTTTCCAACAGCTTTTCCAATAGCTTGTGAGACGATGCCTCTTCTGACTGCTTCTGGTTGGTGAGACTGGCTATGGCTGTTGTCAGGTAAACCAGTTTGCTGCAATGTAATCCAGGTCTGGCTTTTAAAAGTTACACTTTGCAGTTACCAAGGCGCTGCAGATAGCTAACTTTTGTTTCTTTGCATAGCTACAGAAGACATGTGGTAAGACTACTCCCCACCCCCCACAGTGGATGCCTTGAAACTTAGATATACTAGAGTCCTAAAGTTTGTAGTTTTATATGCAACAGTAGAAACAGCTATTACAAATTTATTTTTTCTTTTATAATTTCACAGAAGATTTGTTCTTACTGTAGAGCTTTACAACCTTGGCATGTGATACTCTTCATTTTCTTTCTTTTAGAACCTTCATCTCTAAATATAATGAAAGCACTTTAGATCGTCTCAGGTTGCTGGTGCTACATCTATTATTCTTTGGGACCCATTCTTAATAGAATAGAATATATTTTACTTAAATATGGCATTGTCATAGTTTGACAATCAACCTGAAAGTTGAGAAACCTATTAAGTCACCACAGGCAGGTAGCATGTACTGTGTAGTTAGGTGGTCATAGGGCACATTGCTCTGGCATGAGATCTCCATATTTTGAAAGTGGTACAGTTTAAAACTTTGATTTTCCTTTGTTTCTAGAATTTTCCATTTTGTGGGTTTTTTTTTTTTTGGACTGCTGATTAATCTCATGTAACTAAAACTGAAGATAAGAGAGTATACCACAGAAGCAGGCAGTACTATTTGGCAAGTTATTTTGGAATGAAGTATATCTGAATATCTCTCTGACCTGAGGCTAGACGCACAATGAAAAAAAACCATTTGACCTTAGGGAAGAAGTAGATTCTGATTACTAAGAGCATAAAAAAAGGGGGACATTTTAAGGAGGTACAATCAGTGAAGGTGGCATGCATTCAAAAAGATGACTAGAAGAGTATGTAGTTTCTGATAGTGAAACTTGTGTTTTTAGATAAAATATGTTTCATACCAATTAAATAGGTTTCTCTAATATCTTCCCTCTTGTCTCTGTTCTTACTTATATCTCTTTTGAGAAATCAAGTCATCTGGGTAAAAGTGAGCTGGTAAATAGAGTTTGATTCTTGCTTCCTGAGTTGGTTTTTTGTCAAAGTGACAGGAACTAGCCATCTGGGAAGAGGGAATGCCAATTGAGGAATTGCTTCCATCAGGTAAGTCTGTGAGCAAGTCTGTGGATGCATTTTCTTGATTGATGTGGGAGGGCTCACCCCATGGTGGGTGCTGCCCCCACTGACAAGTGGTCCTGTGTTGCATAAGAAAGCAGGCTGAGCGGGTTACGCAGGGCAAACTAGTAACAGCATTTCCCCAAGGGCTTGTCTGTGTCAGTTCCTGCCTTCAGATTCCCTGATCTGCCAAAGTTTCTGTCTTGGCTTCCCTCAATGATGGACTATGTCGCAGTTCGTTTTCTACTGTTGTGTTACTGCACTATGGCCAACAGTAACTTGGGGAGAAAAGGGTTTATTTGACTCAGCCCACCATCTGGGGTGGGCAAGGAGGAGAGTCCATTCCAGGCAGGCACCGGGAGGCCAGAACTGAGGCAGGAACTGAAACAGGATCATCAAGGCAAGTTTCCAAAGAAAGGAGCTGGTGATCAATCCTTAAATTCATAAATATATTAAATTCATAAATATCAAATACTGTCATTCTAGAAACACACTGCCCTGAAAATCAGAATAGTGGCATATGGGCTATGTTTCAAGTGAGGGATTTGATACAAACTTTTATTTAGGGTCATATTTAGGACCCTCCTCTCTTGCTGTTGTTTCTATATGGAGCACGAAGTAAGAGCATAGCCGTGCTAACAGCCAGCCCATAGAACATCATGTAGAAAAGTGTGTGCATCAGGGAGAACATCCCTTCTTCAGTGCTTTCAGACCATGCACAGCCTTTAAAAGACCAAAAAGGGCATTTTCAGCATGTGAGTCACCAGATGTGAACTTAAAACCCAGGAAAGTGATGCTCTTTGGACTAAATCTTCAAGGTTAGTGGGCATCTGTCCATACAATTCCTTAGCTAAAACTAAGAGTCCTAATACGGCCCTCCCAAGGGCCACAGTAACCACAGTGAGGATGCTCCGGTAAGCCTCTTCCTTTCAAAGGTTCTCGATGCTGTAAAGTGTGACTGGGAAATAAGAAGAGAGAAGAAGGCTTGGGAACCTGATCGATCTGTCTGCTGCTTAGTCTCGAAGCATGAATTGGATCAAAGTGAAGTGGATGCTTTCTTTGCTTTCCCTTCTGCAAGTACAGATCCCGCTGCTCCTTTGTGCAATAGAGCTGCTTCAGGAGCCCAGAGTTGCTTTTCAATTCAAGAGGACAGCTGCTTTCTGCTTGCTCAGGTCCTCTGAGACATGACCCAAGACAGGAAAAGGGTGCTTAGCAGGGGCTCCTTGCCAGAGATTCAATATATGAATTTTACTATGAGGATAAAAAGTTGGCTCACTTTTAAAAGGTTAATAAAAAATTTATTACAGTGTGTTCTTTCTTATGATGGAATCAATTTAAATTCTGGCCTCAGAGAGGCAGTCAAATTTTCAAAGCAGCAAGCAACCTCTGAAAGCGACCCCAGACGTACCCATAATCTCCCGCGTTAGGAGTACGGAAAATCTGAGGGATGGACACTACTTTCATAAATCGCACTCCAGTCAGGAAGGGTTCCAGAGGGGGCACTTAGCCCAAATTTAATATCCGTGAACTATTGAAAAATGAGAAAAATAAATGACAGTTTGCTATTTCCCTATTATTTTCTGACTAGTGAAACTTATTTGAAAAATTGATGTTAAAGCTAAGAAGACTGTTTTTATCCCCATGGTCTCAGCATTATAAATCTACACTGGGGTGTTTCCAGTCCCTAGGTTGCCTGTGTGCTTCCTTACGCTTCCATTATACCCATTAGTCTAATGACTTTCTCCTCCTTCCTTGTCTAGCTCTATGGGACCTTCACTTCTGAATATTTCCTTGTTTATTTTAATTAGAATGGGTGCTCTCTCAGCACCTATGTAGCCATTATCATCTCCATCACAGTATGTTTTCTATTGTGGCTTTATGCGTGTATTTGTTTTTCTTCCCTCCTTTACTGTTTGAGAAATGGAATGCTGGGTCTACCTTTACATAGGAGCAAAAGGAATCTGAGGCGGAGTCACTTCTCCAGGGCAGTACAGCTAGTCACAGCTTCACATTAGACATGACGACTTTGCTCTAGTCTATTTTCCTTCCCCATTTGTCCTAAGGTAAATTGCCTCTTTGCTGTTTTCCCTGAATCAGTGAGTGATATTCTTGGGAAATCTCTAAATTATAACCAATCTGTCATTGATTATAAGGGATAATATCTTATAAGGGATAGTCCCCCTTATAAGAAGTAGAATATAGTTTTGGATAGACATCTTATTACTGTCCACAGAACTTAGATGCAAGCTCACAAGAAGATTTAGATTCAGAAGATATGCTAATTTCACACATGGTATTAGTGGCTTCTGGTTTCTCACGTCCATCCATTCCACATTCCTCCAGGCAGCTGCTATAAATCTCTAATCCCAAGACCTCTACCCTTTTACTCTCAGCAGGTGATCATTTCCTGTTCTAAAAGATTTTGTTCTCGGACATTGATATAACTAATCATATGGAAAACGTGTTATGTTTTGGGGCAACTTCTCCTCAGATAGTCTGATTCAGTAGATTGGGATCAAGGTGCACGAATCTAGATTTGTTTTATTTGTTTGTTGTTTCTAACCAGCTCACAGATGATGCCCAGGCAGCTAGTTTGAGAAAAACCTTTCTAAGCCATCCTATGAAACAGGATGTTCCCTCTTCTGAAAAACCTCAAAGGATACCAGCAGTTTTGAGGCTGGGTTAGGGATTCAGGGCCACCCTGGACTACATAGGAAGCCCCTGTTTCAAAATAAACAAAATCCTCTGTTGACTATGCTTCCTCACCTACTGGGAATGAGAACTCAGATGAAGGCCATTCTCAGGCTAACTCCTTACCCATACATCCTTATATCCCATTTCCTTTATTTCAGGACTTTGTTAGCATGACCAGGAACTGGGCTTTTGTGTATTAAACCAGTCTCTAAAGAGCAAAATTTGAAGCCAAGTTTAATTTTTTATGGAGGAGGCTGCAAGCACCATAAGAGAGTTGCTACATATAGTTCTGTAATCTAGCAAGTTCTCAGAGAGCACACTCAGCTCAAGTTGCTGAATCTGTTCTCCTTGCTGGCCCTGTAGGAGAGGCACTCCAGCCTTTATGTAAGGCAGAAGTGGGAATCGGGTGCTAGTGTACGCTGACACATTTTGCAATGAACCCTCTGCATTCTAATGATTGCTCTTGTCTATTAAGGATTTTGCTGCATAAGGATGCTTTGTCCTTCTAATGAGTACTTACACTCTTCATCTGTGCTCAATGTAATTAATCTTGATTCTTTTTAATGAGTCATCTTCTTCCCAACCACATGTACATGGTACAGTCCTGTCATGGTTCTAACACAGGCTCAGCATCCCCTAGTGGAAGAAATTAAGACCAGAAATGGTTTAGATTTTAGGTTTGCGGGTTAGGGAAGATATTTACTTATTTTATGAGATAGCCTGAGAGTCACATCCAAGTTTAAACACAAATGCATTTGTGTTTTATAGACACCTTGCTAGAAGGTAATTTTGTACAGTGATTTTGAATTTTATTAATCACTTCAGGATTTTTTTCTGGATCTATTGGGGTCATCTGTGGAATTTTCTATTTGTGGCATCATGTCATTTACTCTAAATGTTTTGGTTTTTCAACCTTTCATATTTTAGATTGTGGCATTGGGATTACTCAACCTATCGTATTTTCTGTTTCTGGTAACTCACTATTAATTCATTATGTTAATTTTTAAATTTTATTTTTCGAGACAGGGTTTCTCCGTAGCTTTTTGGTTTCTGTCCTGGAACTAGCTCTTGTTAATTTTAACATAACTCTTGAAAAGCATATTTAAACAAACAAAAGTTGTCATCTATGGAAATTTTGGTTAATTTGGTTGTGATTAATTTCCCTTCCCTCCTCTTTGCTCCTACCTCACTTTCTTTCTTGCTTCCTTCATTTCTTCCTTCCTTCTTTTTCTCTTTTTTGACATAGTCTTTCTATGTAACCCAGGCTGCCCTCAGTTTTGTACAAATCTTCCTGCCTCAGCTTCCTTTATGTTTAGATTGTATTTGCAAGCTTCCACACCCAGCTCATATTTGTGTTGATCAAGGTTTCTGTCCTGCCTGGTCTCACAGCCTTTAAGTCCCAAAGAAAAATACAGAGATCTACATTAATCATTAACTGGTTGACCTATTAACTCAGGCTTCTTATTAACTCTTATACCCTACATTAACCCATAATTCTCGTCTGTGTCAGCCACGTGGCTTGGTACATTTTATTAGGGAGGCATTCTCATCTTGCTTTCTCTGTGTCTGGATGACAACTGCAGACTGACTCTTTTTTCCAGAATTCTCCTGTTCTTGTCACTCTGCCTCTACTTCCTGCCTGGTCACCCTGCCAGTACTTCCTGCATGGCTACTGGCCAATCAGCATTTTATTAAAACGATACAAGACCATTGTCCCACAGTATCTTTGCTAATTTAAACGATGTACCTATTTATCACTATATAGTTTGTCAGAACATAGAGATAATGAGCTGGTCAGTGGTGGCACACGCCTTTAATCCCAGCACTCAGGAGGCAGAGGCAGGCAGATCTCTGTGAGTTCAAGGACAGCCTGGTCTAGAGAGTGAGTGCCAGGAAAAGCTCCAAGGCTACACAAAGAAATCCTGTCTCAAAAAAAAAAAAGAGAGAGAAGAGAAAAAGAAAATAGAGGTAATGAAATATGACACCAAAAAGAGAGCATTGTAATGGAACAGAATTAGAAGTGATTACAAATCAACTTATTGATCCACGATAACATCAGATATCTAGCTAGAGGTTCCTCTAGATGGCAGGTTCTATTTGTTCTATTTGTTCAGATTATCCATAGGGTTAGTGGTTACTGATATGCTGAGTCTTTAGCCATGTTTCTTGTTGTGTAAAGCCTTCTATGTATTTCTTAATGTTGCACAATAGGAATTATTTTGTCTACATATTTTGTTTTCTCTTCTGCAAATTTTAAGTGATGGCCATTCATCTTCGTAAATAAAACTTTCCAGGTGGGACAAAGTCAGAAAAAGAAATACTTGAGAGCATGTTGGAAATGCTCAGCTAAAGAAACTCCCTTCCCTGTCATCCTGTTTCCCCAAGTTCCCCCAATCCTCCCCTTCTCACTTTTCTCTCCCCTTCCCCCCTTATCCCCATCCCACCCCACCCCCAAGATCCCAGTTTTCTCCCCGGCAATTTTGTCTACTTCCCATAGCCAAGAGGATAACTATATGATTTTCCTTGGGTTTACCTTCTTATTTAGCTTCTTTAGGTCCACACTCCGTGACCTTTATTTATGGCTAGAAACCAATTATGAGTGAGTACATCCCATGTTCATCTTTTGGGGTCTGGGTTACCTCGCTCAGGATAGTGCAGGGAAGCACATATCTTAGTTAAGGGAGCCACCTTAGGGTTGGCAAGAGACTTGAACCTAGAATGGCTCCCAGGAGCCCAAGGCAAGGTTCCCAGTTAGTCCCTTGGGAAGCTGAGGATAGGGAACCTGAAATGACCCTATCCTATAGCAATACTGATGAATACCTTGCATATCACCATAGAACCTTCATCTGGTGATGGATGGAGATAGAGACAGAGACCCACACTGGAGCACTGGACTGAGCTCCCAAGGTCCCAATGAGGAGTGGATGGAGGGAGAACACGAGCAAGGATGTCAGGACCACAAGGGGTGCACCCACCCACTGAGATAGTGGGGCTGATCTATTGGGAGCTCACCAAGGCCAGCTGGACTGTGACTGAAAAAGCATGGGATAAAAGCGGACTCTCTGAACATGGCGAACAATGAGGGCTGATGAGAAGCCAAGGACAATGGCACGGGGTTTTGATCCTACTTCATGTTCTGGCTTTGTGGGAGCCTAACCAGTTTGGATGTTCACCTTCCTAGACATGAACGAAGGGGGGAGGACCTTGGACTTTCCACAGGGCAGGGAACCCTGACTGCTCTTTGGACTGGAGAGGGTGGGGGAAAGGAGTGTGGGGAGGGGGAGAAGGGTGGGAGGAGGGGGAGGGAAATGGGAGGCTGGGAGGAGGCGGAAACTTTTTTTTCCTTTTCTCAATAAAAAAAAAATTAAAAAAAGAAACTCCCTTCCTACTTAGCCATGGACTCTAAATCTCATTTAGATATCCTTCCTCCTTTTCCACTCTAAGGAAAACACAGAGGGAAAAAAAAAACTGTAATAGATTCTAAAGGAAAATGTAAGAAGAAAATTTTTGTGAAAAACTATTCTCACATAGAGGACTATGAAAATTGGGCAAGTACATACACTTGATTTAAATTTGGAAGAGGAATCCTGAAATAAAGTTCCCAGTTATGAAACAATGTGGCTCCATCTCGATTCTAAAGAGTGATGGTATCTACTCATGAAACCTTGAAACAGCTCATTGGATCCCTGTGACTTTGATTTTATTTCTTCCAGACAGTTTAAGTTGTATAGTACCCAAGACCACAGTGACTCTCAGGAGTGGAATCACCACTTTCTGATATACAATGCTGTCACAGAAGGACTTTACTAATACTAAGACCATGTAAACTGGGGTGCAGCCATGGCAGAGAAATCTAAACCACCTTAGCAGGGTCATGCTGTACAGTGAGTTCTACCCAATTTTATTTGTGTTCATGGAAGCTGTGATGGCTTCAATTGGCGTATGCCACTTTTCTGTGCCTGCAAATGAACAGTTCAATATTAAATGGTCAAAAGACTTGTTCTCCTTAGACGTACTGACCTAGTTAGCAATGCTCTCAGCCCTAACTGGCCTCTTAAAGCCATTTCTGGTATTTCTGGATTGAAGTCCCTTTGACAAATATTCTTCAATTATACTAATTTTGTTTATATCTTTTCTTTAAAAATAAAGAGGGAAAGAGAAACAACAAGTACATTTTGTTTATTAAAAATCCCTATAATAATGCCTAATTCTTCATTAGCTAATAAAATAAAACACATACAGCAACAAACAATTAAAATTAAAAAGTCAAAACCACCTCCCATCTTGTGTCAAAGTCAACATAGTACCATATCTTCTGATTGTAGAGCATGAAAAAAGGTAGTCATAAATATATCTGCTGAAATACAGTTTTGAAAGACTGTGGTCTATCTTAGTCTATAACACTGAGCTAGTTTGCCTTTACAAAGTCATTTTTTTTCTTTGTTAAACCATCAGACAATTCAGTTACTAAAAGGAAGTAAAGGTTTTGATTTGGAAGTAGGTCTGAAGAAAGACATTAAATTTTACTGAAAAAAGAAGAACAGAAGTTCCCTCTGGACACTAAAAATGACGCTAGCTATTGTCTTAGCATTTCTAATATCCACTGAAGATTAATTATAGGCCCACTCAATTCATCAGCTGAGCAGCAAACACTGGAGCCAATACTCTGCCTTTATAAGTCAAGCAGAAGGCTCTGTGATGCTGGGTTATCATGCCTCTCTATTCACTTTCTAGAATATCAGTAGGAATTTTAACCCGGAATCTTCTTCATCTGCCTCTTGTTCCTCTTCCTCTTTCGATGTGCCTCCAGTAAATACCATATCATTTGAATATAAGTTTTCCAGGGATATTCATTAAATTACCACAAAATAAAAATTGGAGGCAGGCAATAAGACACAGACCTAACTTTAAATAATCTGCTTTCCAAACGTAGTGACAAACATTTTTCAGAACTATATGACTCTGAATTGTACTGAATTCATCAATTCTATCTAAATAAGGTCTTAATCTATTGTATAAAATTTATATGGTTCAGTTTCTTCTTGTATAAAATATGTAGACTAATGCCATGTAACATGAAGAATTGGGAATGATCGCAGGATACCTGGATTGCTACATAATAGCTAATTTTCTACAACATCTTATTGCATATGCTCCAGAGGCAGAATGTGGGGCATGCTACTTGAAGGTTGCATAGAGTACCCTAGGGGCCTCAAGGAGGAAGGCAGCAAGGCAGAAGTTCAAAGGATAGGCTAAGACATCAAGCTGGCTCGTCACGAACTAGGCAAATGGATAGGGCATTCCAGGAACAGGTATAGGTGCTAACAAGGAACAAAAACAGGAATGCATGGCATGTTCAAAGTGACAGTTTGGGAAGTTTTGAGTATGACTGGATAGAGACCTAGAGCATCAAGTAGACAAGGGGTTCATGATTTCTAGTGAGAGAGAAGAACTTTGACTAAGCTTCTTTTCTCCCCTCCTTCCCTTCTTGCCCACAGCATGTTCAGATATTTCTGTCTTTTCTTTATACTGTTTCTGAAAGAAATTTGCATGTATACCATGTGTGTAGGGGTGTGCTCACCCGTGTGTGTACATATGGAAAGCAGAAGTCAGCTTTGGGCCTTTTCATGTTCTTCTATTGAACATTATCCTTTTTCTGCTTTCCTCCCTCCCTCCCTCCCTCCCTCCCTCCCTCCCTCCCTCCCTTCTTCCCTCCCTCCCTTCCTCCCATTTTCTCTCCCTCCTTCCCTTCATTCCTTCTTCCCTTCTTCCTTCCTTCCTACATTTTAGACAAAGTTTCTCACTAAACCTAGAGTTCAACTGTTTCAGATGGAGTGATTGACCAACATGCCTTTGCGATGCTTAGCATTGAAATTGCAGATGCGCACAGCTGTGCTTTGCTTTTTAACCTGACTACTATGGATCCACATGGATGACTCATGCTTGAGCAGCAAGCACTTTACCCACTGAGCAATCTCCCCAGCCCTGTATTGAAAGAAAGACGAGACACCGAATGTGAGAAAGGGGGTTGTTTTTAAGTCTGCCTTTATAGACTCACTGACATGCCTGTTGGCTTCCTTCAGATGACTAGATGATGCGATAATGATTAGGCAAAGGATTGATTTGCGTTATGAGGCCAGAAAAACCAAATAATGGACAGTGATAGAAAGGATTGCTATAGAATATAATTCAAATTAAAAGGGAAATAAATATAAGGAAATAACTGTTTATTATTCATTTATTATTATTAAACCAGAAATAAATGATATAGATCAGTGAAGTATTGTGCTTGACAATGTCATTAAAAATTGAGTAGGGTCTGTCTCCACTGCTAATTTTTCCAAAGACTAGAAAGATATTGAGGCATGTTTTCTGTGGAAAGCTGATGGTTTTCTGTTTAGACAGAATTAACTCCCAGAGGAGGCACCTTTAATAGGCTGTGATTCTAATGGGTGCAAGGCTGTGTCTATACACGTAGAAGAAAGGGTTATTTTTAGACATGATTAGTTAATGATAAATTGTGAAGTAATGGTTACAAATGCTGTTTGTAATTCTGCTTTCCACTTTCATCTAATTCAGAAACATATTTTGGTAAACGTAAATTTAAAATTGTTCAATGCTATTATTTTAGGGTTTGGTTTTTGATATCACAATTGAAGCATATCCCTAAGAAAACCCCAAATACACATCTTATGTGCATTCAAGTTCAAAGCACAAGAATTAAGCACTCTGTTTCCTGGCTAAAGGTTTTGGCGTACAATGAGCAACAACTACCTTCAAACACAGATAAGCCTGCAAGTATTTAAAGGGTGGAGGCATCAACGAATAGTTTCAAAAATAGTTTAGACCCCCACAAGTAAAGGAATGAGAAGAATGTGCAATGGGAAAGCAGGACACGCTATCAGTAAGCTTTATAGTGCCGTGCAGAAACACCATTATTTGGTACGCTTGAGATAAAGTGGAAAATGGTGTTTTCGGAGAGTTAAGCTTCCCCACTGATGAGTGACAGGGAGTTTTCTGGTTTCCATGACTCTGTAGGCTGAAAACAGTTTTTTGCTGCCAAGTATGTCAGTAGAGGTGGGAGGATAGGAGACTTTCTCTGATGAAACAAAGCTCTTGCCTAGAATAAAGCCAGCTTGTGTGTAAAACAGTGGAGGAATATAGCATACCATATTTACACAAAACTGCTATTTTGAGATTATTCTTTCAAAATTTTGGCTAGCAAGAAATTCTTTAAAATTACTTCCTATCTAAACATTTCAATGCTCTGCATTATAAAAAGAAAAAATTCAAAAATCGTCTTCATGCCTAAAAATTATTTTATTTGGTTATATAGACAAGATCCACAGTTTCAGAGCCACACCTAGGACTTTCTGATGGAATGCAGTGTCCATTGATGTAGGAAAATCTAACAACAATCAGAAAAATCATGTACTGTCTGTCCCTTACTCATGTGACCAGCAGCAAACAAAGGACCAAGGAAGGGTCTATTGATGTATGTACAACTGGAGAAAAAGAGATATTTTTAAACTACTCTTTTAAAGATGATTTTTAAGCATTGATTGCTTGATTTTATGTGTATGTGTTTGGGCACATGAATGCCATAGTGTGCATGTGGATGTGGAGGTCAGAGGAGACCTTATAGGACTCAATTTTCTCCTTCCGTCCTGTGGGTTCTAGGGAATAAGGTCAGATTCCCAGGCTTGGCAGCAGGCACCTTTATCTACTGAGCCATCTAGCTGGCTTAAAGAGTACTTTCATATGCCAACATGCCAGCTTTTCACACCCAAGCATACGAAATCTACTGTCTCGCTCTCATTTGCCAAGATGAAGAATATTATCATTAACTAAGAGATTAGGCTATAGGGTGCTGTGTACCTTCCATCAGTGTCTGGGCTGAGTAGATGTCAGTTATCACAGTTTTACATAAGTATCATAGGCAATTCATTTCAGAGACTGATTTTGAAGTTTTGGAGAAAAGAAAATGAAGTTAACGTCTTCTGGAATTATCCCTCATTGCAACCAAAAAAGGATGTGCTAATGGATGGTCAATAAATGAATGAGAGAATGTTTATCCTATAGGAGAACATATGCTTAATTCTACCTTTCATGACCATTCTTTTCATGTGTTCTTCAACTGAGAAACAGTTACAGACATAGAAAGAGCAATAGGAACTGATAGGAACCGATGAAAGCACCAACACCAAGAGTGGAACTAAGGCCCCTTGACTCATGTTGTTCTTCTTGTCCTCTCGGAACTAGTGGCAGATTAGAAGTATGGGGTAGTCATTTTCAAAATCAAGAAATAGGTTATGAGTTCTTAGCACATCCTTTTTTGTGGGTATAGTAGTATTTTGAAAAAGTAATGAAGTCCTGTTCACACTCCTCATAGTGAGAAACTGGTGCTTATCATTCTAAACATTGAAAAGACATCTCCTGTATTGCCTGTCTAAAGTTCTGTAAGTGTCAGTAAGCATGTATGGGTAGATGTGAAAGTTACAGTATCCAGAAGGCATGATGGCATACCTCCATGTAATTAACCCAAGAAATAAAGCATGGTGCAATCCTAAGCATTCACTCATAACTCTTTTCTAGACATTAAGAGATTAAATAAAAAACATGTAAGTCTAGCTTTTCACACATGTAAGGGTAAAAAATACACTATCATGTAATATAACTTAAATGTACAAACTAGTTTTGGCCAAGTTGATGATATCATCAACTACTTAAAATTTCAATAGAAATTATTTTCTAAAATACTTGACCTTTATACCACTTCATTGTTCATTTTATAGGTAAGTTAACTGCACAATGAAGGTGTCTATTGGTATTCTAAAAATGCAGTTGTTCTTTCTGGTAAGTGACTTTGCTGTCACCACCAAAGACATAAATGGATATAATTAATTTCCAATTTGGCTCCTCTGTTTGACAATGTTGGACACTCCCTCATGGTGTTCGGCTTCTGCATATCTGCCACCTTTCCTAGTTAGTAGGCCAGTATATCAAATGTTATCTCACAGGCAGGAAACTGACACATTTTCCAAGTCTCTCATTGAGGAAAATAGATTGCTTGAGAATAGTTGCTTTTATGGACAAGCAAGAAAGAAATTATTGGCTGTGATAGTCCCCAACAATACTTAGAAGAGAGGTGTACCTTGTCATATTCACGTCATTTTGTCAAACTAATAAATACTTATAAGGATTTTCAGACACCATGAGTGGACAAGAGAGGTGTCAATTTGCATGTATTGAGAAACATATGCACAGAAAAAAATCCTAACAGATTCATTTGAGGGTGACATGATATGGCCAAACAGTCAATATAAATTTTTCCTCTCAAATGTAGACATTTGTGAATTGATTCTTAACTATGTTTTTCCACTAAGATTATAATTATCTCAACTGTTGCTTGTCAGTTTACTGGATTATTAATATCTCTTGTCTCACTTATTAACATATTTTTCTTGATATATGTTTCTCATTTGGTATTGGTTCACTTATACCCCAGGTTACATCCTTTATTTATTTTTTAGTGATTGACAGTTTTTCACCTAACAGAAGTTTGTACATACATCTTCAAGGCATGAGGAAAACTTGCGGTAGAGACATGAAAGCCATGGCTAGATGTGGTCTTGAGGAGGTGGTTAGGGTTAGAGTTAGAGGTTAGGTTTAGGGTTAGGAATCTTTGTGTATCTCTTTTATGCAAAATATTAACATTGTTGGAGAAGGCTACTTGTTGGTTCCCAGCTGCCCGGTTAGCTTAGATCTAAAATAATCAGACAGAAACTGTATTAATTAAATTACTGCTTGGCCCATTAGCTCTAACTTCTTATTTGCTAACTCTTACATCTTAGTTTAACCCACTTTTATTAATCTGTGTGTCGCCATGTGGCTGTGGCTCACCGGGTAAATTCCCTAGCATCTATCTCCGGTGGCTCCATTGGCTTTTTTCTAACTTTGCCTTCCTCCTTCCATGCTATAGGCCAAGCCAGTTTCTTTATTAATTAACCAATAAAAGCAACACATAGACAGAAGGACCTTCCACACCAAAATGTTGCCACTAATGAGTTCTGAGACTATCACTGAACAATTTCCTGAAGTTAAATCTGTCTGTGTTCCCACTCTTCTTATACATAAATCCACCCTTGACAGCAATTTTGTCAGCTAAGTCACCTGCTGCAACTTTTCTCAAGTAGGATTAAACTTCTGTGAAGAACCTTCTTTTTGAAGATAAAAGGACCAGTAACTTATAGAAAGGGCAAGGTAGAAACAGAGGGGTTAAGAAGAAGAGGGAAAGGTAGATGGGGAGAGATAAAGAAAGGGAGAGGAGAAAACTCAAAAGCTCCTAGGGTCTGGCCTTCTGAGATTTAGCCCTTGGTGAAGAGTATTCCAAATTGAGATGGTGTCAGACTGCTCCTATGATTAATCTCCTCTCTTGTCAAGACCAGTTAAGGCAATGCTTAAGGAGCCTCTATGTTTTGTGAAGAGGCACTTTATGTCAAAAGGAAAACCATAAGCACAATGATAATTAGGCTTTTCAAGCAGAGAGAATTAGTTCTTGATTAGTGAACAACCAAAACAACTTAAGGTCAAAGTATTGTCAGCTCATTCATGTAATAAGCTTCTTCATCATTTCCAAGGACTTGTTCCCTCTTTGCAGGCCATTAGCAAGTTGGGCAAATTACTCTCTTAAAATGTCACTGGAGACCTAATGATAGAGCATGAGAAAGTCTGAAACTTGGTGTCTCGTATGCATCTATGTTAAGACGCAGCTCTACCGCTGTGTTTGATCTAAGGACACTGAACAGAAACCCGTACTGAGGATTCTGAGTTCCAGAAGCTGGGACAGCATACTGAGACCTGATACCCAATAGAATACCTATCACAGCTATTGGAGGACAGCTTGGATTCAGGATAATGACTGAATACAAGAGTAGGAATTGGGGTAATACCCTATACCAATCATTCCTGCACTTATGAAGAAGCAGAGAGAAGATAAATGTGAAGTCAACCTTGGACATGCCATGACATTCCTTCAAAAAACAAAGAAATAAAAACTGGACAGAGTAAGCAACGTCTCAATAGAAAATCCAAGCACTCTCATCTGAAACCCAGGCCCTGAGATGGGACATTGATTCTATTGTAGGGCATAAATGTCACTTTTCACACTCCATTTTATTCATGGAGTTCCTTTCCTAGTGTTAATAATTTCACCTTCTTTCATTGTTTTTTGGAAAACTCAGACTCCACGGCTCAGGGCTAAGTAAGGCTTCAGATATGCTTTTAGGGAAAATGAGACTAGGTAATGCTTTGGGCTTAACAGTCTCAGATTCAGTTTGAAGAGCATAAATTAATTGTCTCATCACGCAGATAAACGTAACTCCTAGTGTGGCTAATCCATGTTTTTCAACTTATAGATCTGTCTGCTGAAGTCCTCGTTTGCTGCTCATCTGTGATTGCCCAGCTGATAAATTGCAGGGCTAAGTGTGCCGAAAGGAAAGTCTTAGGACCATGTTTTGCATATGATTTCATGGGGTCTTTTTCCAGTTCTATGACTGAATTCCCATATTTCCTCCCACCGGGCATGTGGTTTTTCAGTCTCTGGTCCTATGACCTTTGAGTATGATTTTCCTCCACCATATACTTACTTGGATCCTGAGCGAATTCATGTAGCAGTGAGCAGGTGGTGACATAAAGGACTAAATGCTTCGCTATGAGAAGCTTTTCATGGCATAACCACAAAGGGAGGAGGCTGCAGGTTCTCCTAACAGTTCCGTAACTTATCTTTCTGGAGCAAACACAGTATACTCCCCTTCATTCTTTCTAAATGTTTCCCTTAAGTTTTCAAATACCTGCCAAAGGTAGGAGAAACTCTGTGTATGCATACAGATAAAATACTGGTAAGTCTAGAATATTCTTCTTGCCTAAAATCTTAATTATAAGCCTTAACATATTCCTCCTGCTAAACTTTTATACAGATCTTATTATATAGAATCATCAAGTTATTTATAGCTTTCACATATCTATTATCCAGTTTAAACAGTTAATAACTCCTGGCCGATCCTATATCATTTCTGCACCCTTCCCCTGGTTGTCTCCTCCCATAATTGTTTTGAAGCAAATCCAGGCATCGTTTCATTTCACTCGTCATTCTTAATATAAATCTATAAAAGAGAAATCATTGAAGTTATATTCATAATATTATAATGCTGAAAACTTTACCATAAAATTCTAAATTATTGAATCTCCAGATAATGTTCACTACAATTGTCTCATAAATGTCATACTTTGCTTTTTTATATTTTGCTTAAGTAGGCTTCCAAATAACACTCACACGTCTCAAATGTTTATAAATCTTTTAAGCTGCGTTTAATCTATAGGTCATATCCCCACCCTACCCCCTTCCCTTCTTCCTTCCCTCGCCCCTTCTGTCTCTCTTTTACTCCATCTCTGAAATTCATTAAGTAAAATAATTGAGTTGAGTTCTAAACTGACTGGCGTTTGTGGATTGTTTCCACATGTGTACTTCTGTGTGGTTTTTAATGTCCTTGGTTTCTCCAAATTGGTAATTGTATCTAAGAGTTCTATTGGACAACTCTCTTGTGAAAATGACCAAATATATACTCAAGCACACCAGAGGATGAACTCCAGTTATTGCTCTGGGGTCTCTGGTCAAAGGCCAGCTTTGGGACAAGGAAAAAGTCCTGTGGCCCCAGAATAAACTACTGGTTGAGCACACAGTCTGGAACCAGAATATCTGGGTTCCACTCCCAGTCCCGTTACTTATGAGCCGAGTAAACTCTGGGGAAATTACTTGACACCTCCGGGCTTCAGTTAGCTCATCTGTCCCCAACTTATAGGACTATGACTATCAAAAGACTCTGTATATATGTGTGCCTGGGGCACTGCCTGTTGCAAACTGTGCATAAGTCTTAGTGTTATTTGTGAAAGCAAAGTAGACAGGAGTTCAAAGCAAGGAGAACAGTAAAAACAAATTCATGGGACCAAATGACATAGCCATGGAGTGGCCTGAGCCCAGCCTACCCGAAAGCCTCTCCGTTCCTGATTGCCCTCCTCTGGCTGTTTTTCTCCATCTCATTCTGTGTATGCTTTTAGCTTCTCCTACAGCATACCCCACGTGAGTTATTCGTAATACATGAAACATTCGCATCTGAGCCAGTAAAGATGGCACAATAGTGACAGCAATGCCCAGCAACCTCAGGGCCAGACTTGAAGATGTCTCACGGGGTCTGTTTCGACACCAGGCTCTCTGCTCAGCTACCGGTCCTCGCATTGTGTCTGCTGCCTATCCTCTTGTGTGCTTAAAGAGTCAAAGGCTGATAGGCTTATCTATGTTGTCTTTCCATTCCTAATAGCTGTCCTTAAAAGGAACCTCCTTGCTCTAGTCCACAGAGTATTTTATTTTATTTGAGCATATTTGTCCTGAAGAGAAAAGAAAAAGTGAAATCCAGTTGAATTCTCTGCTTTTCCTTGCTTATCGCCTTTTGCATTGATCCTGGACCCGCTGGTCGCAGTGCTGATTCCATTGTCTAATGACTGTTTCTTGCCAGGCTATTTCTTTCTTAGTGATGGGTTTTTAGGCAAGCCCTGTAGCTTAGCTTGTTTTATGGTAATGATTCCTGGCAGGAAGGACTTAACCTATTACCAAATATTTGCCGTTTGGTTTCACACAGGTCCAGTATCCTTGAAAGCGGAGATTGCAAAGCTGTAAGCCACCAGTTTGGGGCTGTGCTATTTAATGGAAACACAGCCCTTCCCAATGCGTATTACCTGTACTTATTCACTCTTCGGACAGATGAGCAAAGGAAACACAGAACCTATGCATGCTATTATGGATAATAAAGCCT
Organism: Alexandromys fortis; assembly: GCF_014885135.2. Taxonomy (NCBI): domain Eukaryota; kingdom Metazoa; phylum Chordata; class Mammalia; order Rodentia; family Cricetidae; genus Alexandromys; species Alexandromys fortis. The sequence goes on along the minus strand of NW_026067914.1, from coordinate 361,832 downwards.
AGAATACTTACCAGACAACTTCGCTGACCTCTCTTTTAAGAAATTAAGTAGCAGGTTGATTTAATATAAAATGTAAAAAAAGAAAAAGCTGCTAGCTAAAAAAAAAAGAGAAATTATAGAATTATGTAACTCTCTTAAAAGTGCAAAACCCTAGAAAAGAGCTACCTATTCCCAAGTAAACAGGCAGGCGGCCAAAATAATATGCATGCTTTTAGATGTTGAAAGAAATGTAGGTCTTTCTCTGTTTCTATGCCTCTGGGACATGGAACCAAACCGTGGCTAATTTTTCCTTTTTGTTTCTCCATTTTCCCAAGAAGACAAACATCTTAGACTGTGAGAAGATTGGGAAACTTCTGGAGCTTACTTTCTCTTAGACATTGTTCCCTTCCCTTTCCAGCAATGCCACACCTCTCTGCCTCAGCCTGGCATGGCCCAGCCTACTGCTTACCTTCGGCTGATGCTGCTGACATTGAAGGGACTCTCTTTCATGTCCCTAGGACCGTGTTTATTCAAGGACAGATCTGTGCCAACAGACATCAGGTCAAAACCACTCTTCAGTCAGAAGCCTGTTGTAAAAGTATTAGCCAGTAACAAGTAGCTCTGGGTGAATTTTCCCTTGACTTGGAGATGTGGTTGGAAGGGTAAATAAGAAAAAGTAAAAATGTATTTGTTGGTTGGATGGATTTATTTCTGTCATCTAGAGGCAATTTCATATGCATGTTTCATTTAGTTAATCTTCTTAAAAATCCTGTATGGGGGGAGTAATGTCATACCTTGTGATATTAAGACTCAGAAAATAAATACAATTCCCATACTGTAAATTCTATATTCTCATAAATAATGGCATGAGCTTTTATCTTTCTGCTACGTAATTCAGACAGTGTTAACCTATTCCTTAGGCTCACAGAATAGCTGCGGGAGATCCAAACATCATTTCTGTAGGTAATGAGGCACCAGGTAAAGAATGAATGCAAATGGATGACGATCCAGCCAGGCCTGTTTTCTTCCTCAGATTCTTGGTTGGTGCCCTCAGCTGATACACACTTCATTGACTCTTGGGATTTTCTTTTTACTAAAGAGATATTTTTTTTTTCAGTAACCTGAGTCCATTGTCATCTCAATTTTTTATAAACGTGTTCTGAAGACCCCCAAACAGGGGAGAATTATCACCAAATAAGTCTCAGTTTAAAAAGTCAAACTTAAAAGTTGAAACTCTGGTCCAAACACTTATAGGGCTTCAGATGAGCTTGACAGAGTAAAGGTCTGGAGACTCTCTGATATCCTGGGCGTGAAACAGAGATCCATCAGGCGAAATGATTTCCCTCTGAGTCTACAGTGAAATAAAGGGAACTCCAGTGAAGGGTGCCATTGCCAAGTGTATCCTCAGCCAGACATGGAGACAGACGATGATGCCCTCCATCCATATCCTTACTGGGTATCAGGTGTCGCTGCAGATGAGGGCTGCCATCCCTGTGGTAAGGGCACAGGAAGGCTGTGTGGAACTACTGGATCCCCTTGGTTTGGCAGAGAAAAAGGGCCATGTGCTGAAGTTCAAGCTGGAGAGGAAAGTGCCTGGCACTCAGCAGATGCCTACTGTCCACTCAGCAAAATCCCATCTCTTCCAGTTGCCCACAAGCTACAGGCCTGAGCCATGCTTGTTTTGCTCTAAAAAGCGAAAACAAACAGAGGTACCTTTAAAATGCAAAATGCTCCTGCGTCCAATTTCCCTGTAGATAGGGAAGTGCTCCAAGTGGAACAACTGTCAGACACCTGATACCGACAGCAAAGTTATGTTTCTTTTTTCTTCTTCTCTTTTCCGCTTCTCTGCCAGGCATGGAACCACAAGAGAACAGTGTGTCCTATAAAACAGCTTGCACAGGAAAACTGAATCTACCCTGTTGGTCACCTGAGGGAATCAGTCAACTAAGGAGAGCTAGACTAACTTTCTGTTCATCTGCATAAGGGAGGAACCTTAATTACAGGACCACGGGCAGACCACGGAAACAGGAGAGGGTTTTAAAAAAAAAAAAAAAAAAAATACGAAATTCCATAGGTCAACTGTGCTCTACAGAGGTCACAACTTGAAGAACGCAAAAGTCTGGCAGTTCCTATAAACATGTGGGATGAGCCCCTTGTAGAGGAAACTGCTGCCACCTGCAGTGCTGTTCTGACTCATCAGGTTTCCTTACCTTTTCATGGAAGTCAGCCATTTGCAGTTTCGAGGGAATATTAGCTCCCTCGAAATTGCACCAACACTTTGTTAGTGTTGACAATCAGGGATATCGCTAGCTCATCTGGGGCCCCTTTATCCAAATTAGAAGACAACACCCCTTTTCTGGTGTCAACCCCATATCTGTGCAAGTCAAAGGAAAGATACCATCTCATTACCAGAGACTGTGCAAGCTGCCCAGGTATAGATGGCTACCCCCAACACTACTACAGTCTCCTGAGCCAAACAAAACCTGTCAGTGGACTATATTCAGCCCGCAGCCTGCAGCCCGCAGTCCACAGCTTAATATTTTGCAGCCTCTTCAACTGTGGTTAAAACAAAGTTCTGGGGTCAGATCACCTGGCTTTAAATCAGAACTCTGCCATTTATACAAATGACTTAAGACTTCTCTGCCTCAGTCATCTCTGTTTGTATTGGAATAAATATATTCTTGAACCTACCTCATAGGGTTCTCAAAAGGACAAAATTAAATAATTGCGAAAAAGAAGTTTTCAGACTATGACATGCGGACATTTAGTGAGTGTTAAAAAAAAATACCAAACTAATGTGAAAGGCTATTTTACATGCTTTGGCCATCTCCGCCAGCCAAGCTTCGCTAAATAATTCTAAGCAGGTAGACTGGAAGAGGGAACTGAGGCCCTCACAGCGTTTTACTTCTAGGAGTCTGTTGTCATTCGCCCGATGAATTTGTGAAGGCAGGGAACTCGAAACAACGAGTATCATTTTCCCCTGACACCCTAAGGCAATATGAAACTTAAGTTCTTTTTAAAAAACAGTGCTGTGCTTGAACTACTGCTCCTGGCACAGGCTGACAGCTAATCGCCTTTACAGTGACATCTAAAAACCACTAAGAGACAATTAAGCTCAGTACCATGTGATATAAAAGGCAAAGATGTGCGGGTTATATTTTAGACTCATTTACGGTGAAACAATTTCAAAGCATTGGAGTTCAGTGTGGGAAGTACTCCATTATTTGACTTCATCTTCAAAACTGGGTAATTTGCTCAGAGACAATCCCATGCTTTAAAAACTGGCACAGTTCTTTTTACATCCAAGATGTAGTAGGCGCTGCAGAAAAGGCTGGCTCTTAGTCCCAATTCTACACTGGAAGGGGGACACTGAGTGTTAACTGTAGTGAGATCAGTGCTTAGCTACAAGGATTTGGGGAAGAAATGATCCTGAATTCAGTAGTTCTGCTCTGTTATATCCAATCATGTCTAAATATTTTAGTTTTTTTTTAAAAAGTGAAGCCTCTAAGATTTACTATAAAACATGTAGAGAATATTTAACTCGGCTTGTATTTAAATAAAGTTCTTCTCTCATTTTACTGATGTAGAAGCTGCCCATAAAAACTTATTAAGCCACATATGTTTATTCATAGGGTCCATTTGACATGAAAAGAAAGTGGTAACCCCTAAACTCCTATTTTATCCATTTATCATGAACCTGACCAAGCCATCATCAATTTAAAGCTTCTCTCTCTAGACCAAGATTTCTCAGTCTTGATACCATTGACATGTAGGTCTGGACATTTCTTTGTTCTGGAAAAAGCATACAGTCCTGAGAGCATCTTTGGTCTCTCATTACTGGGTGACAACACCCACCCCACCCTTGCATTAAACAAAATTGTGCACTAGGATTCTCTTCCAGGAAAAAGAAGAGGCTGAATTTGATTCCTACTCTCTTCCCCAGAGGAAAAAGATACTCTAAAGATAGGAATTTTTTACAAATAAGACAGTCTACAAGTTACACTGCTGAAATTCTAAGACATGAGCCAGACTTCTAGACATAGTACCACTGTTTGTCCATCATATCTCATATAAAAACTCAATGGGTGAGAATAAATTATTTAGAAAGCAGAAAGCTAGGCATGATGGCACATCAGTATAATCCAAGTACCCTGGAGACTGGGGTGGGGGCACAGTGAGTTTACAGATAGCCTGGACTACATAGTGAGCCCTTTCTTCTTCTTCCTTCTTCTTCTTCTTCTTCTTCTTCTTCTTCTTCTTCTTCTTCTTCTTCTTCTTCTTCTTCTTCTTCTTCTTCTTCTTCTTCTTCTTCTTCCTCCTCCTCCTCTGCATCCTCCTCCTCCTCTTCTACCTTCTCCTCCTCCTTATTTCTCTTCCTCCTCTTTTATATTCTTCCTATTCCTCTGCCTTCTCTTCCCCCTTCTTATTCCTGTCATAAATTACATCCCAGACTCAGTTTCCAATAAAAAAGCAGAGAGGGACATCATCAGAGACTTTCATGTCCATCTCTCTCATTTTAAAGGCCAAGATGCTGAGGTCTGGAGAATATAGTCTACAGCACAAATATCTCTAATAAGCCTCAGACTTTCAAGCCACAGCCTGGCATTTTCAAAACTATAGGCTTGGAATATATCATTTTTATTGAGTGAAATGTTTAAAATTACATTCATGACAATTTTAAAAATCCAAGGAATAAAAAAGACAAAGAAAGAAAAATTAAAATGTTCTTCCAACCAAAAGCACAAAAATTAAGGAAAACATCAATTTGTCTCTGCTTTGGCATCCACAAATATGCATTTGTTTGTTCTTTTAGCATGTGATTGCATAGTATCAGCCAACTGTGGATGATTGATTTCTGCTCACTTGCCTAATCACAGTTAGGAATTTTGTTTCTTGAATAAATTATGATTAAGACATTGAAGAAACAATGTCTTGAAATACTCACTTTCTTCCTACTTGCATGCAGCATTGGGATGTCCATTTGGTTGGTGATCACAAACTAGGTCACGTGACTGATCCATCCCACTGGTGCGGTGTGACCATCCCTGTGTACTCATTTCATTCATGGAGCAAACCACTAATTACACATCTAAAATCTGCAGCATGTGCTTGCCCAATCATGTGCCTCCTCTCTCCTCTCCTCTCCTCTCCTCTCCTCTCCTCTCCTCTCCTCTCCTCTCCTCTCCTCTCCTCTCCTCTCCTCTCCTCTCTTCTCCTCTCCTCACGTGACTCTCCCTTTCTTCCTTGCCCCCCCTCTTTCCTTCCTCCTCTATCTGTGTGTGTGTGTATCTTGTTTACTCCGTGTAATTCTTGATCTAAACAAATAAAAATAAAACAGAAAAATATCAAGTTTATACAGTGTTCAAGTTGGGAATGGGAGCATCACTGGGTGAAAGGTGGAGCATGTTTTACTGTTGTGTACAAGTTTTGATTACAGCTGTACTGAACATTGCAGCCTGATGCCTGCTGAGTGCCTCAGGCTATCTGACTTTCACTTATGATTACCACGGTTAGGCAGTTAGGGAGCTTGCTTTCCTGATGTCATATCCCAAATCTCTCCCCATGCTCAGTCTTCTGTGCAACCTAAAGAAAACTTCCTACTGTGGTTTGGTAGAAAAGTTATTGAAAGACCAGGAAATGCCTTTGACCTTGTTTTGGGGCTGAAAATGAATGATCTCATTCAGAAATGGGTACAGTGCCAAAATGTGGAATGTGCTATTAAAATAAGCACATGATTTGTTTAAAAACAAAACAGAATAAAGCTTGTCTAAGGGGTGGAGTGGCAACCTATTTCTAGCTAGCTGCTTTAAGAACTGATTGAAACAGATGTGGTGTACTAACCTAAGACATGGCAGACTACACAGTCACATTTTGACAAGAACAAAAAATGAAGAATCCTTGTGGACACTGTCTATGCATTTAACAATTATTAAGTAAGAGCCTGATGTTGTAGGTAATACCAACTCCCCAATGATTATGTCAAAGTCTTTTCTTACTTTTTATGATTGGAGACACGTAAAAATACATATTATATTATGTAGAAATAAATGCCAGGGGAAAAAACAAAATATGACAAAGGGGTAAAGTGTGTGGGGAGGAAGTGAAGCAGGGTTGGATGAATGAGTTAGTTTGTTAGAATAACCAGGAAATGCCTCTTTAATAAGGAAGCATTTCCTCAAAGAATTGACAGAGTTAAAAAGAAGGGTTTGCAGATATTGTAAGAATAACATCAGGAATTAGTCTGTGTGTTCTCAGGAAACTGGTTAAAGTACAAAACAGCAGACCTGTATCTATCTATAATTAAAAGAAATGGGATAAAAGAGAGGGTGTGGGAAATTTGGGCAAACATGAAGGAAGTTTTACCCGAATGCCCTAAGCTGATGACTGTCAGCACTAACTGGACAAACCTCAGATACGCATTAGAATGTGCATCAGCAAATCTCATCTCTGGTTTTGTAAGAGTAAGACCCAGAGCCCCGACAGGCATCAGCAGTCAGGTTTTTAGTGAATTGTGCTGAACATGGAATGGTCTGCTGGAACTTCCCTTCAAAGTTTAATGAAACTAGAAAACATAATTCTGCATGAATTGTCTAGGTTAAATGGTGCATTTGAATTTGGGTCAGGAGAACAAGCAACTAGATTATAGCTGAGAATAGGCATTGATCCATTTCACCAGACTGCATGTCTGCTTTTCATGGGAAGTGAACTCACAGGGTCAACCTAGAGAAAAGAAGCAAGGCAATTACAAAGACAAAAGGCAAAAGAGGAGACTATGTGCAGTATCCTGCTTTATCCAGACTCTGTTGCTCGGACATCCCAACACGACTTCACAACACTCAATTTGTTCTTCCAGAGGCTCAGGACTTTTTCTGGCTAAGAGAAGGATGCTATAGACTTCAACCAGAGAACCTTTCCAAGAATGACTTTTAGAAGTTTTCGCCTTTTTATTGAAAAGTAGACATTTTTCTTCATATAATATTTCCTATCACAATTTTCCCCTCCTTCCACTCCTCCAAGTTTTACCCCCACTCCATTCCATCTGTATCCACTCCTTTCTATCTCTAATTAGAAATTGAACAGCTTTATAAAGAACAATAATAAAAATATACAATCAAAATGGTAAGATTTTTTAAAAAAAAAAACTAGCACTTCAGAATTGGACAAAACAAACAAACAGAAGGAAAAGAGACCAAGAGAAGGCACAAGAAACAGAGACCCACTCATTCACACACTGGGGAATCTCATAAAAACACCAAAATGTCACAATATATATGCAGAGGATCTTTACGGTAAAAAGAGAGAAGAGAATATATAAATAAAATAAAAAATAAGATATTTTAACATTAAAAAAGGAAGAGCCCTGACATGACATTATGAGACAAAGAACCTCCAAGGATGCCATTTGGGATCATTTTCTGTTGCCCATCTACTTCTGGGCATGCAGCCTACCCTTGACAGTAGCTTGTTCCACCCTCCTCCCGAGAGTCCCTTGGCAAAAACGAAATTTTCATTGGCAAGTGGTTATTAATAGAAGCATGCTCCTGGTCTAGGGATAAAGGCATGTTTCCACTTCTCTCCGCTCTTGGATCCTATTTGGTGCACACCTATGCAGGTTCTGTGAGTTCATGTGTGCACGGATTCTATTGGCTTAGAAGCGTTTGTTCTCTTGGTGTCCTCCCTCTTTCCTGACTCTTACACTCTTTCTACCTCTTCTACCTAGGGGCTCCATTAGCCCCCAAAAGAGGGAGGGATTTGATGGAGACATTCCATTTAGGGCTGAGTGATCTATGTTCTCTCACTTTCTGCATAATATCGGACTATAGGTCTCTATCTTTGTTCCCATTTGCTGTAGGAGAAAGCTTCTCTGGTAATCGTTGGGCAAGGCTCTAATCTATGAATATAGAATAATGACACCTGCAGTCATTTTATGTCTATATTCTTTTTTTTCTTAGAACAATGGTATTTGGTGTTACCCTAGGAATCTGAGCTATCTAGTCTCAGGTTCTTGGTCATCCAAGAAATATCAGTTCTAGGTTCTATCTCATGGAGTTGGTGTTCACTCAAATCAGATATTGTTTGCTTAGTTCCAAAAGCTTTGTGTCACCACTGAATTATCATATCATGTAGATAGGACACCATTGTAGATTAAATGGTTTGTGACTGGGCTGGTGCTTATATTTCTCCTTTGGTAGCATGCAAAGTGCCTTTCTATACCAAAGATATTGACACAGGGGTGAAGATCTTATATAGGCACGAGCTCAACTTCTCCATATTCAATGAGCTGTGAGGGTGTTATCTTCAGCAATGAGGCCTTTCTATCATTTTGTGGAGAGAGAGCGGCATATAGTCTTGGCAATAGCCTGGGTTGCCTTGGTGGTTCCTGTGGAAACTCTTTGCCCAATTGCAACAATTCAACTGCATGTAGCATAGTCCTAATACTGGAAACTATTTGGTAACAAGAGATGGTCACTTGAGGTTCTGTCTCTCCCATTATTTGGTGATTTCATTTAGATTACCTTCATATATGTATATATTTTAGGAAGCTTCTACTGAATTGTGTCTTCATACTACCTCTCTCAAATGGTCCTTAATTTTAACTGTCTCTCCCTGTATTCCTTCCCTCATTCCCTTGTTCCTCCCCTTCCCTGCTGATAATCTCTTTCAAGTCATTGAAGAAGGTATCAAAAGATGGAAAGATCTCTCATGCTCATGATCAGTAGGATTAATATAGAAAAAATGGCCATTCTACCCAAAACAATCTACATATTCAGTGCAATCCCCAACAAAATTCTAACACAATTCTTCACATTATCTTGAAAGAGCAAGTTTCAGCTTCATATAGAAACACACACACACACACACACACACACACAAGAAAAAACAAGAAAGGTAAAACATATTTCTGTTTAGTTTTTGTCTGGATGACCTGTCTACTATTGTAAGACTGGGATACTGTGTGAGGGTCAGTGTGTGATTTAAGCTGTATTAGTATTTCTTTCATGAATTTGGGTGCCCTTGTGTTTGGTGCTTGGATGTTAAGAACTGCAATATCCTCTTCGTGTGTTTTTCTTTGATGAGTCTTTAGTGTCCTTTCCTATTTCTTTTGAATGGTTTTGATTTGAAGTCTATTTTGTTAGATATGAAAATGGATATACCAGCTTGCTTCTTCGGTTTGTTTGCTTGGAATATCATTGTCCATCCCTTGACAATGAGGTGACATCTATCCTTGATATTAAGAATATCTTGGATGTAGCAGGAGGATGGATCTGTTTTCACATTCATTCTGTTAGTCTGTGTCATTTTATTGGGGAGACCATTGATTGAATGATATCAATGAGCAGTGATTATTGATTTCTGTATATTTTGTTGCTGCTGCTGCTGGTGGTGGTGGGTGTGTGTGCTTCCCCTCTTTTGATAATAATTTGTTGGTCTGGGATTATTTATTCCTTGTGTTTTCCCTGGTTGTGATTAACATTTTTTTTTGGATGGAGTTTTCCTTCTAGCACCTTTTGTAAGGTTGGATTTGTAAAGATTGCTTAAATTTTGGTTTTATCATGGAATGTCTTATTCTCTTCATCAATGGTGATAGACAGTTTTACTGGGTATATTCATCTGGACTGATATCTGTGATCACTTAGGGTTTGTAGAACACCTGTCCAGGACTTTCTCCTTTTAAAGTCTTCATGGGGAAGTCAGGTGTTATGCTATTAGATTTGCCTTTACATATTATTTGGTCTTTTTTCCTTTACAAGTTTTAATATTCTTTCTTTGTTCTATGCTTTTATTATTTTGTGCCAATGGAAATTTGTTTTCTGCCCTAGTACATTTGCTGTTCTGTATGTTTCTTGTACCTTAATAGGCATCTCCTTCTTTAGGTTAGAGGAATTTTCTTCTATGATTGTGTTGAAAATGTTTTCTGTGACTTTGACCTGGATTTCTTCTCCTTCCTCTATTCCTATTATTCTTAGATTTGATCTTTTCATAGTGTCTCAGACATCTTGGGTGTTTTGTACCAGGATACTTTTAGATTTAACATTTTTTTGACCAAATGTATCCATTTCTTCTGTCATGTCTTCTATTCTGTCTTCTAATCTTCTGTATTCTGTTATTGAGGTTTGCTTCTAAGATTCCTATTTGAGTTCCTAATTTTTTCATTTCCAGATTTCCCTTAGTTTTGGTTTTCTTTAGTGATTCTACCTCCTTACTATCTCAAGAAAAAATTCTTTTCTCTTTAAATGTGAAAAGAGAATGTCAGTGTGAGCTAGCCCTACCCCCTCTTAGCTAAAGAATGTTCTGGATTTTTTGAATATTTAACTTTAAAACTGAGTCAAGTGTCCCAGTTGGAAGCAGTTTCTCTATTTCAAGGCCAGATTTCTCGGGATTTCCATGCCTCGGGGACAGTAAGCATGCATGTTGCGAGCTGTCTGCCTTTAGAGAAAGCAGGACTGGCATGGGCCCAGCAGAATCTATGTCGGAAATCGATTTCTTGGAGTTATGGAGAATCCTGTTCACGGCCAATCTTGGCACTGCTGAATCAAGAATGATAAAACAAGGAAGGAAACATGTCCAGGTAAAGGACAGAGTCCGTGTACGAGTCCTTACTTGAACAGTTCTGTGCATGCTCTACTTGATTTGGTGTTTGACTTTTGGTTTGGTCTGGTTTGAAACTTATAACTTTCTTTTTTTTTTAAGTGCTACAGATCATACATTTGGCAAACAGCTTTTAATCATCCACCGAGTCCCCAGCCCTCTATTATGTATGTTTTTAAAAAATAGGTAAGATTGTACTTGCAATCTTGGAATCCAGAGTTTTATTTTATAAAAGAAAGTGAGAGAAAGGAAAAAAGAAAAAGAAGGCCTAACAATTAAAAGCAAAGTTAAAGATCCTTCACAGTTATGAAAGCAAGGAGACATTATTTAGAATCACACAGTCATGAGCTGTAGGTAGCTCCCAGATTTTAACCCATTTATCCTTATGAGATCACATAATTGTCAGAAATGGGTCTTAGATTTGGCCAATAATTGTTTACCTTTGGCAAGCTACTTTTTCATACTGTCCCTGTCAATCATTTGTAAACTAAAAAGAACAGATACTTTATGACTTATTTTCCCTCCCAAACTACTCAGTGTTTTGAAACAAAATCTTTAGAATAAAAGCCTCAGTGTACACTTCATAATGCCAATAGAAGTGGCCACAACAAAACACCATCATTTATTAAGGATTTCTGTGGGAGCTAAGAGCTCTGATAGGCTCTTTATATTCTTGTATTGTTCACTGAATATAATAAATTGGGGGAATAAATAACCTTCTCCTGTTAGTCAGATTATAAATGTGCAAATTTCTGATCTAATATATTTGACATCAGAATGTAATCTTCAATTTATAAATGCATTAGATATGGATTTTTTTCTTTCACAATATCTGGTTCAAAGTAAGACTTTGCACTTATACAACCAATTGTCTCTTTGAAACAAAAATAATGATGCTTTTAAATTGTAGATAGTAAAATTGGGGTTCAAGATAAAGGGACTGGAAGAAGTATATCTAAGTTTTGCTTTATGATACAATTCCCTCCTCTACTCTACCTCTTAGTAATAAAAACTAAAAAGTGTTATTAACATACAAGTTTTATTTCCTTTACTTTCCATGACACAAAATTTTTGGCCTAGAACTAGAATAAATTTGCAGATATCATATGTATGAGATATTAATACAAGTGTGTGTGTGTGTCACTGATGCCAGAGTGCTGCATATCTTATAAATGAATAATAAATTGTGTGCATTCATAGATCTATAAAAGGAACTTGACCTAAATACACCTGGATGATAGCAGAATTTTCCCTAGACTTTCAGGATCTTAAAAGTCTAGGTCCTTACAAGGAAGGAGGGTTGTAATTATTAACAGATGTTTATGAAGCAAATTCATTGAAAATTAACTGCAGTATTCTTTGACCCCAGTGTTTGTAACCAAACAGCTAATCTTGGATAAATATGAGATTATGTTACTAATCTAATGACATTTAGCACAAATTAGCTCTCGAATCGGCTACTTGCTACTGTTGGAAACTTGTGAAGTATATTCAAATTTCTTTATTTTGTATGTGTTTCTTTCTCCAACACAGAATCTTGGGGCCTTTTGTAGGTCAGTGTGGTCTTTCCAACAAGGTAATGACTCGCACAGTAATTGTCAAGTCAGTCCTTTCATCAAACTGATCCCAGTTTCAAGTTCACTCGGTGTACAGAAGATAGCTAGCCTTTGTAGATAACATTCGATTTAGGAAGTGAAACTTTTATTGTATAGTTATTTGGATTCTATTCATGACAGCCAGTGGTCTGTTAACCCTTTTTGACTCCGCTTTTAATTCAAATTGGTTATTACAAATTCACCCAGGCTAACTGAAGGAAGGTCTCAGCAAATAGTCTATGTTTGGTATATGTCTGGCAATTCCCTTTCTTCCTCAGTGGTCCTATGATGAAGCAGCTTCAGCATGGAGGTGCAGCTGTAGAATTACAGGTGGCAGAATTTGAAATGGTCCTGTCAAGAAAAGAAAAAAGAACTCAGAAGGCTACAGAGACTTTAGTGAAGTGGTAGGTGTGACTGAAGTCACCAGCAAAGAATGTTTAGGCTCAAGGGTCCTAGCTGGGATGGGATGCTATGACCACCTATGGGCCTGAAGCCACTATAGCAGGAAATGCAATGACCATAGTCCTGGGTGAGTGGACACACATGGCAGAGGCTGTGTGTCCGAAGGGGAAGTTCTGGAGAGACTTGGGCTCATCTAGGATGTGGAAGAATGGGAAAGGCATCCTTGGCTTCTCTTCCAACCTTCTTCTGATCTTCATTGTTCAGCCCAAATAAGAAGTGAAGCAGAAAATGAGTCTGAAGACGCTGTCCACTGCACCCAGCTTCTGGAATATAGAGCTGGGTATTGGGCCAACCAGGAAAAAATAGCCCAGATTAGAAATGCTATTTTAAAACTCAGATTCTGCCAATAAAAGAATGGTATATTTAAGGAATTCAGAGCCCTGACCTCATTTGATCTTGGTTTAATCTCCACTTTCTGATACTTTCTTCCAAGTATGTTTGTAGGCACATGATGGCAGCCAAGAGAATTGCTGATCACCTCAGCCTGCCCCAGCCTTACTTCTAAGGACTGTGGAGCCTGGACTCCTATTTCTGCCCAATGCAGAATAAACAAAGAGGGGGGAAAATAATAGATAAACTCCACTGAGACGCTCATCAAAAAGTGCTATAGCTAGGAACGGAGTGGTTGCTTGGTAAGGAGGTCCAGTATGGGCAGATGCTGAAAATGATTTGCAAATGTTTTCACAACTGTATGGTGATGCTTTTGCCCACACGTCTGCCAGAGCATGGACGTGTCATTTACAAGCCTGACTGACATGTCTTTATGAATGGAGAGCCGCAAAAGAGGCTCCATTGCCCCATAAATGAGGTTATTATCCATTCTATCCATCTCCCAAAGGGTAGTTTGTTTGGTGTTATATTGAATTACCAATTTGGAAAGAAAATATTTTAAAAAAGAAAAGGATGGGGGTCTGGAGAGATCATTCAGCCATAAAGAGTCCTTGCTGTTTTGTCAGAGAATTGGAGTTCTGTTTCCAGAATCTACATCTGGTGACTCAGATCTATCTCTAGCCCTGGGGACTCTAACACCCTCTTCTGGCCTTAGGGGCACCCATATGCATATGCACATACATACAGGCAAACACACACATAGATACAAAAATGAATCTTTAAGAAAAAGGAAAAAAAATCACTGTGTGATGAAATTTGCATTTATCACAATGTATGAATCAAATTGTGTATTTACTATACACAATTCATTTGTGTATAATATCGGTTATCTCCCCTTGCAGCATCCGAGAAGAAATAAATGATCCCGTATTACAGAGTTTTCCATGGTTTGTTGTTGTAATATTTTATGTCTTTTGCTTCATCATACATTTGCCTGGTTAATTGTCAACCCAGATTAATTTTATGGCTTTTCCCTTATAATGCCAATTTTCAGGGTTCAATGTAATGGAGAAAAACTAAATTATTATAATGACTTGCCTTCTGTATATGGCTCCCTTTAATATACCGAGCTGTTTATTGCTAATGTCTGACAACTCCCCATATTTGCCCAGTCTATTCCCTTTCCTATCCTCAGACAATTATTTTACATCTCTTCCCTTATCTTCAAGTTTGCCTTGTTTACTACATATTACCTCTGGACACTTAACCTTATCTTTTAAAATTGTTTTTATTGAGCATATATTTTTCTCTGCTCCCCTCCCTTTTTCTCCCCTCCCCTCCTACATCCTCCCGTGATCCCCATGATCACAATTTACTCCGGATATCTTGTCTTTTTCTACTTCCCATGTAGATCAGATCCACGTATGTATCTCTTAGGGTCCTCTTTGTTGTCTAGGTTCTATGGGATTGTGAATTGTAGGCTTGTATTCTTTGATTTATGTCTAAAGTCAATTATGAGTGAGTACATATTATATTTGTCTTTCTGAGTCTGGGTTACCTCACTTAATATGTTTTCTAGATCCATCCATTTGCCTGCAAATTTTAAGATGTCGTTTTTTTTTCTGCTGTGTAGCACTCCATTGTATAAATATAGCACATTTTCCTTATCCATTCTTAGTTGAAGGACATTTAGGTTGTTTCCAGGTTCTGGCTATTACAAATAATTCTGCTGTGAACATAGCTGAGTACATGTCCTAGTGGTATGATTGAGCATCCTTTGGGTATATACTCAAAAACGGCAGCCTAGAGAATGGGAAAAGATCTTCACCAACCCCACATCAGACAGAGGACTGATCTCCAAAATATACAAAGAATTCAAGAACTTGGTCATCAAAAGAATAAATAATCCAATATACTGATGACAGTTTATGCTGGAGAAGATGTGGGGTAAAGGGAACATGCCTCCATTGCCGGTGGGAGTGCAAATTGGTACAATCCCTTTTGATATCAGCATGGTGATTTCTCAGAAAATTAGGAGACAACCTACCTCAAGATCCAGAACTTATCCTTCTTATAAATCAGCAGTAATCCAAGGTGTTCCACAAACTCACTCTGCCAAACCTCTACATGTCCCATTCCAAGCATCCAATAGTTTCCCCCTTCTGTTAACAAAGAACCTCTATTAAATGCGAACCCTCTGTGTGACCCTTACTCCCTCTCTTGCTTTATACTCAGGGACATTAACTCAATCGCTCTCTCCCTCCTCTTCTAGCATTATCTCCCCAGACTGTTCCAGACTTCATGCAAACATGCTATCTAATCTTGCAAAAATGTAAATACATAATTGTTGATTTAGTGTCTTTCATTAGCCACTGCCCATTTTTTTTCTTTTCCTCTTCAGTAAAACCCTTTAAGAACTTGCTCTATACTATTGAAGCCAGGGCAGAGGTGAGGGTCACGCTTGGTCACCATAACATTCATGCCCCCAGATCCTTTGGGCATGCTGTAACCAATTTCCATCTCACTTAGCCCATTTGATTCACTGTATTCGTCACTGAGAACATACCTTTCTCTGTGTCTCTCAAAGATCACAGTTCCTCCCACTAAACCTCTGTGTTTTGTTCATTATTCCTCCAGTGTTTAGGATATCTCAATACTGAGCCTCAGCATGACCCTGCCCCTTCCCTCCTCCTCCCCATCTTTTGCTCCCTGTCTACTTTATTCCTTTCTATCCTTTATCTTTCTTCTTTCTCTTTTTCTTTCTTAACTCCCTTTACCACAATAAACTCCCTGCTTCTGTTCCAGAAATGCAAGCTCTCATGGCAATACTTAAAAACCAAAAAAATCAAGCCACTAGAATTGTAAGTAGTCTGTGCCTCAACAGCTAGTGAATTGCTGGAGGGGGGGCGGAGATCAACATTTTATGAGAGACTAAATATTTTATTCTTGTAGCTTTAAACAGGTTATAGACCAAAACCTCAAATTTCATTTCTCTTGCATTCTAGACCTGTCTATTCATCTACTTTGTTGCTAACTCTACTTGAATGCCTTATGGGTACTCACATTTAATCTTACTCAAGCAGAATCCATCACCCAGCTAACTAGCTCATAATTGAGCCATTTCCACCTCAGCTGATAACAGTGTCTTTCAGTTGCTCACATCAACTCCTTTCTTTGTCTCATTGCCTCGGTTTATCATCAAACTTCGGGCATTTTTTTTTTTTTTTTTTTGCCATCTCTATCACTACCATCTTGTTCCCAAACCACCATCCTTACTCAGCTGGCTTAAGAGCAAAGGCTCTTGAGCATTCTCTACTTCCTTGTGTTTTCATTCCATCACTCTTCAGTTCATTTGAAGCACATCACATCATTTCACACCTTCACTCAAAGGCCTCCGAGATGGCCTATAAGCTCTTTTCAGATTTTGGAAAAGTCTTGACATCATCTGGGCAACCATTTCTCCTGTGTCACTGTTAATGTGTCCTTCTAAAGCAGTGGTTCTCAAACTGTGGGTCACAACTCAGGGGTCACGTATCAGATATACTGCATATTAGATATTTGCATTATGATTCATAACAGTAGCAAAATTACTACCACAAGATAACTTTATGGTTGGGGGCCACCACAACATGAGGAACTGTATTAAAGAGTCACAGCGTTAGGAAAGTTGAGAACCACTGTTCTAAAGCCTTGATTTCTACAAAGCATATCTTAAAAGTAATAGCCATTATAGAAAATTAAGATTGGGACAAATCACTTGCATCTTACAAAATATTATTTTAAGATACAAATATGGAATCCTGGAGATGCCCGCTGAAGTGACCAGACCACACAGATCAATGGAGATCTGAATCAGTGCAATACCTATTAAAGTATAGTCTTCCCTGAGCAGAGAGCTGTCCTGGGAAGACACCTTGCTGAAGAAAACGCTCTGGGCTTTCGTGCTCATTTTAAATCCTCCTGAATGAAGTCATGTAGAACAGCAAACCTGCTGAGCTTCCAATTCTAGAGCCATTCTGGCTCCTCCTTCTCAAGAGAAATCTTCTTTCTATGTTATACTAACATCATCCTGCTATTTACTGATAGCCTCTGAACCGGCCTTCACAGAAACTTGTGTTGTGGTAAAACAGACTGTACTCCTTGCTTGTGTTGTTTCTCAGATGTCAGGGAGAGTTGTTCTTTTCGCTTACCGGAAAGCCCTCCCTTCGGCCATATGCATTCTTTATTTCCTTCCAGATCTCCTCCTCACTACGGCATCTCTAACCAGTCTATTAGAAAGAACAGCATCTTCACCCACCCTTAGCGATCCCTAACCGTGTCATGATTATTTTTCTCTGTAGCACCGTCTATTACTCATTTATTAGCTAATCGACTTCCTGAAGTATGTATGCAATGGGATAGCAGGGATTGTGAGGGTAGTTTTGCTTTGGTTTTGGTTTTGATTGGTTGGTTGTTTACTTGTGTGGTTGATTTTCTTTCCTCTCTCTCTCTCTCTCTCTCTCTCTCTCTCTCTCTCTCTCTCTCTCTCTCTCTCTTCTGTGCCTGGAATAAAGCCCAGCATGTGCAAGGCATTTAATAAATGTTGAATGGATGAATGAAACATAAACTATGTCAGGATCCATCTGTTTCCGTCTTCTCTGGAGAACAGTCCATCTTCCTGTTTGGTTTTATTTTTCTGACTCTGGTTGTATGTTAAAGAGACTTTTAGTAAACCTGGCTTCATGTCTTCCTTGGTACATATTATAGTTTGGATATGAAATCTTCTCCTTGACCCAAAGGCATGTATGTTACGACCTTTGTTCTTGGGGGTCATTAGTGGTAGAAACTGAGAAGTAGGAGTTAGTGGAAGGGTGTGCTTGGAAAATACTCTTCAGCCACTGAAGACATGCCCTTGAGTGGGACACCTTCCTGGCCAATGGAGTTAGCTGTCTTCTTCATTCATGTGTTTCCACTAAGATGTGCCACCTCACCAACAGTCCAATGTAATGGTGCCAACGAAGCATGGATTGGAACGTCGAAAACATTTTCTCGCAGGGAGGGGAGCAGAGAAAAATGTAGAGCTCAATAAAAATCAATAAAAAAAAAGAACATTGTCTCCTCCTTAGTTAATTGTATTGGATATTTTTACAGTGATGCTTTTTGATCTTATAATCAGATCAGACTTTCTTTCAACCACCTCTGCCAACCATTCTTGGCTTTCAAAATTCTCCACTGGAAGCCTATGTGACCAGAAAGAATATTCCTGGCACCACACTCAGATAACTGTCTGACAGATAAAGACCTACAAGTTCATCTATATGAATGAACTATGCATAGTAATTTCTGGGCTTTTCCTACAGCAAACCTTCAAAATTCAAGTCCTTTAGGACTTGTACTTGATTAAGGCTGCCCATTGGAAGTGGGCTTTAGAAACTCTAAACAGATAAATGTGGGGTGAGCCAATGCTTGATTTGTGCCTTGGATTAAAAGCTACAAAATATTCTGTCTTTCAGATCTTAGATTCCTTCTCCCATTCTGGTTCATCTTTGGAATCCTGAAACTGTTATCCCCTTCACTCTCAAAATAGAGTTGTACACTCTTAGGTTCTTGCATTGGTGGCCTGAACTTCCAGTTCGAGTCATCAGGGAACTAAAGTTGAATCACAAAAGCTCTTAGTGAGGCTGGCTATAAAAATGATTCCTTTCTATAAAGAGAAAACCAGTCCTGCCATTGACGGCTTATCAAGAAAACACTCTTGCATTTCTGGATCTCAGGTGACTAACGTAACAACTTACTAGGACATTAACGTTAAGAAACATGCCTTTCCGTGAAAGTCCAATTGTGTGTGTGTTGGAGGACGCAGTTATTTAGAAGATGGCATCCTCTTAAGCTCTTAAGCCCTGTGTCCTATATGTATTGGCGTACTCCACTTCTCGCTTGTACTCTTACTGGCTTTGTTGATTATCTAGCCTTTAATCTTCTCCTCTACCCCAATAGTCAGACCAGTTGTCGTTGGCTACTTCACAGCTCATTATAGCAGCCCGCATAGAAGGAGAGGAAATAGATGATACAAAATTTAAAAAGGTCACGTCAGTTATTTCCTGGGAGTTTCGATGAAAAGGCTTAGCCGGTGAGATTACAACGTGATTAGATAAGTTTGGGCTTGGTCACGTCTGGAGAGTACTGCGTTCCAGTCATCCTCTTCTCGTCTACGTCCTTATTTCTAGGGATTAGGCGGGAGTTGGCTGCGAACATTAATGAGATCAACAAGAAAAGCTTTGAACTCTCCTGAAAATCCTTGAAGAGGATTTTCTACAAGGTAGTTATCACATACTGGAAAATAAAAACAAACTTAAACTCTCTCTCTCTCTCTCTCTCTCTCTCTCTCTCTCTCTCTCACACACACACACACACACACACACACACACACACACACACACTTTTTTTTCCCTAGTTCAAAATGAGAAATTTCTTTAACCTCAATTTATCTTGAAGGTAAAACTCTGAAATTGCCTCTTGAATTCTGGGATCAGCATGGGACGTCTACAAGGAGGCTCTCAGTGTAGGTCTCCAGAGCAAATCTTTTTCTGCTAATCTCCCATGAGGGACACTGAGAGTTACAGATAAATTAGAAAGATAAATCCCCATTTCCTACCTTCTTGTGGTTTCCAGTCTTTCTCCTTTGATAACCAAGCTACTCTCTTCTTGTGTGGGAATTTATGACTCTCAAAAAGAAAAAAAGGGTTTATTCTAACTCTCTGCTCAAAGACGTGGGTGGGTCTAGATATACGAAAAATAAAAATATTCGGAAGTTCAGAAATATACAGAGACCAATAAAACAAGAAAATCAGGAACTTGGTGTTTGAGAAATGCAGATAAAAGATCAGGGCAGGGCCAAAGTGAGCTGGGAGCTTGGATTGTGAGTAGACTGGAATTTCTGATGCAGCTATGCTCAGGCCGGATTCAGGAAATCACAGGGGGCATTGATGAAGGATTGTTGTCATTGTAGAATAAGCAAGAAAGTGTTTGAAAAGAAAAACAAACTGAGCGTGAGTGGAGAATCTTCCTAAGTAGTGGGCCTTCACTTCTACCCGAGAGAGGAATTTTGTCAATGCTTTGGCCATTTTCCTCATCACTGTAATAAAAGAGCCGATGGAAGCAATTTACAAGGCAAGAGGTTTGCTTTGGTAGACAGTGTGAAGAGATGCAGTCCATCGTGGTAGAGAAGGCATGGTGGCGGGGAGTTGCATGGCAGAGGGAGCATGCAGTAGCTGCTGGCTACATGGTGCCAACATGGAATCTGAGAGACGAGTCCGAACAAAAGCCGCTTGTAATTCAACAGGCCTGGTTATAACCCCTATCTGCCAGGTAGGTTCCATGTCCAGTAGGTTCCTCAACCTCACAGAACGATGCCACCATCTGGAGACCAAGGATTCAAGCATGGAAGTGCCATGTAGAGAAAGTCGAGTTCTGCTGCCAGGTTAAGCCATAGCCTGGCTCCCTTGTGTCACAGCTGCATGGACCCTGAGTCCCTGCCTTGCTGAACCCGGGAAAGCAGCTCCCTTGGCATCTTTGCTCATTAGAATACCCTTAAGGCTCAGTCTTCTCCGGTATCCTTTCTCCAGGCGGTCCATTTTCAACCCCTTTGAAATCTTATTTATTCTTTGAGAATTTCTTACATGTATATTTTGATCGTATCTACTCCTCACTACCCTCTCCTATGCCTCCCTGACCACTCCTGTGCCCACATACCCTTGATTTGCATTGTGGTGTCCTGGAGAGCAAGATGGGTAAGGTCTCGTTACATGGGTGGGGTCTTGCCCTCAACACATCATTTTGTTGTACTGGTTCAGATTTCAAGCTTTCTTTTTAATGATACCAATCTCTTTAACAACCGCTAGCATGGTTTGCATGTCCTCTGCCCTGTCCACGACTTTATCTGTATTCACACTCCAAGATGCATGTTTCCATATCATTCTGTCCTGCCTCTCGCTTTTGACTTCTCATTGTAAACCTTACGAATAATATTGATCAATAACCGTGCCAGAGTTTAGATGGTAAGCTGTCTTGAAGTTTCTTAAACAACTTAGTCTGTTGCTTTTTAATTCTGCCTCGATCTAGGTATTTCAGGACGCAAACAGAACATAGCCTGATTTATTTCCGTAGCATAACATGAATAGTCTCTAGCTAGCTCCCAATTAAACCCTTACTCCACAGAAACCTCATGAGTGTTGCCTTCACTGCCTTTGTTAGTCTTTTGTACGCTACTGTCCCGCCAGAATGTGACATTAAGTTCTGCTTAGAGTATTCTAATGCTTAACCAGCCTACAGCTCCAACTCTGTCACATTCTTCCTATAAACCAATCCCAAAGGCTTATAAATCATACAGTCAGATTATCACAGCCATGGTCCCACCCTCTGGTACTCATTTTCTACATCTGTTACTTTTCTCCACACTGCAATGAAGCATCTGACAGAGAAACTAAAGAGAAAACAGGTGTCGTGTGTTGTAATATCTGGCTGGCTCAATGGCAAAGGGGGACATATGACATCTGATTGTACAGGCCACCAGCCAGTTTGCAGAGGTGCTCAGCCTGAGTCCCTAAAGCCCCATGTCTGCCAGCTATGTCACACACCCAAAACGCTATCCGGTCTTCCCGATAAAGAAGCATTATCAACACAAGGGGGACACTGACATAGAGGGTTTGGAGTCCTGGCTTAATCTTTAATATCCGATTTGAATTTTTAAAACATTTGTTGGAATTTTTTGGCATGTTTGATGAAGGAAAGTATCTGAGTCAGGTGGCGCTGACCACTAGGATCGTAAAAAAAAAAAAAAAAACAGTCTCATAAGAGGTGCTGGGAAAGAGCAGTCACCTTTGATCAACGATACAGGCAGAAATTGGTGAAACTACCCAGGCCACGGGTTCCAAAGCATGATGCAGGCTTAACCAAAATTTAGTACCTTACACATGAGAGATCCTTGATACTGATGTGCGAAACATGCCTTGGCTGCTGCTTGTTCCATATTTCATCATATTTCCCTGAATACTCTAAGCCAGATTCCCCTCCAAAAAGTAAAGGCATAGCCATCAAGGAAAATAATTGCAAATTCAGAGAGTTAACTCTGTCTTTCTGGATAACGGTCTTTCCCTTGTAGTTTATTTTGGCATAGGCAATGCCTTTCATGCAGATAGCCACTGTTTACAACTGTTAGCAATGCCTTTCATGCAGAATTGCTACTGTTTACTACTGTTATCATGCTGGCCCGTCCTCCTCTCCCTGAGTGCTCTCTTCCTCTTGCTAAATCCTGCCGTCTCACCAATAGATACCGCTTCCTAGGCTGCCGCGTTTGTTCTTTTTAGTGTTAACCATACTCTTTGTCATTGCCTTTTATACCCTTGGGCATTGTTCAGAGGGAGGAAGAGTGATGATGGGCACAAGTTGAGAGCTTACCTGAGTACGGATTTGCCAGGAGCTTTTATTGGGATCCCAGTTTCACACTGTTGGGATGCAGATCCTTTTGAAACTCGGTCTTAAATTAACACTGTGGCTACAAAGGAAGAAGCCAAGAAGTTTGCACTTCTCTCAACTGTAGCTGTTTATTTAGCTGGGGGAATTTAGTGGGTGGCCCAGTCTTCATGATCAGGAGGAGCAGAGCATGGTTATAAATAGAGTAGAGTATGCTCTCTGGTGAGAGGAAAGCGGCACCAGCGGTACCGTTCCTTCAGCTTTATCGTGGAAGGTGCAATTAGCTCATTAGCTATGCTGGTTTTGAAGAAGTTGTTGTTCTGGCCTTCAGCTGTCAAGCTATTTAATTCAAATCTAAAGTTTTACCCTAACGAAAACTCTTCTTGATCTCAGAAACAAAGAACAATAATAAATGGTACCCAAACCAACATTTTATTTGATTTATTTTGGAGTATGGGCACAGAGAATAGCTGTGACATATAATGAGAGTTTTATTTTTCTTTACTTTTGATCATATGTTGGGGGGTTCATTACAGCCTCTAATTAGTATTTTGTTCCTGCTTTTTATCAGTGAGCTTCCTTATGGAAGAGGAAAGACTTAACGTCTCTCCTTACAGAAAACCTTAATAAAGTGCTCTGCTAATCAACAACTTTTAAAACCAGCTGTCTAGAAGTTTGATAAAATGCGAGTTTAGTTTTTCTCAGGCACAATGGAGGCTAATCACATAAGTATCACTGCTAAGTTTCTGCTTAAAACCCATAAACAGTCTCTACCCAGCCTAAGTGCAACTCAAAGGTTACAGAAGGGACTATGTGATACAGTGAGTGGTGGGTCACGCAGGCTGACTGCAATCCTGGCTCAGCTGCTTCCCAGCTGTGCGGCCTTAGGTACCAGGGTCCCCTGTTCTGCAACACGATACACAACGTGAACGCTGGTAAATATTGACACATTCTGCCAATCAAGTGCAAACAACAAGTTTCAAAGTTTGCCCCAACCACCTGTCCATAAATCCTTGGGCTGTACCAATCTCAGTGCAAGGAATACCAGGAAATTGTCCAGAACACAAGTGTGAACTTCTCTGTGTGGTTCGATATATAAAAAATGGCCCAGAGAAGGTCTGACCTTGAGAACAAATGGGGAGAAACAATGAGAAAACGAGAAGGAAGAAGATAGCATTGGGAGGAATGGTAGAGAGAAGACGTGAGAAGGAAAAGTGGAACAATCTCACATGTGAGACTCCACATTCATTCTCAAATGTGCAACCATCTCAAATGAGCTGCTTTTTGTTGTTCTTGAGAAGAGATACATGGGCATGCTGAAGAATCTTCGAAACTGCCTATAGTTCATCGGCAGAAGACCAGAACTTACACGTGAAGCAGAGGTGTTGGCCCGTGGGACGTTTGTTCCGGTCAGTTGCCTCGTGTCCCTTTTCCCGAGACTGGCACACTCAAAAAAAGTTACGGGCAGGTGGCTGGGACAAACTTTGAAACTTTGCTGTTTGCACTAGATTGGCAGAATGTGTAATTATTTACAGGTGTTCAGGAAAGATGCCGGGGTAACACTTCTGGAGGAGAAGGGATAGAGTTTAATAGTTGAAGGTAGTTTTCAGGTGGCCTGTTCTGGCATTTGTTTGAGGACACAGTACAGCATGTGACATCCGACTGATTGGTTTAAAATTTTATTATTTAGAAAAACATCTTCTCAAATAAAAAATGTTGGGGGGGTCTGAGAAAACACACTTGGGGAGGACAATAATAAGAATTTTACTTGGATGAAGCTTTCCTTTTAAAAACCTGAACTGAGACTTTATTAAAAGAGTAACTAAACTTTGAAATAAACACAACAGCTGGATTAAGAGATTAGGGATTTATTGTGATGATGCTGAATGAAATAGTTTTGAGATCAGCATGGTTGTGCATTGAAATAATAAATCAAAGAGAACTAGAATGCATACATAAACCAAAACAATAGTTCACCTCTCTGATGGGTCATTGCTTTCTCGTGATTGATCCCTATTGCTTCTACTCTAATTAAAGATGATACAAAACAAAGAGAAATATTATGCATCCATATTGCATTTGAACATCTGCAATAAGTTTAATGTAAACTTGTCCTAAGCCCAATTGTGTTGGAACTGCCATGTGTTTCCACTAGAACTCTTCATTCGGACTAGTAGAGTCAATCTGTTGTCACTCTGAGCTATGTGTGATTTCTATTATTAAAATACTGTGTCTTCTGGGCATTGCTGTGAATTCTGAAAGTTTGTCTGCTGTATCTGTGTCTTCTCTGTTGCCATTGCAGCATTCAAGAACACAGCGAAGTCTTCTTTTTTAATAATATTTTTATGTTTTTGAATATGCTCTGTCCACTGACATAGCTAGAAGCCTTGGTTTTAGTTTTATCTTCTTATTGAATCACTAACTACCAGCTTGAAGTGTAGAGATGAAGGGCGCCTATCATTCTCTTCCGTCCATCTTTTCCCTTTCTTTCCTTAAAATTGGTATTTTGGATTCATGATACTAATAATTCACATTATTATAATTAGATTGCATAGTAATAATAATTATTAATGATATCAACAGTCCTATTTATTAACACTGCAGTATTGTGTGGACATAAATTTACAGAGAAAAGTATTGAGTGATGAATAATTTGGCTAGTTATTTTACTAATTTCACAATTCTTATCAAAAAAGTTTTGTATGTTATTGACTCCTTTTTCCCTCAGATAAAAGAGTCTTGTTAGGATGTGGCGAAAGACCATACCTTGGAAACAACACCCTTTCTTCTATTGGCATGGATGACACATAACAAAAAATAGGGAAACTTATTTCCTCTTGTAGCACTCTGGGCAAAACAGCTCTTATAGAGAAGAGAGCTCCAACAGATGTCAAAGCTCCCATGCTGTCTCCTGGCAGTTAGTCTCCTCCTCAGCAGGTTTTTCCTGGCTCGAGGAGACACTTTGGAGACAACCAGTGTCCTCAATTTTCTGTCAAGCATTAACTAAGCTCTGGGTCATCGTCCTCTCCCTGTCCCCAGTGTGAGCAGAACACTTCATGGCCACATTTTACTCTGCTGCCACTCCCATTCAGCCTGGATGAATAAATCTAGTGGAAGGCTGGCAGGAAGTTTGGCGTTCACAGGAAAACAAATTGATATCTGATGCAGTCCCGGTAGAAATGTAGCACAGTGAGAACGAACGAGTCTTTGGGATTCTCAAAAAATATAAAGGCCAATACAATCTAAAGCTGAAGAATCCACTTGAAGTCGCAACAAAAGGAAGCGCTTAACTCTCTTGTTGGTCATGCGACTTGTTCTTGGCATTCGAGAAGCCAGGAGGCTCTTGTGGTCTAATCTGGAGAGAGTCACTAACTCCTTGTGTCACCTTGGCAAATGGGTAGCACTCTCTGGGCTGCAGAGCTCCGTCCAGCTGCTGGATGGGATGAAAGCAAGACCTCACTGAAACCAGATGCTGCCTCTCCGAGAAGCTCTCGGCAATAAATAATATCGTATATACTTTGTTCCTGGCGCAGAGACTGAACTGTTATAACCCCCTGTTTTCACTTGCTTCTAAATTTCTGGAAATTTCTCCTTTGGGCTTGAATTTTTCCATGCTTGTCTTCAGCCCAAAACCTTTTTTTTTTTTTTTTGGAAAGTTTGACCAATATTTTATTTAGCTGTTTTTCCTGAGTGATAGAGAGTAGGAGCACGGCATTGTTGTTTAAAGCATAAAGTAATTTAAAATTTTCCTTATATACCTCAGGGAGAAAGAAAAATGGATGAGCTTCTATATTTAAAATATTTACAACTAGTAAAAGAATTTGGTGGATGAAGAAATGGCTAAGATGTTAAGAGCACTTGCTACTCTTCCAGAAGACCTGAGTTTGCTTCCCAGCATGCAGGTCAGGTGACTCACAACCACCATTACTTCATCCCCAGTGGGTCCAATGTCTTTGGTCTCTGCAGGCACCTACACACATACTCATGCTCTCTCTTGCTCTCTCTCTCTCTCTCTGTCTCTCTGTCTCTCTGTCTCTCTGTCTCTCTGTCTCTCTCTCTCTCTCTCTCTCTCTCTCTCTTTCTCTCTCTCACACACACATTTGACGAATTATAGTATGTTGAAGAATATTAGAAAAGCTTAATCTCAGTATATTCTACTCTTTCAGCAAGACCACACATAGTCAGGCAACATATAGAGTTTTCAACGATTATAAACATTCTTTAGAGTCTGATGCCCATCCCCAGTTACCAAGAAACAATTTGAGCAATCATAATTTGTTACCTTTTATAACCTGTGCCTGTACACATGACTTCTCAAAAGGCGACATGGTTACATGCTATCACTTTGAATAGAGTAATCTGTTTATTTTGTGTGACTGTCAGAGCACCCATTAGTGCTAATAGTAGATTGTGCATCACTTCCTGGCACATATGGCAAGTTATATGCTTGTCTGGAGACTTCAGTCACACCTACTGTCTCACTAGACCAAAAGTTCCTTTAGTGTAGGGCCGGTGTCTCTTTCCCTTACTATTGTAAGTGTGGTACTCAATTCAGTACTGAGCACATAGTAGGAACTTTTTGCTGAACAAATTAAATGGCTGTAGCATATTAATCTGTTTTCTATCACTATATTGAAATAAATGGCATAGTCTACTTATGAACTAAGAAGAGGTTTATCTTGGCTCATGTTTCTCGAGGTTCAAGTCCAAGATCAGACAGTCTCGTTGGTTTGGCCTGTTGGCAAGGGCAATATGTCAGAGTACACAGCAGGGGTAGATGTCAGAGTAGAGGTTCTGCTCACATCTCATGCCAAGACAGAGAGAAAGGAAAAGATGAAGGTAACAAAATCCCTTTCAAGGCCACTCGGCTAATTATATGGAGACTTAACACAAGGCTTTGCCATCTAAGGATCCTGGTCATTTCCCAGTATCCTTTCCTTGGCTCAAGTCTTTACATATTGGCCTTCGAGGGAAAGTCATCCAAAACATAGCACACTGGTGCAATTTTTCTTGTTAATTGTTTTTGTATCTTTATCCACACAGACATGAGGGCACTCAATGAGCACCATCGAGCACCTATCTATTCTTGCCAGTCATTAGTAGGGATGCTGAGAATGAATCTTGGTTCTGTCAGATCCCAGAAATTCTTGAGAAGTTATTCTGTATACATGAAAAAAAAAATAATTGCACTATTTCAGCATCCTTACTATACCTGTAGTTGAAATATTAGGCAATCAATTGAAAACCAATCTGAGGGAACTTACCGACTTCTAAACATCAATTAAGTGCCTAGCTTTTCATAAACTACCAAGAAGAGATAAATTAATAAGATAGTCTCAGTCAGGAAGCCATTTATGTTAGCCATGACAAAAAGAAAAATCCTATAGTATTTGTTATGCAAAGTGGAAAATAATGAGTAGTATGGGGTCAAGAGCTGGAGAGAGATCATTGAACGAAAAGCACCTTGTAAGCTTGTGCAGAGTTGAAGGTTCTGGAAAGCCTCATGGTATGGTTAGACAGTTATTTGAAGTTTCTTTTACAGTCACAACCTGTTGCCATGCACTCAGTTCCTTCAACTTCTAGAAACTTGTCAACGCTCTTACTGCTGGAAAAGAAACTGAAATGAGGCCTCAGCTTTTTACATAGATGGCCCTAATCGTTATTTCTAACTACATAATACCCCAAAATAACTTGATAGTTTGGCAGACGTGGGTAAATTTGAAGTTCTCAATTTCCTTGCTCTGCCTCAGGTTTCAAGAATAGGTCATAGTGGTTTCTACATGCCTACAGTCGACAATCTTAGTTAGACTCCCTTCTTCTGGAGCATGAAACTACATGTGTTAAGGGCAGCAATTTTTCCAGGATTGAATTGTTTTTTTTTTGCGGGGGGGGGGCGGCTTTTGGGCACCTGCTAGGTGTAATTTCGACTTTTGCTTCACGAATTAAGATTGTTCATGCTGTGGATTCTGAACTGTTAATAACAGATTTAAAAAAAAAATGTTTCATGGTTTCTCTTGCTAAAGATTTTCATCTGCCAAAGAGACAATCTGCTTTGAAAGCAGATCACTGAAGACACTCTTGGCACAAGCTTTTCTTACAGCTTAGATTGATTTTGATTTAGTTGAGTTTCTTTTTCTTTCCTTGCAACAACAATAAAGAGGAGAAGAAATAATCACTTTTTGTTCATTTTAAAAAAAAAAGAAGATATGTCTTGGGTCGATGTACTAATTACACAAAACAAACACATGTAAATTAGAGCTACATCTACATCAATAACCAGAGTAGTTTTGGAAATAGTTTGGGGCAAAAGGTTTGGCATGCTCATGGATTCTATTAGCTAATTTAAAAATAATTTTAAGAAGCTTATTGTGTTCTCTAAATTTTAGATTTTGGCCAAACAGAAAGGCTAAAGTCATGGTTTTCCTCTATTGGACATTTTAGGTGTTATTAATTTATAAGCAGGATTTTATGGTGGAGAACACAAAAGGGACCTTTGTACAAAGTTCTGAGCCAAAATAAACATTCCATTGTTCCATGGTTTTGTATTGCACACAGGAAAACTTTATTATCATTATTTTATTAAATGGATACAGATTATCTGATTAGTAATAAAAGGCCAGTGGTTAGTTGAGACATTTGGTGTATAAGAGGTAGTAAGTGCTGACTGCCAAATTTCTGTCAACACAAGAAAAAAACATTCATATATCAAAGTATTTTCCTCATTTATTATGTAACAAATTTATGCGTGTTAGTACACACCAGCATAAATGTCAAAAATACTTTCCATTTTTAGTAGTCTGTTGAAATACTACTATTTTTCTGTTTGAAGATTAAAAGGGACCATATGATAGATATATCCAGTTTTAATAGATTTATTTTTCTATTGTTTTATTACATGTTTTCTCTCTGCCAGCCATATTGAAATCAACATATATTTACCTGCAAGGCTGATTATTTCTGTTTATCTTCAACTTTTTTATCCTTTTTCCTTTTATTGAAAGTAGATTATTTTTTCAATAATATATCCTGATTATGGTTTTCTTTCCTTCTACTCCTCCCTTCCTATCTAAATCCACTTTCTTTCTGTCTTTCATTAGAAAAGACTTTTTTTGGGGGGGGGTGAGACAGTGGTTCTTTCTTTGTATTCTTTGTATAGCGTTGGTGCCCCTGTCCTGGAACTAGGTCTTGTAGACTAAGTTCTCCTCAAACTCACAGAGATCTGCCTGCTTCTGCATCCCAAGTGCTGGGATTAAAGGCATGTGCCAGCACCACTTAGCCTAGACAAGAACAGGATTCTAAGAGAAAATAATAAAATATAATAAGATTTTTAAAAAAGCTTGTGATGCCTTTTATTGCTAATGTGTTACTATTTTATGTCCATCAAAGAAATCTGTTTTATTGGAGCAGAAGGAACAAGACAGTGTGTAGTAAATTGAGGCAGAGATCATGGAGAAGGAGCATTAGATGAGACTTCCAGACCCCAGTAATCACTTTGTCGTTTATTCAATGTGAGATGGGATGCTAGTACAACTGTGTTAAACCAAGGGATGGCATGTTCTTTCATTGGTGAAATCAGTTTCCCAACACATCATCAGATCTAGATAAGAAATGTGAAGATTATTCACAGATTTGAATGGTCTTAAGAGACTGAACAAAATGGAATTAGTGACAGAAGAGTTTTGATTTCGAGGGGAATAGAGAAATAAACCAATAACCACATTGGCAATGACTGGAATAGTTAGGAGAGAGAGAGAGAGTTGTTTTTGTTTGTTTTTCTTTTTTAAAAAAAAACTTTTAGCATGTAGACAGCTCTTAAAGGCACAATTTTAATATGACTACTGAGCTAGTCAACTGTCATTGTTTACTTAGTGTTTGTTGATAGTTTAGTTGGGTATCAAATTCATACTATAAGTTGATTATTTTCTAACATTTTAAAGGTTATAATCTAGCACCTGTTGTTGCTGAAGAAAACTCTTTTACTCTATCCCTCTAAACTCCCTCTTATTTGAAATACTTTCCTGAGATTTTCTATATTCCAATGCCTTGTAGTACTCTTCAGTGATAAATATAGGCTTTTTATATATAGTTTGAATTCCTTCTTTAGCTTTGCAAAATTAACATTTATAACATTTTCTGTTTTTTCATAATTGAATTAGATCCTTTCTTTCGGGAACTTTTGTGAGATGTGTGTTGGAAATTCTCAATTTGTATCCCATTGATGATAACTGCTCATTCAAATGTTTCACAGATAATTACAGTGTTCAGCACAAGGAAGAAGTTCAAAGTATAAGCTTTCAGTGCCACATTGTCCAGCAGTTCTGACATTGGTCATATTTTAAAGTTATTTTTAGGGATAATATTTCTCATTGGCTACCCAGTTTTGGAAACCAAGTGAAATATAAAAACCTAAAAGTATGCTGACATCAGTCTGACAAAATCCAGATGATTAAAATGTCCTCTCTCATTTTTTACTAATTTATATTATTTTACATCCCAACCACAGCCTCTTCTCCCTCCTTTCCTCCCACTCTCTCCCCCTTCTCACCTCTGCCCCTCAATGAACCCCCTCCTCCAAGACTGCTTAGAAAGAATCAGGCCTCCCATGGGCTTCAGCAAAGCATGGCATAACAAGCTGCCCTAAGACTAAGCACTTCCCTATGTATTCAGGCTGAGCAAGGCAATCCAGCATGAGGAATAGGTTCCCAAGAGCCAGTAAAAGCACTGGGGACAACCCCTGCTCCCGTTGCCAGGAATCCCATATATGTACCAAGCTATACAACTGTCACATATATGCAGAGTGCCTAGGTCAGTCCCATGCAGCCTCCCTGGGTGTTTGTTTAGACTCTTTGAGTTCCCATGAGCCAGACTAGTGGTTTCTGTGGGTTTTCCCACTAGGCTCCTGACTTCCCTGTTTTCTACAATCCCTCCTCCCTCTCCTCAGCAGGACTTCCTTAGTGCAGCCTGTGTTTGACCCTGGGCCTCTGAATCTGCCTCCATCAGTCACTGGATGAAGGCTTTCCAATCTGATCACAGGGGATGGCCAGTTCAGGCTATGCATTCACTGCTTCGAGTCTTTCTCGAAGTTTCCCTTGCATCAGGCTTCTACCCAACTCCACAGAATTCCCCTTTCTAGTCATCTTTTTCAGCACCATCCCCCTTCACCCACTCCATAACCCCCCAAGTTCCCAAGCCCACCAACCCCCAATCCAACTAGGGGATCTCCTCTATTTTCCTTTCCCAGGGAGATCCATGTGTCATTCCCCCATCCTTGGCCCCTCATTGTTACCTAGGCTCTCTGGGTGTGTGGATTATAGCTTGGTTATCCTTTACTTTATAGCTAAAGTCTACATATGAGTGAGTACATACCAAGTTTGTCTTTCTGGGTCTGGGTTACCTCACTCAGGATTATTTTTTCTAGTTCCATCCGTTTGCCCTCAAGTTTCCTGATGTCATTGTTTTTTATTTTACTTCATTTATATAACATTTTTTTCATTTGTTTTACAAACCACAAAAGCTTCCCCTCCCTTCTCTCCTACCATTTCCACCAGTAATACTCCATTGTTTAAATGTACCACATTTTCTTTATTCATTCTTTAGTTGAGGGGGCACCTAGGTTCTTCCCAGATTCTCACTATTACAAATAAAGCTGCTATGGACATAGTTGAGCAAGTGTCCTTGTGGTATGATTAAGTATCCTTTGGGTATATGCCAAGGAGTGGCATCGCTAGGTCTTGAGGTAGTTTGATTCTCAGTTTTTCAAGAAACTCCCATACTGATTTCCAAAATGGCTGCACAATTTTGTACTTTCTCTTTTTCAATTCCTGTTTTTTTTTTTTTCATCTCTGGCAAATAATGATTATGTGACCCTTAAAATAAAATGTATGCAGATGCAGAAAGAAAATGAAAGGGACCATCAATAAAGGGAGTAGTCCAACAAAAGTGACAGCACATATTTTTAGATATTTTACAATAAATGTTTGAAAGAGGCCAACCATGGTGGTGGCACACCTTTAACCCCAGCACTTGGGAGTCAGAGGCAGGCTGATCTCTGTGAGTCGATGCCACCCTGATCTACAAAGTGAGTTCCTGGATAACCAAGGCTACACAGAGAAACCCTGTCTTGAAAAAAAAAACAGAAAAAAAAAAAAACAAAAACAAATGTTTAAAAGACTATTCAGTTCGAGGCCAGCCTGGTCTATAAGAGCTAGTACCAGGATAGGCTCCAAAGCTACAGAGAAACACTGTTAAAAAAAAAAAAAAAGTCTATCCAGCCTCACCAATCTTTAAATAACTGCCAATTACAACAATGGTAGACCATTATATCCATTAAATTATCAATCGTAAGAGGAAAGAAGAAGTGAACTGGCAACAGTAACTGTTGAATTGATTGAATTGCCCTGTCTGTGTGATATGAGTGGAGACTGGAACAAATGAAAGTCAAGGAAAGTCTCATCAATTCTACCTTGCTGTGTAGTAGCAGGGCTTCTGGAAGCACAGCAAAATTCCATCCTTCATTATCCCAGAGAGGTTCACTGTGATATTTTCCATGTTATTGAAAAATTGGCAACACTATATTGATGCACCTGCAAACATTTTAATTGTCAGATCATAACAAGAAAACTGAGTCCAAATAGACAAACCTAGGCATTCAAGGCTTCAAGTGAAGAACTGACTGTTCTATTCCATTCTTTAAACATATAAGGGGGAAAAAACATGCTGGTTTTAAGTCATTGATTGAGTTCATAGGCAAAAGACGGTTTGTGGTTCACAGTTGAAAATTCACTTGCCTACATGGCCAGTAGTAGCTACCTCATGAAATACTAACTCATATGGTCATTAAATTTTATGTCCTTACTTTTGTCTATAATGGAGTGTGAATGGCAGATACTACTCCTCCATGGAGGAGGCGAATGCTTCCCAGCATGTGAAGATATTTCTGTAAGATACAGATCTCTCCCCCTCCCAACAACAGCCTGTCATGAATCTTTCAGGGATGCTGAGTGCTGCTCTTAAGTCTTCTCTCCACATCCCTTGCAACTTTGGCAAGCAGATGGGATCTTCCCAGTTGGCCCAGCATCTTAAGTGCAGCATCCCCTGTTACTCAGCCTTTGATATTAGAAATTCATTCTCTGCATATTCAGATAATAGCAATAAAGTTGGGCTGATTTCATTTGGATTAACAAAGAACAAAAGGCCTTTTCTAGCGGGGAGGCAGGGAAGGTGAAAATATATCCAGTTATGTACTTAGGAAATTCTAACAAATAATTTTCTAGAAAAAAAAAGGGGAAACTATATCTGGAAAGTACTTAAAAGTACTTCTAACATAAATGAAGCAAAAATCAAAATGAGAAGGGAAAACATTTTATACAAAACCTTTTTCATTTTCTTTATAAATTTTATTAGAATATCCCACCTTTTCCTCCTCCTCATATCTCTTCCTCCTCCTCCTCCACCTCTCCACATACATGTACACATATGCTTACTAATTTCCATGTAATCAATTATTGTCCACTTATAATAGAAAATCAAGGTTGACTCTGTAGATATGAAAGTCTTGATTTAGCTCATCTTCTTGAAATAAATACAAAGTTCCCATGTCAGCAATTCTGTTTGAATCAGAAAATCTCAGTTTACCCCGCTGACATTATCAGAGTAACTGCTTTGTATTCAAGTGGTTGTATGGAGCCAGTACAGAAACCTAGAAAGGAAGAGCCCAGGCTCATTTTCTAGATATGCTCTTTCCTATCCTCTTGGTCTAAACACTCTTTTAATTTTATGAAGCCCCTAGTGGCTTGAGATTTGAAATTTTGGTTTAGGGTAACAAGGGACAGAATATCATTTATTTTCTTTATTAGACTAAAGTGACACTCTTATCTAACAAAGACTTTGCCTCTGCCAAGTCCTATAACTTCCCCCAATAAAACTACTGATAAGTTATAACTGTTCCAAATACATCTGGCTTCAACACTGCAGTGGGGTTTATCACTCTCTTAATAAAAAAAAGGAGAAGTTATTCTCAAAGATTTATATTATAAAAGGGCAGATGCAGACTTTATACACTTATGTGCACTACTTTTCTATAAATGTTTGGATAGCATTTTAAGTTATGTTGTTCTACAAGTCTTTTCACTCATTCTCCCTAGTTGTACACTGGAATCTGAAAAGTAAGTAGAAAAGGATTCCCTTTCAATGGTACATTCAGAAGATCTAGGTCTACATAGTAATCCTCATCATCCAGGATCGAATAACACTCAATCTAATAGGAGATGGAAAGGGGTGCTCAATCCCCCAAATCACGTGCCACTTCTACTCATGACTTGATAGCCAGGACATAGTCGTGTGACCACAGTTAGCTACAAGGGTGTCTGTGAAATGTCTTTCACTATATCCTATTGCTAATTCAAAGTAGAAAATGTACTTGAGAATGCCAACTAGTAATGTACTTAAAGTGTATTGCATTAATCTGATGAGAAAGGACATTTGTATGTTTAGTCAGAAGGTATAACTATGTTGTTTCATGTGTGTGTGTGTGTGTGTGTGTGTGTGTGTGTGTAAACATGAATTGTAAAGAGTTAGGAAAACAGTTAAGTCAAAATAAGAATAATGGCTAGGACATGGGCATTTCCCACAGAAAAGGTAATGAAAATGTAATAGACTCAAAAATTAACTGAAAAGGTAACTTGCAGAGATGAATTCGGCAATAAAATGAAATCTAGAGAAAGCCTCTAAATAAGACCACCCACTTCTGACAGGTAGTACAAACTGGGCAGACAGTTATTTACACGTACCTAAGTTTTATTTTAGAGGCATCTCCTATGCTATCAGTTTCTGTGTGTCCAAAACATAATTTCAAACAAATTAATAACAGAAAAATCACTGAAATTCTCAATGCTAGTTATTGTTAATTATTCAGTGGAATGCTCTCTCTGGGCTGGCTTATCCTAAAGGAGTTTGAATACATTCATTACATGTCATAAAATGGTTCATTTCATACATACCTCAAAAATCTAGCTATGCAAAGAGGTCTAATAACTAGCACACCAAATCTGTCAACAATCATGGACCACAGAAGTCTTCTTGTGGTGACAGTGTGGACAGGACTGTTGCTCACTCGATGGAATATCCTTCACAGTCTTGTGTGTGGGGTTATTTAGTCCATACTTATTGGGAACCATGATTGTTCCAACTGCATGAACAGTTACAAGAACTATGGCACGATTCCACACCTGGGAAGTCATCCTTTTGTATTTTGTATCGCTCACGTATGTAATTCACTAAATATTTAGTAATTTGTACCCTATCTTGATTCGTGATCTTTTTCATCTGAGAAAGCTCAATTATATGGTAATTAAAAACTATCCAACAAAGCATGGGTGGGATGTGTACATCTGTAATCACAACAGCCAGCAACTAAAGACAATTAAGAGTTCAAGGTCATCCTGGACTACATAACAAACTCTTTCTAGGAAAATTCCTCAAAGAAAGAGAGAAATAAAATAAATAAAAGCCTATCTAAGTGCATGCTCCTTTTCAACTAAATGTTCTTGGATAGTCAGGAACTTTGGTGGGTTGAGATGAAGGAAGAAAACAATACATAGGACATGCTAAAGGTGTTCTAGTTAAAGACACTGTTAACAATGACTAGTTGAAGGTCTATAATAAAATGAAATATTCTAAGATTTATAATCCATAGTGGTATTTTAGAATTTGTTCTTGCACTTATTTCTTCAATTAAAAACCACTCAACGTTCTGCACTCTGAGTCCTTGGCAAACTCAAGTCCAGTACCAGTGCATTTTTGCTTCTTTGCTCTTGCCCTTCTTAGAGGTGACTAAGGAC
Source organism: Alexandromys fortis (assembly GCF_014885135.2). Lineage (NCBI taxonomy): Eukaryota > Metazoa > Chordata > Mammalia > Rodentia > Cricetidae > Alexandromys > Alexandromys fortis. Next base: position 325,588 of record NW_026067914.1, on the reverse strand, counting down.
CATAGTAAAACATACTCAGTTGTTGTATTCCATCTATCTAGATGAGAAGCATGGTCTGCCTTGAGTTCTACCATTCAGCTCTCTTCTTAAACATAGTGTGGCCTCAGGTAGACGCCAGCTCAGCTTGACCTTCACTGCAGCTGGAAGCATCCAAAAATGTTCTGGGCATAGGTCAACAGCTGCATTAGATGGAGCAATCATCTGGCACAATTGATAGACTCTTCTAGCACCAGGTGTGTGGGAGAGAGTAGGAGAGACCACAAGATAGAGGGTTATAAATTTATGGAGATTTTTCGGGGATTTATATACCCAACCAACAACTCCTAGAAGACGCGGACCATGACAGCCAGGCAATGACCAAGAAACTTCTGTGAAATTCTACCTTCAATATAAATCTTTCAGATCTTCTTTCAAAGGTAAATGAATGGAAAAGAAAATTGAAAGGATTCTTGATATAAATTCTGACAGAAATTATAATAATACCTAGCCTTGACTCCAGAAGTATGTGGTTTGTATTCCTGTACGGTTAGCTTTGATTAAAAGCTCCTAGAGTCAGGTCAGGTCTCCTTTGCTCCCACTGTGTGCTTTTACATTTTTAAAAATGAATTTCTGACCTAGCTAAGCTTGGAAGTATTTTTCATTGTTGTTCTTCTACTTTATTAATTCCTTTTTTACCTAGATTTCCCTGTATCCTTCTTCGATCTAATTCTCCAAATAATTCATTTCGAAGTGCTAGGGAACACTGGCAAAGCCTTTGACTGCTTGTTCCTTTCATCACTGAAATGTGATTTGGGCTTCTAAAGTCTATTCATCAAAGGCAGGGCTAGTTTCTTGAGCATTAATCCATTTGTGGAGCTGGTACAATCTGAAAGATTAAACTTTGCATCTGGAAATGCTTCAAGGTCTTAATTCTGCTCTGTGTTTTTCATTTCTGCATTGAATTTACATTGATGAAAACACCCTAACGATCTTGCAGACTTAATTTATCTTTCTCTTTCTCTGAAGTCTAAGAGATGGTCATTTTGAAGAAAAAGGAAAACCAAGATCTTGTCCTAGGTCTTTGCCTATTAAATCTGATGTCTTAGGTTTCTTCCTGTCTGGTTGACAATAATCCCATTTCTTTGCCTGCTGTCATCATTTTCTTATATCCCTCTGAGGCTTTCAGGTAAACTCTCTACAGAAGAACATGTTCCCACCACCTCCAGATACCTTTGAAAATACTCTCCTGAGGTCTTTGTCTGCTCTGACAATAGTTCATTTAAAACTAGGTTGCTGTGTACTGTGATAGAGTTGAGACCCCAAGAGGATCCTCTAAAGAGAGAAGAGAAAATCACTCACTGTACAGGAGAGGTTTATAGAAGCCAGGCTTCTATGGAAGTAGAGAAGAAAATCACCTAACTTTACATGGTAAGAGGTGGGTGTTGCTGCTAAGAGGCTTCTCATTGAAAAGACCTTGAGCTAAGGTTCAGGGGGAAAAGTGGCCAAGGTGACGGAGTTAAAATAGGAAAGAGAAAAGGGGCCCAGAGATTCAGAGACGGCTTTGTGGACAGAAGAAAGAGAAAGTTTGGAAAAATGGTAAAGGAATGATGTGATAGAGAGAGGCCAGATGAGATCACCCAGAGCTGGATGTACATTTCCGAGAGTTTATTATTTATGCTAGAGGGCTTGAAACAGGCAACAGACCTGCTATGAGAGAAGAGAGCTGTTTTTTTTTTTCTGTATGGAAAATAGACGTTTCCCCACCCTCAAGGTTCTAACAGGATTATTTCATCTAGATGTAAGAACTGATTGAAAGTAAATGCTTCTCTTAGCTTTGTCTACATTTTGGCCTTACTTTGAAGAAAATGGCACGGAGAGCTCGATCCACACGGGAGTGGTGTATACGTAGCGAGCCAGCTGAGGCAAGATGGATGGGAGTCACTTTGTGTCCATACTTGTTACGGTTTGTTTATGCCCAATGCCTAACCATACATCAGAGTAGGAGAGTTGATATGTATGAGCCTGAGAATGAGTGTGTCTGGTTGTCCCCTGAAATGCTTCTTGAAAATAATCCAAGTGGCAGGCTAGAGGGAACATAAACACTGAAGCCGGTCATCTGACTGGGAATAGGTGACCGGGTGCTCCCCTAACCAAGCCGCAGGGTCTTACATTTCTATTCAGCCACTCTCTGCTCCCCTTCCCACATCTATAGACTGAGACTGCTAAAATGATTCTTAGGATTCCATCCCTCTTCCAGGCTGTTTTTGATTCTGCTCCCTCAGTAGTTTTCTTGGGCCTCATCATGACTTTCCTTGACCTCTAATACACTATGATCAATAGAAATTTACAAGGCTCTTTGTCATCAAACAAGTTACATCCTTAAAAAAAATTTAATATAGTGGCATGGGTAATGATTTTCAATGGAAAAATTCATGATTCATGCTTCTGATGAAAAATAAGTAGGAAGATATTTACACAACCTCACCAGTTCTTTTTTTACTTTTTATCCTCTTGATGTTTTTCTGCTTATCTCTCCTGTAGAAGCAGAGTAGAGGTTGGATGTGCATTCTGAGGAGACTGAGGGAAAGGCCCCAATGGGAAAGCTGACCTCATCAATTTTACACAGTAGTCCATTGTCTTGGGGCTTGGATTTGTGGCGTGAAGTAGAGGTTAAAATTTGGTATAGGCATAAAAGAGTGATTGATTAACTCATGGGGGTAATATAGACAACCCAATGAGGAGAATGATATTTGATTGCGATTTTGAAGGTTACCTTGTCTAATAGCAACCTGGGAGGCAAAAGAAGATAGTCCATGAGGGTGACTGTTGAAAGTCCAGTGAAGAGATGAGGTAGTGGTCTAGGGTGGGGACAAGAAAAAGTGCTATGTTCCAGAGAAAAGCCAGGATAAAAAGAAAAGAACAAACCATTTTTCATAGTGCTAACTTAAATGTGAGAATAAATGAGGAAATTAGCAATCAGCTCGGGTAACTGGGTGAACCCTACTTACTAAGTAGATAGGAAATTTTAAAGAGAAAAGATAAACCTACTTGACCATTAGATAAGGATTTGGGCCAGGTGTTAATTTGTTTTGTTTCTAAGTGAACTCAGCAAATAAGATAAGAATCAGGTTGACTCTAGAACCCAACTGAAACCAAGAGAACTGAATGAACCTAAAGCCCGGGAGACAGCAGCACCTGTGTCTGCATTGGGACATTCTTGTTTACAGGTCAGAGAACTTTGATTCCAGGAAGAGACAGCTCCAGTTCAGCTAGGAGTTGTTTTAGATGCCAACAATCATCCAGTTTTACTATTTGCCACTGTCTGAAATGCCTCCCTTTTGTTCGTCAGCATTCGTGAATCCTGTTCTTTGAACAGCTTCCTGCATATTTTTTTTTAGCCTTTAGAAATTCAATGAAAATTTATTATCGAGACATTATTTAGCTATGTCATAAATGTTCAAATCATTGATTTACTTTAGAACTTCTGAAGGAGACAGAACTTCTAATTTCCAACATTTGTCAGACCTTGCCCAAGGTTGTGATGAAGGACTTGATTAAAAAAAAATTGTCCCGGCATACCAAAGTAACTGTTAGTTTTGAACTTCTTCTGCCATCCAGAGCATTTGGATCAATCCGCTTCTTCATTTAAACATACCGCTGTTCACAAGTAACTTCATCGGAAGAGCTTCAAATGTGAAAATTCTATTCAGATCACTTTAATTTGAAAGGAAAGGGAATGATTTGTTTCTGTTAGACAAACTGCAGAATTACAAAATCCACTCAGTGACCTTTGGGGTATCTACCCCTCGGGCTTCCTGGTGGATGCACGGTGTGTGAAGAATGCTGATTCACACTTTGGGTCAACCTGTTGATTCCAGTTCTCTTCATCGTCTATCTGATTTAAAAGAAATACAGCGAGGTCCTTTAATTATAATTTCCTGAGAAGCACTGTGATGGGCTCCTCAGAAAGTCAACATAAATCTCTTTGGAATTAAATGTGTAATTCAGGAGGATGAGAAACATGCCCCCCCCCCAAGATTGGCACAGTGTGTCACCAAGATTATGCCCGTCACCACACAGACCCCATGTGCTTATCTTTCCCGTGCCCCAGTCAGTGATAGGTTGCAGCCTCAGTTTGGATATACTTTTTTACAGATGTATTCCAGTTTTTAATCCCCAAGTTTGGCCTTGAATTAAAATAAAAGGCAAAGCCGACAAACTCGTGAAGACACCGTCTTCCAGGCTTTTCTTGACTTCCCTTTCACAGTCTCATGCAGATTTATGTGTTCAAGAAATCAGTTCTGCCGAGTGGCCTATAGGTAGTCAGGCCCCTGGGCCTGATTTACACAAGCCAAAGTCAAGATAAAAGACCGATGCTCTTGAATAAAAATCTTTTTGTTTTCCATTCCTTGCTGTGCTAGGAACAAATTCTATTTCAGCTGACTACTGGGTTCGTTTTTAAAAAGTGAGCTCGGAAAACAAGAATCAGAAGATGGCCTTGTGACCCTCGAGTTGAAATATAGGAAAATTAATGGCCTTAAGATATGAGAGAACACTGCAGCTGTCTCTGTTGAGACATTCTACTTTTTAGGTCTAAGTCTTCTTATCCCAAGAAATTGTAGAAGACAAAACTATATAAAAACTGTCTAACTTGTTTGTTGTAGCTCATAACAATTATCAGTATATATTATTGCAAAGTCCCTATAGGATCTAAGTTTCTGTATACAGGTAAGATTGAATCGCATATTATCTTCCTGACCAAGGAAGTCAGCCTAGAACTCAATTCTGGACTTTTAGAGCCTGTCTTAGTTTCCAATTGCTTCTGTAACAGATTACCATAAATGCAGTGGCTTATAATACCCACTTATTGCTTCACAATTATGTTGATGGCAAGGCACACTGTGGCCCAATTGGGCTCTCTGCTTGGAGCCCACAGGGAGTGAATGAAAATATCCTAAAAGCAGGGTTATCCCCTTTGGAGCTCATTGGATTTGTTGACTGGTATCGGGTCCCCGCTCCTATCAGAGTGCATCAGTTTCTTTGGTAGACAGCCAGCAGCCAGTTTGTGCTGCCAGTATTTGTACTCCACCTCAAGCTCTTCCTCCACCAAAGGCAGATAAAGTCCCTCTCAAATTCCTAATTCCTCTGGTTCCCGCCACACACACACACACTGCAGTGACTGACTTCCTCTTCCACTCTGATAAGCTCCTGTGACAGGATTATCTTCTTATTTTCAACAGTTGCTTAGTCATTCTTGTTAGACCTGCGAAGTCCCTTGACAGCAGCGGTAACCAAATCAGTCAGCATTGGACGGAATAGTTAGGAGGTCTTGGAGGGATTTCATCATCAGTGACATTTTGAAACACAGCCTGAATGATCGCTTCTCTACCTGTGTATTTCTTTATCTTGGCCTGCCCAGTTCGTCAGTGACATTTTGAAACATAGTCTGAGTGATTTCACCTTTTCCTGTGCTATTTTTTTTTCTCTTGCCATTTCATAGAATAATAATTTTGTTTCCTAATTTTATATTTATTATTTCAACCATTTGACACAGAAAATTAATGAAAAGTCAACTTACGAGCTGGGCATAGAGGCAAGAGACTCTTGAGTTCTAGGGCAGTTTTGTCTGGCTATATGGCAAGATCTAGAACAGCTGAGCTGCACTGAAACCTCATCTCTGAAAACTAAAACAGAAAGAAGCAAAGAAGGAAAAAGTTAAGGGAGAGAGAGAACTACCATACAATTCAGCCATTCAATTCTTGGGTATAAACTCAGAAACTTCATAGAGTTATTTCTACATCCAAGTGGATTGCTGTTCTGTCCATGACAGCAACGAAATGGAACCAACTTCGATGTCTAGCAATGGTGAGTGGCTAGTAAAAACGTGACACACCTACAAAGTGGAATCTCATTCACTCACCGGTGGGAAAAAAAAAGTGAACTCATGAAAAGCTGTAAGAAAGTGGATGAACTTGGACAGTATAATTTTAAGTGAGAGGACCTGAACTCAGAAAGAAAGGAACCCATACGTTCTTTTCTCATATGCAGACCCTAGCCTACAATGTATGTGTATATTCATGTAAACAGCTGTGTGATTATAGTATAGAATATAGAAAAGAGACCAAGAGAGGCTCATGAGGATGGGGTGATAAGAAAAGACAGACCACAGGCAAAAGAACAGGACACAGAAGTCATGAAAGAGGACATAAAGCTACTTTTTTGTGGTGCTTTTGGGTTGTTTTGGTTTCAACTCCATCAGTTCTTGGCTTTTTTTTTTGAGGTAATAAGCAATTAGTAACATAATTGATAATGAAAATGTAAAATCATAAGCAAAGCTCCATTTGTTCTAAGTGGTCATTGTTCTGTAAAGAAGTTTATGAGATGCATAAGTGTAAGATGGGCAAGTGTTAATCTAACTGTGTGATGGTTTTGCTTGTGAATTAACTAGAATACATTGACTTTATTGAAATTTATCTTATTAATATGAATATTATCCATTTTTTTCTTTTTTTAATGTGACTATAAGAAAGTCTAAAGTGATAAATGTGATTTGCATTTCTCTTAGATCAGTGGTTCTCATGCTTCTTAATGCTATGACCCTTTAATACAGTTCCTCATGTTGTGGTGACTCAAGACCATAAAATTATTTTGTTGCTACTTCATAACTGTAATTTTGCTACTGTTATGAATAGTAATATAAATACATGATATGTGGATATCTGACATACAACCCCCAAAAGGGTTGGGACCTACAGATTAAGAACCATTGTATTAGACTGTTCCAAAACACAGTTGTTTTTGCAGCCATTAGCAACGAATGGTCTAAGTTCAAAAACCTGTGATCTTAAAGCATGAAGTCATTAGTATACAGCAATCTTCTTAGTGATGAGACATGACATTGATCTGCCTGTGTTTTCTATCTCTCTGGTATCCAGTCAGCCTAGCCAAAGTAGGTTCTATCAATTTTTATATATAGGCTTAAAAGAGGCAAGGCGATTGACCCCGTGTCATTTAGTGAGCACACAGTACAGCCTTTAGGCAATGTGTTCAAACAAAGACCAGGTGTTCTTGGAGGCTCCAAGGCAAAGAGGTGACTATGATGTTCCTCAATCAGTACAACTCTTTAATAAATTGCAACATGTGCATTCATGAATTATTACTGGCATTATGAGTTAGTGCCGACATTAATGTATCAGCATTCATGCTATCAGCGTCCTTGACAGCCCTGTGCACGGGAAATAGTAGGATGTCTGCCTCTCTCTGTGATTCCAATCTCAAGTTTACTCTTTTCTGCTCTTTTTGTTCCTTCCCGTTTTTTCCTTATTCTCTGACCATGTTTTTAGTCCATATAGTTTGCGTGCTGAGAAGTAGACAATACAAAGGCAGGTGTTAGAGATATTGAAAGCACTTGCAGACCCTGCCCAAACAAAACAGATCTTTGTGAGCCTAGGAGATTCACTTGGTTTTGATGTTCTTCTAAACCTCTGTTTTCTCACTTGCTACACGAGGTTTGCATTTGCAGTATCTGTGTGAAGGCTGAAGGAAATAATAAGATGCCCCATGTATTTCTTTGATAAAAAAAAAAATTCTAATGCAAATTCTTTGGTTAAAAGACTGAGTGATGCACAGTTGCTGTCCCTCCTTTGATGAAGAGTGGAAGAACAGAGATAAAGAGCCCAGGAATGTCAGAACATGGGTGGCGCTTGATAAATGTCAGTGATTGCACTTGGTTTCTCTCAGAATCATGGACTGGTACTCGGAGAAGGCAGTCAAGGTTCTCTGTTGAGTGACCACCAGGTCACCACTTTAAGCAATACTGTGCTGGCACTGTAGTGTGCATGGCAATCGCTGACTCCTCTCGTGATGCTTTTCCTAGAAGAGCTGGTTGCCTCACTCTTAATTTGTTAACTCCCAAGTACTTTACCCGAAAAGAACAGCTCTACCCTGTAAAGTTGAGAAAAACAAGAGATTTCATTTCAAATGTTACCAAAGTAATTCTGTTTCAGAGAAACCTGCGTTTCTGATATTTGTCAAAAGAGGCGGAGACATGTGCATTCCTTAAAGATTTAAAAGCACTTGGGACAGTCTGACTTGCTAAATCGCTCACTGTTGGATAACTGTTTTATCAAGACAAGGAATGCTTTGGTTTGGAGACTTTGTTTAGTGAGACGCTGCCTCTCATAGTTTATTAACCTCTGCTTATGTGAGCGGAAATGAAGACCATTTCTGTCTTAGAGCATAAAAGAAATTCCAATATCTTTAAGGTTGTTTAAATAGCATTCTTCTTGCTCTCTATGTTCTAACACAGTCATTAGTAATCATCAACCCTACACAGAGAACTACAAACAGCTAAGGACTGGGGAGAGCTGGAGAAACAGTTTTCTCCAGGGAAGAGCACACAAACTGGTTATCCCAAACCAATGGTCAGCTCCCAGAATACACACACAAGTAACATTTTCCAGATTGAGCAGGTGAGATATATATATATATACATATACTTGGATACATATAATAACAATTAATATAGAAAGCAGTCATGAATTTGAAAGAGAGCAAGGAGGGATGTATGTTTGAAAGAGAGAAAGTTATATATTATAGTCTCAAAAATAAAAGAAAAACAGTTTCTAACTCAGAATTTTAAAGAGTTACTTGTGAAAAAAAAGAAAGACCAGGACACTAGTAAGGGGTTTTCTTTTTCAAGTTCTGATCTGGGTGAAAGATGGCTTGATCGAGGAAATGGTATAAAGTAGGGGCGCTCTATTCAAGTCAGCACCAGAGAATTGATTTTTCTCTTTATGGTGTCATGTCTATATCGTGAATCCATGAATGCGCCAAGTAAATAAGTCTGGGTGAGCTGAGGACCCTCTAGACCAGTGGTTCTCCACCTTCCTAACGCTGTGACCCTTTAATGCAGTTCCTCATGTTGTAGTGACCCCAACCATAAAATTATTTCATTGCTACTTCATAGCTGTCATTTTTCTGCTGTTATGAATCGTAATGTAAATATCGGATATGCAGAATACCTGACATTAGAGTCCTGTGAAGGTCATTTGACCTGCCCCCCAGAGGGGTTGTGTGACCCACAGGTTGAGAAGCATTGCTCTAGACTCTAGAATCTAGAGGAGAAACCCTTCTGAGAAGTTGCTGCTAAGTATTAAGTGTACCCAGCTGACTTTAAGTAGAATGTCCCTGACAGTATGGAAATTCCTGTCTAAAGAGGATCACCATGTACACCTCCGTAGAAAGAGCTCCAAACATCTGGCTGCGAAAACGTTCCTTCTGCTTTAAGTCCAGAAAGGAAGGGGAGGCCCCACCTTCTCCGTGTTCTCCTAGGAAGGGTCTCCAGTACAAGCCAAGACTCATATTGTTAGACTTTATCTACTCAATCAGCTCTACAACTCTATACTTAACAAAATGAATGATCAGAGCCCTCTAAGAACATCAGACAAATTTATTGGAATGATATATCAAACACCTGGGATAGTCCCCACACACATGGAACTCTATGTGAGAGCTTTAAATTCCCTACATAACTAAACACTAACAGAATATTCCTGCATAGTCCCAGAAAACACAAGTTACTTAAGTGTGGGTTTGCTCCTTCTCTGCACCCTCATGTGATGTATATCTATTGCTTTACCACCCGCACAGCCTTCAGTTTCATATAGAACATAAATTAAGGCCTCGCTCTTGGTCTAATCTGTGGGAACAATGTGATACTATTCTCAGAACTTGAGTAATTATAAATTTATTGAAGAATGAAAAACTGATTTGAATAGGCTATTTCATCTAATTTTGAGGGATTTTTAATGAAACAGTCTTCATACTAAGTAAAGTTGAGTAAAGCCTGGATTTGAACCCATCTTTCTCTGGTTCAAGAACAACATATTCACATAGCTACTTAGCTCAGCCTCTCTGTAGAGGAGGCTCAAGGTTAAATGGCTATGATAATGGCTACAGACCTGGGTATGTATCTCGGAGTGATTATTAACTAAGCAGGATCTGCTGACAATGTCGTTAGATGAAATCAGATGTCCAGGGTTCACTCCGAAGCTCCCTTAAATTTTATGTTCATGTCAGCAGATTCCTTAATCTTTGTACCTGATTCTTCACAGAGAGCTAGCCAGCGACAGTCACTCTTCCTGCCAGTGATGGGCTGGATCCAGCTTCTACTGGCTTCATACTGGTACCCTAGAGTCAGCTTTGGCAGAAGTTGGCAAAAGGAGATCATGGTCCTTTTTAATTCCAAACAGACAGTAAGAGGCACTTGCCACTGCGCAGCAAAGGCCTCTGACTCAAAGGTGGACACACTGTAGATGGTCACACTAATGGAAGAAAAAGTAACACTCCCCCTAAGAGCCTCCTGCAAAACCTTGGACAAATGCTGTCACGCAAAGTCTCCAAAGGTGAACTTAGGGTCCCCATTGTCCTGCACTTAGGAGAACCTCTGAAAATATGCTACTCATTCTTATGCTCCTAAAAAGTTGTTAAATTGCTTATTAATTTGTTACAAAATATGTGATGTTAGTGCAATGTAAGCAAAAATGAGCTGTTTTAATGTAAATATAAATATATAAACCAAAAAATGTATTAACCAGTGTTGCCAAATAGAAACCTATTGCACACCACGTGTTTTAAATTTTCAGCTAACCACATTTGGAAACAAGAAATGAATGTTCATTATAGTAACATATTTTAACTAACTCCATGATCTAAATTATAAGTTTAATATTCAGTCAGTATAAACATTAAGATAACCTGTATCCATTTTTGTACCAGTTTCTCAAAATCTCTGTAGTTTATTCTTCACAACACATTTCAACTTAGCTGCTAAAATTTTTATCAAAAATACTTTATATAATTTATATTATAAAATGTGCAGCTGGAAAAGTATATTCACCTTCTAACCTTTTCCAAATACACTTAAGTTCTTAATTAAAGCAATCACTCATGATAAAATGGTGTATAAAATTATTTTATTCTTCAGTCACATTAGCCATATTTCAAATGTTCAGTAGTCACTTATGACTGGTGGTAACTTAAGCCGATCAGCCTGCACATAAACAACATAAGCTTATTTGTTAGGTAGAAATGTGCTCTACTTTATATAGACCACTATCCCAGAACCTTTTTTAGTTATGACGTACAATATATGTAACTAATGTTCCTATCCTGGAATCCCACTGGATTCCAGAGGAAAGAGCAATCTTAACAAAATTACTGCTTTGTTCTGTATAACTGTGTTTCAGACCACATCAGGATCCATACCTAAGAGTGTTCTCATACCATTTACACCAATTGACTTCATAACATAGTGAGCTACATAGCTTATGTTTGGGTGATGGTTAGGGCTAGGGGTTAAGGTTAGGGTCAGGGTTAGAGGTTAGTGTTAGATAAACCTGCTGCAAAGGCAGTCACATAAAGCTAACTTCAGTACATAATCTTTGATAGTTATTATGACAACTAATTATAATACAAGTTCATGTATTTCTTTATCACTATATTTTTCCCATTGTTTAGGATACATACCTATTTGCAAAAATTAAAAGAACCATTTTTTTCTTCATTTTGATCACATTATTGTGTCTTTCACTTATTTTAATCTTGTTCATCATGACCTAGGCTATTCCATATATGTGTGTGTGTGTTTTGTGTGTGTGTGTGTGTGTGTGTGTGTGTGTGTGTTCATCATGTACCATTGCTATGCAGTGGGATATATGCCATCTAGATTATTCTAAGAAAACTCCTCAGTTAAGGCACCCAACCACATTTTTCTCAGAACATGTGCCCAATGTTGAACAACACACAACTTTTGTTGTTTTTTTTTTTCTTTAAAAATACCAGGGGCTGGAAGATGGCTCGGTGGATATAGTACTCTCATGCCAGATTAACGACCTGTATTAGGTTCCCTAGAATACACCTAAGTAAAACGAGAACTGATACCACACAATTGTTCTCTGACCTATAGACACGTGCTGTGACTTGTGCACACACACACACACACACACACACACACACATTTTTCTAATTGAAAATAAAATTCTAAACTTTTCCCTCGCTCACTAGTGTGAGGGAAATAAATTGACTTAAAACATTTGATGCTGACCAGTTTTCAAATTATCCCCACCATTAAAATAGTTCTAACATGAACTCTGAATGCAAACTATTCAAATAAATGCTTGGTGCTAATTAGAAGAGGTGATTTGACTATCATTTTGGACAAGCCTTTGCATTTTTCTGCCTTGAGATAATTCAGTTTTGCAACAATTCATTAGTAATACACACCGACACGGGGAAGCACATATTTCTTAGTTTATCTACCTGAGGTTTTTGCTGTGCAACATAAACAATTCTATTCCAACTTGACATTTAAATTCAACCCTTTGTCAATATCAAAAAAGTAAAATTAGCAAAATGAAAATCTGAAGGAACGTCACTATTTCTGATTAAGCTTGCTGTCATCATGGTGTTTCTTCTGACGTGCTTGGCAGAACTCCAGCTCCAGTTCTTCCTCAACTGTTCCCATATATTAATCTGCTGCCATCACACTTTAAGGAGGTCATTGCCATTCCTTCAAGATACTTGGCGAAAGTTAAAGGTGGTTAAAGGGCGATGGTTCACTTTGTGTGCGCTTAATCATAAGCAAGCTGTGACTACAGATTGCCTCCCATGCCGTTAATACACATTTTACTGCCATTTTTGACAACAATAGGTATTTTTTACAAAATATTCTAGCCTAAGTGTGGAATCACCCAGCGCTCATCTCTGTACAATGCTCACGTACGTTGCTAGTTTCCTTCCCTCTGGTTGTTGTTCTTGTACCTTGAACTTCACACTAGACAACTCCCACCTTTCTGGGAGTCTGTGACTGTGTCAATCACCAAGAAGCCCAAACAATCCTGTGACCTTCTCTTCCCCTAAGCAACTCAGACCCCAGCATCCTGACTCCTGCCTGTAGCACTGCCTTTCATTCATGGGTTCACTCTTTCATGTACCGTAGATATGTCTTTCCTGTATTCAGAGCTCTTCAGTGTACCTCAGTGTAACTAAAGTAAGACAGCATGAAAAGCAACTTTATCTTAAGGAAACTTCATGTTTGCTCATGTTACATACACCAAAAGCTGATTTACATAATTAAAACTTCTGAGGCAGTACCGTCCTACCTTGCTAACCCAATCTTGCCTTTAAGTCTGGGTAACAATCTCTATGCACTAGTCTCAGAATATTAACTAAACAGCCTCAGAATTCACCCCTGCACCAGATCATTGGCAGTGAGCTTTGGTCTGTACAAGTTTGCCATAGCTGTCTCACTTTCTTTACACATAAAACCTTGCCTGTCATTTGGTTCTAACTTTAAGCCCCTCAACTCGAGCTAATCTCTTTTTCCTACTTTAACTTTCCCTTCTTGGATAGGCACCATCTTCTCTCGGTTTCAAGGATGACCCAGTTCTTATAGTTAGCAACCATGGTCTGGTTAACTGTTGCATCAATTTCTATCATGCTTTCTACAATACCAGCAACCTCTAATCATTCCAGAAATACTTGCTCATTTTAATTTAAAATAATGTAGCCTATTACCTTCTTTGCTAGGAGTTGGTTATGATACGTTGAGGAGAAATGTCATATCTAACTTCTATCTCTTCTGTCTGTTTACTATGTCATGGCCACAGAATGAAGATCAGTATATCATAAGCCTGATTGTATAACTTGGTTGCATTCTTTCTTGGGCAGTCTGTAGAATACACCAGCTGGATTATTCTAGTTTTAAACTGGTTCTCCTCAGAGGAAAGCAGGCAAAATGCCTCAGGCATTGAGAATGGAAATGGTGTGAGTTCCATTATGTAAGAAAAAAAAAACCACTTTCTCCCTCTTTCTTTGCCAGGAGTCTGTAGCCAAAGAATGAATTAATATCACAAGAAATTTAAATAACGATTTTTTCCCTAGGAAAATACTGCACGTCTAAAAATTAAATTTGATATATTCCTCTGGGGGAAAAATGCCTGCCTTAAAATATGCCTCTTAAAAGGGCACTTTGGATGAACTCTTCTATCTCGAGGTTAATGAATCATTATAAGTTTGGACATTTGGGCAAAGAAAGCTTAAGGAAGGGGAATCTCTCTTTCTGGCATCTGGCACAGTATAAATTAAATTAATTCCAAACTCTGTGTGGTGACGGAACTCTGCCCTCTCCCAACTTCACGGAGACACATGTAGACGTCAGACAAGACATTTGATCTCAGCGAGAGCTTAGTATAGAAGAGACTTGTCACCAAGGAGGTGCCACTTGGAGTTCTGCAAAGCCGCCAGGGACAAGTTCTCAAAGTCAATGGCAAGTTCCCTAGACTTTATCTGCCAAAACATCCATGAAAGGAGAGTGGAGACTAGAGGCTGAAAAAGCTGTTAGCTCCTATAGAATGTTCCTTTGACCTCCTGGTTCCTATGCTTAGAGTGTTACAAATCTAGTCCTTCTCAGTGTGCTCCAGGTGACAATGAGCTGTTCTGATTTCCCACTGGGGAGAATTGCAACTTTAAATATGCCTGTTTCTGTGATAGATATGTGGAAATAGACCCCTGGCTAATTTTGTTTGGGGGATTCTGGTTTGCTTGTTTTGTTTTGTGACATAAAAATGTGTCGTGTGGAGCCATGCTTGCTTTATAAGAGCGTTGTAGTAACTCCAGCTCCTTGTTTGAGGGAAGTAGGGTTTATGTGCAAGAAGCAGCTTTGGAAAGACTGGGGACGAAGGCAGAATGTGATTCTGTGGTGGAACCTACCTAATGTGTGCAGTGCTTCTGGGGATCAGTCTCTGGTATCTCAGAATGAAGAATGCACAAACGTCTGAGGACTGGAGGTTTGTGTACTAGTTTTCTGACCTAAACCCCACTTGTTTCTGGCACCTGCCTGGTCTCTTTGACACAATTACAGAAGACCTGACTTCTAAGGCAGGGATGGTGTCTTCTAAGAAGTGCAAACATTTCCATATTCTTGGAAAGAAAACTAAACAACCTGGGAGTTGAGAATTCACTATCAGGATGGCAGATGGCCGGAGCTTCTGCCCTGACCGTATGTTCTGAGATGGTTAGTTAAATTACCACTATTAAAATTTAGAGTCTGCTTTCTCAATGTCTTAGGGTTTCTAGTGCTATAGAGAGACAGCACTAGAATTTTCCTTATATATATATATATTATATATTCCTAATATATAATTATATATATATAATAATATATATATATAAATATATATAATAATGTATATATATTAAAGGAAAATTCCACATGATAGTACTTTCAGTCTATTACTTGCTTTGTCTAGCCATTTAATGGATTTCTGCTAGAGGCTCCAAACTAACATTACACAGCCTACATCCTTAGATGTGAGGACAGAGTGCTAGTGATTCATGCTTGCACCGTACATAATACAAAACCAACATCCCATAGTCTTCCACTTAAGAATAAGAGTGTGGGGGTCATAGTAACATCCCACTTGCTCAAAATCTCCCCATTAACCATCACATTTAATGCTACCAGAGATCCCAAAGGGCAGTGTTTGGCAGGGGAGGGTCACCCGCATGTAAGAAGGTGTGCAAATATATTCAGACCCAAAAAAATCCTCAGTTTGCATAAAGATGTGTTTTCTTAAGTAAAAATGCTTTGAGAACACAGAATTGAAAGGTTGTCCTCTACCTACAAAGGAAAATGTAAAACATTTGACATTTTATAACCCTTCAGAATTCCATGGATGTTCCCTCAGAACCACACCAGCAGACCCATGAAAGCAAACATTCTTGCTCGTCGTTTCAGCATGACTGGGGAGAGCAAAGAGAACTATTTCAGTATTGTGAAGTTTGCACAATGGCAAAAATGCAGTTCAGAGAGGTGTGGCGACCAGGTGGGCCTTGGAGAATTACAGTAAATAGGGCAGTTTTATGAAATGCTGGGACTGAGCTTTAAAGTAGTTGGTATTAACTGTCCAACTCAGTGACCATTCTAGAAAGTGCAGGCTACTGAGTTCCTTTCCAAACAGTCCGGACTTCTCCCTAGAGAATCCTGGACATAAGCACCATCGTTTACTTTTCCAGAGAAGTGTATTTTCTTCAGAAAAAAAGGTGTGTGCCGACAGAACACGTTCATCCCTCCCTCATTCAGTAGACTGAAGGTGCACGCACACATGGGTTCATAAATAGAAAGACCAAGACTGCTTGCTCTTGGTGGACATATTCCTGGGTGTTTCAGAGCAGACAGTCTTCACAAGATCAAAACCTACCGGGCCTCTCTTGATATCTGGAAAGTTCTTCTCACCTTTCAGCTTCCCTCCAGTTAAGCCTCCCTGCGAAGGCTTATCAGTACAGTGTTTTAGTACCAATTAAGCCATTTGGTCCTTTAAAAAAATGTGCCCTGTGATTGAAGCAGTGTGTGGAGGTCATTTGCTGTGAGGTGATCCTGGGGCTGTAGGCCAGGACCTGAAAATCTGTACTGCTATGCTATTTCCTGAGGCAAACGCTCACAGAACGTAGTATTTACTCCAACCCGCTGTGCATACTCATGAAAAGTGTGACAATACCGAAGTCTGAGGCAATGCAAGACTTGCTAAGATTCCTTCCACACATGTCTCATCAGCTCACTCCGGGCTTCACCGGGTTTTGAATGTTGTATTACGACCACAGTCACTCGCCGCTCTGCTTGACTCTGTGCTCCTTCTGATCTGCAGGTCTCACAGGTATGGATCTTTGGCGGGTGCTCTTAACCTTGGCACTGGCGGTCTCCAGCAACACGTTTTCTGGAAGTTGGGGTAAGTCCTCCTTTCCTTTTCTCACCTGTGGTGTTAGGGAATGAAGGAGATTGTCTCAGTTTTCAGAGCAACTAGCAGGGAACCTGTCTTAGCTTTAAAACCATAAACCAGCAGGGCTGCTCTGAGGATGGTTCAGGAGGGCTGTGGTAGTCGGTTTGGGCATCTGGTGTTTTCACATTGGAAATCAATATTGCATAGTGTGCTGGGGCCATTTATGATGAAGACAAGCAGGTCTCAGGGGGAGATATTAAAATCTCACCGAATCATTTTAACCTACTAATCGCTCGGTTCACCTGTGACTAAGCATCATGTAGTCTTTTCCAGAGCGCGGAAGGCAGTCCTCCTAATCATTTTCTCTGAAAAGGGCAATTACAGATTTCCAACAAGTTTGTTCTCTTGTTCTCTGCGTGGTTTCCGTTTGGCTACGTTACAGGGGAGAAGACACCTGAGTTAAGTGACAGATACCCAGGAGTCATGAGCTGCCCTGACTGTCTGAATACTTTCCCTTCCCTTTTAAATCCTCCAGGCTGACTCAATATTTTCAGACTCACATGTCATAGCAGAAGCAACAAACAATGAAAGTGGCTGTGGGGTGTCTGCCTGGGGTACAAAGTGTCCTCACTAAGACATGGGGAACTTTTTTCAAAAACTGTCTTGAACACTTGGTAGTTTCCTTTGCCTGGGTTTCACCTGAGGGCAGGAACAATGTGTTTTTTTGCCTTGGGGTGGCACTGGGCTCGGTTGTCGCTTTAAAAGTAGCTGACTCCCTTACTCAACACCCAGCTCGTGTTGGAAAACACAGTTTAACAGGCGACTTAACGCCTTAATGTGTCCTGCTGACCTTGTGACCAAAAATAAACGCACAGTAGTGAGCTGCTGACGATGTCAAGAGGAGCCTACAAGGGGGGAACGGATGGAATGTGTTATTTTATTTCTTAAGGCGATTCCAAAATATTTATAGCAAAGAAGTCATAATTGTTTGAAATATTTTTGGGTCTCTCTGGTGTTATAATGTCAACATTATGCAAGGCAGACGTGGGGAGAATGGCGAGCTCCACTTCAGCAGCTTTCCCATGGCTGCTTTTAGACCCTGGGTCTGAGCCAAAGCATGACAGCTCGGCTCCTCAGCCGTGCCAAAGTCGTGGTGGTTTAATCTCTCCTTTCTTCACTGAGGTGACTTTCAGTCTGCGGGGCAAGGCTTGAGGGACTTTAAAGCCAATGAAGTGAAAAGTACCACCTAAGAGTCTTTCAAAAGGTTGAGAAAAGCATCCCAGACTCAGAGGAGGGAGCTCGAACTGTTTTCCAGCCTAGAAAATTTCCAGCACCCACTCAACAGCTTAAACATTGGAGCAGCCTTCCACTTCATGGAGTGATAGCCAAAAAGAAAATAGTGGCTTATTTTAAATGAATTTCATTGTGTATATTTATGGTATAAAATGTTAAAAGGTGTGTGTGTATGTGCGTGTGTGTATGTGCGTGTGTGTATGTGTGTGTGTGCGCGTGCACGTGTGTGTGTGTGTGTGTGTGTGTGTGTGTGTGTGTGTGTGTGTGCATTACTTATTTTCTCTCTCTGTGACAAAAGAAGCCATGGTCTACTTCAGCAAACATCCTGAAGATAATAATCTGTCTTTGGCTACAGTCATCTTGGGGCCAGTAAGATACTAGCTATGTTAATACTGCATATTTGCTACTTTGTACATAGGAGGGACTTTAATGACAGTCCCTCCTATGCATTTGGCCGTTTCTTTTTAAAATTACATATCAATGCAATCATGTTTGTTCTTCTTTCTATATCTGAGCTATTTTACTTACATGGATGTCCTTTAGATCTTCAGTCTTAAGCCTGTGCTGTTTCCTGTCTTGACCGTTGTGCTGCAGTGAATGCAAGAATGGAGCCCCTTATACCAAGTGGTGATTTTAACAGCCAGTTCCCAAACTAGCTGCTTAACTTTCTTTCTAATAATTTGTGTTGGCTTCTTGCTGGCTTGGAGAAAGAACAGTAAGAAAATATATTTACCAGTTCTTCTATATGGGAAATAATTTAGCAAAGAAGCATTATTCTCTTTCTTTTCTTGTTAAACTAAGCAAATTAAAATTTTCAAGTATTCTAGAAAATTTCTTTAAAATAGCATGTGGGTAGGGTATATTGATTGCTTAAGAGGATATAGGCAAGCATGTTTAAGCATGCTCATCCACACTGGTGGGTGTGTTTATCTGCCACTTACAAACTTAGCACATGATACAACATGGATCATGATCTCAGATGACATTCATGGACCATGTGTTCCTTTATTTACCAAATCAAGATGAAATTATTTGATTTTCAATTTCCCTCTCTTAATATAAGGCAGGCTAAAAATCTAGATGGAGAATTAAAAGAAGCATAGTTTTATGATTCATTCTTTATTGTTTGCTCAGTGCAATATGTGTCACTACTGAGTTAGTTATTATGAAGAAATCACCTGAAAAAAAAGGCATATTCCCTGGAGCTAGATTGAAGATGATAGGTCTGTATGGTAAGTGAATGTTGACTCTTCAATCTTTAAGCAGGGCTTTACTTGTTTGGGCAAATACATAACAAGAAATACACTGGGTCTAAGAGGATTTTTTAAATTGAATGTAATTTCCCTGTGGAAAACTTCATAGGAACCAAACATTGAACAGTGTCTTCCTTGTACTGTTTAAAATTTTGTAATAGTGTGTGTGGTTTTTTTCTCACTCATACTTAATATGAGGCTCTATATCTCCTCCTCAGTGCAAGTTATTTATCCTCGTGGAGAATTTCTTAATCCATCATTAAAAATAGTCAAAGTTGTGTCATTGCTACAAGGCTTTACCAGGTTGCTCTATCCAATGGCTGTACGTGGATACTGCTGCTGAGAAGTGTCCATAAAGATCTGATAGATGTAAGAAATGCCCATTATAAAGTATGCTGTCCATCGTTGTAGATCCGTCAGTCAGCAGCTCGGCATTCCCTTGGGTTTCACAGAAGCCTCAGGGAGAAGTAACCAAATCCTTGCTGTGCAGAGAAGCTCTGTCTCGCTAGGCCACAAAGAGCAGCTGGAAATGAGAAGGGACTGCCGCTTTAATGTCTAGCTTTCATAATGAAGACAAAGCATCAAGATTCTCTGAACAAGTTTACTCAAAGTAAGCTTGGAATCATTAAGTCACCAAGTTTGGTGCATAGGCATCTCTTCAGCTGTTCCTATTTTTTAAATCTTGAATTTAGGGCCGTAAAGAATACAAGTAAGTCTTCAGGAATTATCATAAGTTTGTAGATTAGGTAATTATACTGAAAATTAGAGTGTCAGCTCTGTATATGAACTGTGGAGATGACCATTCTGCATGGCAGTAGCAATGAACACAGTTCATCCAGTTACCAACTTCTGCAATGTTCAGTGCATGAGCAAGGAGGAGCTCTATTATATGCATTTAAAAATCAACACATATCTACTGAGCACTTCCTTTGTAAACAAGAGAGAAGTCATTTGGCAAATCCCACTGTACCTGAGCACCCTGTTTATATTTGCTTCTCTTGAAAGTAGACTTAAGGTAGTCAGCTTCAGTCAAATTACACACAGTCTACAGGGCTTCATGGTTGAAAACAAGACTTGCCAGGCCTTGAAGAATTGGCTGTGTATGGAAAGGAAGGAAGAGTGTGTGCCAAATCCATCAGATGAAAATCATTGTCAAAGTTGTAAGCAGGTCAGTCAAAACAAAAGTGTTAACCGCAGGATGGAACATTAGTTACACGTGTTTGATATTTATAGACTGCATATGTACTATTTAGGTATAATAAATATAATATATACAGAAATATATAAAGTCAAATACATTTATTAGAGGTGTCATAATGTAGAGAAAAGGACACCAGCTTTGTTACACTGAAGAGGGCTGAACTCAGATTTGCCCCCTCCTACGTATTAGCTGTGACACCTCATATATACAGAAATATATAATAAGTATAATCTATTAATACAACTTATAGGCAAAGTTCATAATTTATATCTTTAACTCCCCACTCTAGAGAGAGCTTCTGTAAAACATGTTGCATCTTTATCATTTAAGAGAAAAAAACTTACCTAGAATGATTTGTGTTCTGAAGGAAGCAGGATTCACTAAGTCATGTTCTCTTTGTATTTCTGAGCATTCCTTATAAGCACATGCAGAATGTCCCAATGCTTGTTTGGAAGACTCTGCTGCTCTTATTGTTCAACAGGAAATAATTGCACAGTGGGGGGATTTTAGTTTTTAAACAAACTCTACCCCACTACAGTTGAAGCCCCACATGGCTGTTAGATGTTGCCAAGACATACTGGATATGTTTCAAAGAAGTATTGGAGTCACAGTTGAAGCTGATAAACATTAAAGGGTGTCCCTTTAATCATTGTCAAAGAAAGAGTAATTTAAATCTTTGGTTTTTTTGCTGAAGTGAGCGAGGAAGCCACAGACATTTCAAATGCTGCTTTCTTGACGGTCATCCAAGGCAAGAAGAGTCCCGTAATGTGTCTAATGTCATGGCCTATGGCCAAGTACATCAACAATACTGTGTCACCTTGACCTCCTTGATATCACAAACTGACTTTGAGACTGGATTTCAGCATGCTGGAGCAAGCCAGGTGACTCTAGATGGTGCCAGTGAGAAAAATAAGCACACGCATTTGTAAACAATGGCACCAAATAGACTTTCAGTATTTTTTAAATACTTTTTTGATTTCAAAGAGGAAATTATAACTCATATTCCTGACTTCAAGAAGCCCACAATTTACAGAAGATGAAACAGATGTAAACATAATTCAGTTGTGAGTCCCCTTGGCTCTTACAGAGTTTTGAGATAGATAATAATACTGTTAAGGTTTCACCTGGGAAATAATACTAGCAATGAAAATAAAAGGAAAGGAATGAGTGTAGAAGAACCAGATTAAAAATAGGTCAAAAGAGAAATGATCTAGATATGATTAGGATGGTAAAAAAAATATAAATGGAACATGATCAGAGAAATCTTAAGGAAGTGCTAACTCCAGTACTTATGATTTAACTAACATATAGACTTTAGCTTTGAGAACTATCAAAACACAAACTTTGAGAGCTCTCAGTGTGTTCTTACTGCATCCAGTTCTAAGTTCCACACACTTAACTAAACACTCTCAACACAGCATTGGCTTACTTTAATAAAGTAGAGTCAGGAAAAGCAGGTCAGCCTTCAAACGGTGAAGTGTAAGGGCTACAGGGAGTGCTATTCTGCATGGGAACGGAGGAGGCTGGGGAGAGGACAGAATGTCTTTAACACCTTTGGCATTCTTTCTCTGAACTCCATTTACCTTTGCCTAGCCCAGTTCCTATGACCATCTTAATCCCCTGTGCATATGGCTGCCACATGGCAAAGGCTACCATACAGTGACAAGTACCCTTGTGTACCTGTACACAGTACAAGGCAAAGAACTGGACTCTCTTTCCAGGGAAGTCTTTAGGCATTCATTACTATATCCCCAAGACCTTGGCCAACTCTCAAACATTCTCTCATGGCAGCGTATGGACTTACCTCATAGAATGCGATAAAGGAACAAGCAGCATGTTTTGAGAAACACAAAACTTTGCACTGGACAGAATCTGAGAAGTTGGCTAGGTTTACATGGTAGCTGATTCAGTCCTATGAAGAGATTAGGAGTGCAGGTGATTAAGCTTGTGTCTCAACTAATAAGTAGGCCCAGGACCACTCATGAGTAGTCCAAGAGACCATGACACATTGTCATTCCATTCACCTACCCTGGATCCCGGTTTTCCCAAGACAAGAGCTTGTCTTGATTTACAAAATGTCCCCACACCACCTTGATTCAGTAACCCAAAGTGAGCCTCCTTTCATGGGTTGACGGGAAAGAGGCTGCCATAAATTAATTGATGTGGAGCACCTGCAAACTGTAGATGTTCGTGAGCACACCTGGTGGTCTGCCTGTGGCTAGAGGCCTTTCCAGTTCCAGCTCTGCAGAAGCCCATGCTAGCTTGGACTCATTCAGCCAGGATCCCGCCATCGTAGAACACGTAGGAGAACCCTCAGAGAACTGTCTCAGTGTTTGCTAATCTGTGGTTGGGGTTTTAAACTTTCTCCTGCTCCCCTGTCATCCTCCTCTTCCTCCCCCACCTCCTCCTCCTTCATCTTCTTCTCTGTCGAAGCTAATGTTGTGGTCTCCCCATGGGTGATTTGTGTTTTAACCTTAAGCTCCACGTGATGAAGAACCATAGGCTTATCAAAGCCATCAACAAAGGTGCCTTTGCGGCTTGGCTTTGGGTCCCTGTAGCTGCTTATCCTCACTACCATGCACCTAACTTGTCTTCAGGCGGCCTCCAGCATCCACTATCCCAAGAACAACTCTCCTTTTCCAGAGCGCAGGCCCTGCAGTTCTATATTATCTTTTCCTGCAATACTAGCTTGCATGTTTACACAATGCTGTCAACATCGTCTCCAAACCAAGAGCAACACTTCCTCACCGTCTATAGTAGAGATGTGGGGATCAATGCTACCTGAAAACCGATCACGCAATTGATCCACCAAACAGAATATTCCTTGGTGTCTTGTATGGAGACCCCCATACAAACAAGAGGTTCTGAGGCTTGGAGAACTTTCTCAACTGCCTGTTAAGTGTGAGTTTTCTTTGGTCTCTTCTTATTCCTCCAATTGACTCAAAATGAAACAGCGTAATTTCATCCAATGCTTTTAGCAGAAGTCTCTGTTTCTGGTTCTGTGACAGTGTGTGGTCTTAAGTCTTTACAGTGTCTTGACATTATCTCCATTATCTTTCCACGGCATGTACGAGAGCTGGTGGCCCATCTCTCAATCACTAGAGAAGTGTTTCAAAATGCTTTGACAGAGTCTCTTACCAAGAATTGGGAGTAGGAAGATGTGTGTATGGAGACTGGTATGTGTTCTGTGACCATTTTCTAAATAAAGTTGTGATGCCATCTGTACTTCAAGTTGTTGAACTTGGAATAAATAGCCTCAAATGGCTGACCCAGTGGCACCACATACCCTGTGCACAAAGCATTCTCGGTGTGGAAGTCACTGGGCCTTCGGCTGCATGAATCCTGCTCCTCATCCCTGTGTCTCATCCTCTGGCATTCTACTGACTATCGTTATTTATTTGTTGGTTAGTCAGTGAATCAGCATTAAAATTCTGACCTGGCCTTTCTCCAGTCCTGTCCCACAACTGTCCCTGATACTTTGAATGGCCAGGTATAAGAAGAATGTAGGTTAAACTGGAATTCCCTTTCAGTAGGAACGGTCTAAAATTAACTGTCTCACAGTTGAAACTGGGATTTAGAGCTTTTTCCTGAACCTGGGATGCTTTGATTGACTGATTAATATGCTTGATGCCACCAGGACCATAATTTTGCCCCAAATATTAATATCCCTGAGCACAATGTCCTTGCTAAATTCTGCCATCCCCTTTCCAGGTCACCGATCTCTGTCCTCCCCCAGTACACCAGTCATTGGCCAACACCTTTACTGGATGAACTGGCCACCCAACACTATCACCCTGATACCACCTTTATCTATGTCCCACCTACCTGATAAGTCTACTCAAATACTGACAGACACAGACAGATAGAAGACCTGAAGATCCCAAGTCAAAGTTTTCATCGACCTTTCAGACATTGAAATGGAGATCATACAAGACCCTGACTGGGAATTCTATAAATACATAAATCAGTTTTCAACCTTCTTAGCATGCCTCCCTAATTTTCTAGTAGGAAATGTGAAACTCTCCAGGTTAAAAGTAAATATGATCTCAGAAAATCTTTTTTTTTCTTTTTTTTTCCTTTTTTTATTGAGAAAAGGAAAAAAAAAAGTTTCCGCCTCCTCCCAGCCTCCCATTTCCCTCCCCCTCCTCCAACCCTTCTCCCCTTCCCTCTATTCCTCTCCCCTTCCCTTTCCAGTCCAAAGAGCAGTCAGGGTTCCCTGCCCTGTGGAAAGTCCAAGGTCCTCCCCGCTCCATCCATGCCTAGGAAGGTGAACATCCAAACTGGCTAGGCTCCCACAAAGCCATAACATGAAGTAGGACCAAAACCCAGTGTCATTGTCCGCCATGTTCAGAGAGTCCGGTTTTATCCCATGCTTTTTCAGTCACAGTCCAGCTGGCCTTGGTGATCTCCCACTAGATCAGCCCCACTGTCTCAGTGGATGGGTGCACCCCTCGTGGTCCTAACTTCCTTGCTCATGTTCTCCCTCCTTCTGCTCTTCATTGGGACCTTGGGAGCTCAGTCCGATGCTCCAGTGTGGGTCTCCGTCTGTATCTCCATCCATCGCCAGATGAAGGTTCTATGGTGATATG
Source organism: Alexandromys fortis (assembly GCF_014885135.2). Classification (NCBI taxonomy): domain Eukaryota; kingdom Metazoa; phylum Chordata; class Mammalia; order Rodentia; family Cricetidae; genus Alexandromys; species Alexandromys fortis. The sequence goes on along the minus strand of NW_026067914.1, from coordinate 300,495 downwards.
CAAGATATTCGTCAGTATTGTTATAGGATAGGGCCATTTCAGGTTCCCTGTCCTCAGCTGCCCAAGGAACTAACTGGGGACATCGCCTTGGGCTCCTGGGAGCCACTCTAGGTTCAAGTCTCGCCAACCCTAAGGTGGCTCCCTTAACTAAGAATTGTGCTTCCTTGCTCCCCTATCCAACCTTCCTTTATCCCAATCATCCTGTTTCCCCAAGTTCCCCCCATCCTCCCCTTCTCACTTTTCTCTCCCCATCTCCCCTTACCCCCATCCCACCCCACCCCCAAGATCCCAATATTCTCCCCCGCAATTTTGTCTACTTCCCATAGCCAAGAGGATAACTATATGTTGGGTTTTAGCCATAAATAAAGGTCACGGAGTCTATAATTGGTGAACCTAAAGAAGCTAAATAAGAAGGTGAACCCAAGGAAAAACATATACAGAAAATCTTTAACTTTGTGATTGCTAAATGTGAAAATGATGTTGCATGCCCCCTTTAATTTTTAACCTTGCAAATGTATGCAAAGAGACAGAATGCTTTGACATCAGGCTTTTAGATAGGGATGTGCCTTTTGTAAACCTTATGAACACATTGACCTTAGTGAGGTGAGAATTGGTGTTTTATCATGACAAAGTTTGAGAAGAAATGAAAAAGAAATGAGAAGAAAATGAATCAAAGCTAAAATTGATTTTAACTTTAAAAGCCCATGAGGGTTAGAATATAAGTCACTGGCAAAGATGTACTTAGCATATATAAGGCACTTAGAGGGCAACTGTTTATTCTAGAAAAGGGCCTCTTTCACCCACCTGCATTTTAGCGTGTGCAACCATTTCTCCTCCACCCTTCATTGACCCACCACTCCTTTGGTTTGAGCAAGGAAGGGGGGCATCTTCTTTTTAGCATTAGCTATGACCAAAGGATGTGCTGTGGAGGGGGGAGGAGCCTAGGGAAGCAAATAAATGACATCACTTCAGTAGCATCACCCTGAGTCAGGCAGTCTGGCCTGGCCAACTTGTTCAGGGTAGCTTCTAAGTGGTCCTCAACCTTGCTAACGCTGTGACCCTTTAATATCAGTTCCTCGTGCTATGGTGACTCCCAATCATGAATTACTTTTGTTGCTTCTTCACAACTGTCATTTTGCTACTGTGATGAACAATAATGTAAAATATTACATCGTGGGCACCTCCTGTACAAGGATTGTTCAACCCACCAAAGGGGTCATGACCCACAGATTGAGAACCCCTGGGCAGACTATAGCAAAGTCCCTGAGGTGCCATGCTCAGATGACACTGGGCAGGTAGGCAAACTGGTGTATCACAAGCCATGGGTTTTCTTTGTTGGCGAGACCAGCACCACGTTTTCTGGATGTTCTTTCTAAAGTTCATAAGTGTGGTTGCCTATCTCTGTAGCCATTAAAATTTTCCTTAGTTTCCAAAATTTCCTGTACAACTGAACTGTTTCTCTTAGGCCTGTACTAGTATAAATTTAAATTGTACACCTGTGTTTGGTCTGCGTGTTTACTTATGCCCTAGGGTTTGAAGTACCTCTGCTGGAAGCCAAGAACAATCGCTGGTAATTGGATGCGTGTACGCTCTTCCTCCATTGTCATTGTTCATCATTCACTTGTTGAAAGCTTTAAATAAGTCATTTCCCTCCTGGGTAGCAGATGGGTAAACTGAGGACCAGAGAATATAATAAAATGTTTTAGAGGATGTTCTTTGCTGTCTCTGTGCACACAGATTTCTCTGTGGCTGACACTCCCAATACCCAGAAGTTTTCTCCTCATCTGCTGCCTTCAGGCTACAAGAGCCACGTGCCCCCGCCCCTGCCCTTGCACCTTGAGAGGGGAGAGTGTCTGAAAGTGTGTGTCCTTGGGGGCCACCCTTAGCCACCAGCAGAAGATTATCTGCACAGCTCCCCAAGGGACTGTCCAGATACAGTCTTCTCCCTACCCCACCAAGGAACAGCACTTGATATTACACTCTTTTTGTTTGTTTGTTCATTTGTTTGTTTTTGAGACAGGGTTTCTTTGTTGCTTTGGAGCCTGTTCTGGAACTAGCTCTTGTAGACCAGGTTGGTCTTGAACTCAAGCAGAGATCTGCCTGCTGGGATTAAAGGAGTGTGCCACCACCACCTGTCTTGGTATTACACTCTTAAGTGCTCTGGTGAGCAGTTGTTTCTGAGTGGGAGTGTGAACAGGTAGGTATCTGTGTGTGCCCGTGTGTAGAAGACAAGGTCAACCTCCCTTAGTGTCCTTCCTCTGGATCTGCTCACCGTTGTTGAAGCAGGGTCTATCACTGGGAACCTCCAGCCTGAACACTAGGCTAAGCTAGTTGGCCAGATAACCTCAGGGGTCTGTCTGTCTCCTCCTCTCTAGCATTGGGATCACAAGTGTGCACTTCTATGCCTTTTTAAAAATTCTTTCCCTTTTTTTTGAGATTATACTATAATTAAATCACCCCCTTCCTTTTCCTCCCTTCAAATCATCCCATATAACCCTTCTCATTCTCTTCCAAATCCATGACCTCTTTTTTGTCTTTTAGTGTGAGTGCTGGGGATTGAATTTAGGCCCCAAGCTTTTAGGACGAGTGCTTTATCAGCTATCTCTTTGGCCCTTAATGCAGTGTGTTATATCTCAGTACCCTTTTTGAGGGGGAACGTGATATAAACTGTACGTGGCTCATAAGTGGTATTCAGATACAAATCTGATAGATGTCAGTTATAATCATACCTAGGTAGAAAGGGTTGTTGGGCCAGGCAAGGTTGGAGTTAAGGGTAGGTATGCATAATTCACCTTCAAAAGTATTCTGGGGTCCCATCCTTCACTAAGATAGCTTCCTATAACACTTGCTTTGATTTTACACGGTGGGTTTCAGTTTTATAAGGATGAAAACTAATGGACAAGAAAATAGCTGAGTGCCTTTTCTTCTTGATCTAAGCACTTCTATATTGTGGGGATTGCGATTCTCTGGGGCCCCTGAGTTACTGCTGTAAGACTAACTGCTGTACCAAGACCCAAATGTGTTACTCCACTATGTACAATCAGGAAATAATTTTTATAAACAATAGGAAAATGTTCAGTTGTGGCAGATGAAAGATTTCTGGGCGATCCTTTATCGATCTCTACATGATTTCAGTCCCAACACCTTCTGCCTACTGCCCCACGCTCGTGTATGGCTTGCTTCGAAGCAAAAGATGGGACTAATCTCTTCACATTTTAGCTGAGTCTTTTTAAAAAATGGCATTTAAATTCATTTATTATTTTCCAGTTATCTCAGGATCCTTAATTGAAAAAGGTGACTCTGTAAATTTTGTAGGAGAGCTCATATAGTTCCCTCCCCCGCACACACCCAGATATGAGTGTCTGGGTGCTAGCTACAGCCGTGTGTCTTTTCTAAGGAAGCTAGACATTCATTTTGGTCAGGAATTAGGAATCAAACCCCAAACTGATCATTTACCCATCTTCTGGTTACTTTGTGTGTATGAGAGAGCTGGCTCACTAAAAATCTCATCTTTTATGGCACCTTAACTCTTTTCTTATAAGAGAGACTCAACCAGAACAATATTTTAGGCAAGAACTCACAAAACAGATGATTATAATAGACTCATAAATCTATATGAGGATTTCATGTCCTTCATGGACATTGTTGTGATCTTAGGTCAGATAGGTTTTCTGGAGTGGTAGATGTTTCATGTATCATAGCTTATCAACAACATCCATGACTTCTATACACCAGATCCCAGTAATACTGTCTAATAAGCTCTAACTCCCCCCCACAAGTGCCTTCACACATTGTTAAGTGTCCCCCGGCATGTGGGGCATAAAATAATTCTACTTGGAAACCACTCATCTGGCTACAGTGGCTGCATGTTAAACTGACTCTTCCAGGATTGCTGCATAGCGACCGAGATGAAACAGGTCTAGGAGCTTGTAAAAGTAAGGCAAATATTTATACACCCAGTCACAGTGCCTCCATTATCTCCTTCCAGGTTCATTTGTTCTTTTATTTATCTAAGATCTTTTTTTTTTCAAACAGGTGCTAAAACCCTATAAGTTAGCCTTTAAGAGGGCAAAGGTTTCCAGCTAAAAGGGTCACATTGAAAGAGGACATCATGTGAACTACTCCATAGCGAATGTATGCATATAATGTATACAAAATGTGGTTAGTGTCCGGAGAAAAAGGCTACTTCTACGACAGACAATGGCCACGCAGCTGGGTCATACCATTAAAGCTGAACACAGGGGCACAGGAGTTAGCAGCTGGTAGCGGCTGATGCCCTTTCATGCAATGCCACAAATTCGTGCAGTTTTTTGCCCAAGGTGTTTGCAGTGCGTGCTGACAGTTAGCATTCCATCTTGCTTGAAATCTTAGCACTTTTCAGGGCCATTCTTAGAGTGGGATCCAATCTGAACGAGCAACTTCACCCTTGTAGCTTTTCAAGGACAGCTGCAATTTTCCTCTTTTTCAGAATACCTACTCCAATGTCAGACAAAAATAAAAAGAGAAAAACAATACAAAACAATCTAGCCAGTTTCCTTAGCCATAAAATAAATATCAGGGACTTCAGGGACTCATACTAGGTCAAAGAGACGCTCAGTTCCAAGTGTCTTCTTCAAACGGAAGTAATGTGTGTATTTTAGTTTTGTTGACCCAGAAAAGAAACACAGGGAACACCGTGACCACCTGCCTGCAAACTCTGAACCTGGTTCTCTTCATAGAGCCAGGAATATGTCAGCCTTGGTCATAAGAAAATTAACTTGACTGTCACATAAGAGCCAGAACTTCCAGACTTCATTCCATTGTGCTTTTCATGAAATAGCCCATGACCAGGAAATTCCACATAAAAGCCAGTGTGCTGGGTGGGACCGCATTTATGTTAAAGACTAGGGGATTTCTCTTCTAAAGCTCCTGTGAGGCTTGACCAATTCTGGGCTCCAGAGGGACTCGTTGGCTGCACAGAGCTGGAGTTCTTAGCTTTAGGCTGTGCTATGCTAATGGTTCTGATTCACATTTGCTTGAGAAACTCACCATTCAAGCCTGTCACTCACGCCTGTTTATCAGGAATGCAGCAACTTAAAACACCAGTTAGCAAATCCCCGTGAGTGTGCAGTCACATCTGAGGGATCCCAACAAATGCTTCCTGCCATTTGTCCCTCCACAGTCTCACGAGTTAAAGCCTGGTGGACCACACTGACAGACATCTGCCAGTGTTTATTCAAAGGAGCGTGGGAGGGTATAATAACTGCAAAGCCAACTGTTGAAACTAATATTAATTGATGTGAGATTGCATGTCATCAGTCTTAAGACTTGCTCTTTACCAGCAGAGAAATCAACCTGCTATATTTAAGGTTCCATGCGTACAGAGCATCTCACATGCTGAGCTGGCTTATACCTTTGAAATGAGCAAGCCACACTGGGTTTTGAGCACCGTGAGTGAAAGAAATGGCTGCCAGGGAGATATTTTGGCAGATCCAGCTACTTGTGAAAATTTCCCATTATTTTCAAATTATTATACAGCAGAGCTCCCAAATGCATCCTTGGGTTCAACCAATCATATGCCAAAAATACCCTCATTTTTTCCAATGTTGAGAATCAAACCCTTGGATTTGCACATCTTAATCTGGTTCTCTATTCTTGAGCCATTACACCTATACTAAGTGCACAGGCTTTTTCTTATACGTATTGTTTTCTTCTTTTCTTTATTTTTTTCAAATCTTGCGTAACAGGCACATCATGCTGGGTACCTCAAGTGATATTAAGGACTGGTTATGTGCTAATACTGTACCCCTTTATACAAGGGGCTTGAGCCTGAATGAACTTTGGCATGAGGACAGTCCCAACACAGGTACCAAGGGGCAGTACACATAGAAGAATAGATAAAGTTTCCATGTCTAGCCTAATCATGAATCAATAGCCTTGTGTGGCAGCTGACTCTGAAACACTAATCTGTGTTGGGCGGTAACATCTTCAGTGTCTCTAACTTGAAATGATCATACTTTTTGTAAAGATGCCAGGAGTTAATATGTTCAACAAATAATTTTGAGCACTTACTAACTTCCGTAGTATTCTATGTAATTATAATGACTCAATGAGCAAAAATTTTAAAACAAAAATAAAATCCCTGTAGTCAGGGAGCGTTCTTGAGTGAAACATGGAAGAATGGGAAATGGACATGCAGATGAAGTGGACAATAGCTGAAAAAATAATAAATAATTAAATTGCCTAGTATTTTAGAAGGTATAGAAGGCTGCAGAAAGCAGTCCATAGTTTCTTCATCTAATTGTATACAGAAGCTGATCTTGACTAGTTCATGCCAATCTCCCAAGGCTTAGATGTTAGAATCCAGTTAAACAGCATAAGAATGAACCTCAATGACACAAAGAGCAGATCTGGTAGGAAATCGTAGGAACAAGCATGACATCTACAGCAGACACGGAGTTCATATTCAGAGAAATCATTGGGTTACCCAACATTCACCATGGTTATAGGCAGGGTCAGGACCAAATTACAGCCTCTAACCGTGTGCAGGTTAGCCTTTGGCAGAAAAAGCCAGTGGAACCGATTTGAAGATCTTGAAACCCTGCAAAGTAAGAAATGCCGTCTGCTTGTCTCACTGCAGAATGGCCTTCAAAAGAAAAAGTTAAGGTGTACATTTCAGGTTGAGACAACATTAGGAAATCAGTATGCTCTCTGATGTGACAAAATTTTGTCCCTTGACCCATGAACCCTCCCTCGCCTTGTACACAACTTGAACATTGCTGTCATTCTTAGAGTTTTACTCAGATATTTGACAAAGGGATTAATTCTGACTAGAACTGAGACCTCACTAAGCCTTGGAATGGAGTACAATAAAAAGTCCGAAGTCGTTACTCATGCTCTCACCAGCGGAAGACAGCCTTGCTGGAACTTGCTTCCTTCCGCCATCAGTGGGGTCAAGAATCTTTCTACCCACAGGTTTGTGGCGTGAATTAAAACATTCAGAGAGGCCATGTCTGGCACAGTACTCCGAAAACTATAAATTGCAAACCACTGCGGCAACTTTAGTTACCTCTGCCCTTTCTTTCTCGGAAAAAAAAAAAAAAAAAAAAAAAACAAATTACAAGAGACAAGTTTGAAGATTACTTAAACATATAGTGTGTTCACGTAGTCAGTCTGTTTATACTTGAAGAGACCTCAGAGTTCCTGTTTAGGATCAACTTTGGCTGCTCTTAGAATAAGGGATAATATTTTGAAAATTGCTAATTCCTAAGCCACACACTTACAGACACTGGAAAAGGAGAGAGATTCTCTGGAGTCTGCATGGTGTGTATGTGAGTGAGTATGTGTGTGTGTCTGTGTGTGTGTGTCTGTGTGTTTGTGTGTGTGCATGTGTGTGCCTGTGTGTATGACTGTATGTGTATGTGTCTGTCTGTCTGTCTCTCTCTGTGTATGTGCATGTAAAACACCAAACATAGTGCAAGGGCTGCTTTCATAAAGACCTTCTCTGCCCTCTTCCTGATGCTGAGCTCCTTCAGTCCTCCTGGACTACGCTTAGAAATGGAAGCCCAGCAGTTACAAGACTCACTTTCCCCCATTCAATCAACTTACCCGTTGACTCCCTTTGCACTCAACCTTGACAGCCACTGTCATCAACGATCAACGCTAATCCCTTTTGACATCCTCTTCTTTCCACCTGCTGCCCTCTAGTGGAGGTGCTGACAAGAAGCAAAATAGCAACCAACCGAAATAAACTGGCTAGTTCACACAGGTCACCACATGCCCCCCCCCCCCCAGATGTCACCGACCGTAGTTATTCCAGGAATTATTAGGACTGCCTCAAGCTGTTTAGACACCATTGGCACACAAGTTCCTGGCGTCTATCCATGAACTTCTTTCCAGGCTTCAGAGACCTGTCTACAAGATTACCCTGACTCTCTCTTCTCTCTCCTCCTCGTCCTGTTCTTCTTTTTTCTAACATTAACCCAAATCGCACTCTCTTGAAAAACAAAGTAGTTCTTCATCTACCGTCTCGACATTTAGATTCTGTAATCTTTAGGGAAAATTAAAAGCTGTGGGGTTTCTTTCCTCCCAGTCACCATGTGATAAGGTGAAAGGGACTCACCGGAGCCGAGCTTTGCCAGTGTGAAGGGCTCTTAGTTGATGTAAAGTCCTTGCATCCTTCCTAGACCCTCTGAGATCCTGGAGTGGTCCTTTCTCATCCTGGAGGCAATGAAATTAAATGGCCTTAAAAGGTCATGGAATATCACACAGCAAGTGGAAAAACTCGAGCTGCAATGCAACCTGGCTAGACAAAGGCCCTCCTGTATTGCTGTAAGGTTTCCATATAGGGCTCAATGGTTGTTTCATCTTCTACTTAGTAATATGAAAATAACATCTTCCATGGGAAAATGAAATTTAGTCCCACAGAATGGTTCTTACGATATTTATGGTTTAAAAAGACAGCTTTTCTATCAGTTAATATTTAACAACTATCCGGTCTCTGTACAATCCCCAGCCCTTGACTTAATACTCCTGGATTCAGAATTGCTTAGCAGCCAAGTTTAGTGGGGGTAGCTTAGGATGGGAGGATAAAAAGAGTAAATGTGAGTTAAAAACTCACCGCTGATGCCGTTGTTCTCCTGCAAGCTTTGGGGAAACCAAATAGTCAGTCTGTTGTAACCAGCAAAGGAGAGCCACAATGAAGCCCTGATACAAATGATGTGCGTGCCTGTGTCCACCCCTCTCCCACTCCCCGATCATGGGTGACTGCCAGCCACCTTGAGCTTATCACACACCTTCTTAGTGTGCGATGGCCTTTTTCATGTTCTTCATTCACTAGCTTATTTCAGTAATATCTTACTGGCACATAAACAATGTGAGGTTTCTTTGACTAATTTCTCTTAAATTACAGCTATACAGCATTATTTTTGCTAGCATATTCTCTTACAATTTCTTCAACCCCTTTTTAAGTTTTTTTAGATGTATAGATTTTATTTTATAAATTTTTGTCTGCACATATGGATGTGATTACATGTTTTCCCGGTGCCCAAGGAAGTCAGAAGAGAGTGTCAGATCTCCTGGAATTGGAGTTATGGGTAGTTGAGCCATAGTGTGGCTACTGGGAATTGAACTCAAGTCCTCTGCAAGAGCAACACACACTCCTAACTGCAGAGGGAACTCTGCAGCCCTAACCTCTTCAACTTTTGACTGTCATACAAGGCAGGGATGGGGGGGGGGGATATCTCTGGATGATACAACTCTGTGGAGATAGGACAATTTCCTATGGGATCTGGGTCCACTCTTTGATCTCCGTGTAACTGGTGTAGTAAGGAAAGAGTCATAGCGAGAAGCAGGATTCCAGCTCTCTGCCTTCTTGTCTCTTCTAAGCATTGATATCTGCTAGGTAGATACATTTCCAGGAGCTCCCAGTGCAGCTGGAACAAAAACAAAGCCATTGTTAGCTTACATGTGTGTCTCTACAGAGCAGACCCATCCAAAGACTACTAAGGCCTTTCCTAGTTCTCTTGTTGTTTGGTGCAATAGCTGAGGTTCCTGAAGAATTAAAATTAGAAAACAATGACTTGAGTCCACTTCGTCCCTGGTTTGCATGAATAGTGCTTTTCCTTTTCTTGTGGCACTTAGCTCAAAGAATTCCTCCAGGCTCGTCCTCATTGTCTCTCCCTTGGTTTCGAAGCTCACAGTCCATCAGCAATGCCAAAGTGTCACAGCTATAAGGGTTCTCAGTTAAGCCTGTTATTTAAAAGCAAAGGAAATAGACCCATATAAACACTGGCGTTGTGTTTTATTTTACACGTGTTTGTCTGAGTTTGAACTTTCTGGGGGCTGAAAGATGAGTTCCAAGCAACCTGTATTCTTGTACCCTGTCTCCTAGCCTTTCATTCTCTTCCCATAACAACAACAACAATAACAGTAACAACCTGTAGGTTTTATAAGGTGTCCAAAGAATAGCCACAGACCTTTGCTGCAGTTTTTAGTCTGTTACTGTTTTCACAGTTTCTTTGTTTTTATATCAGCATTATAAGAGCAGACACTATTTCCCAGATTTTAATCCCTTTGAAGTTTCAAGATGCCAAAGAATGGATGTATCTATATTTTTACTTTTCTAAAAATGAAATTGTAAGTAAATATACAAACGTGTATTTTCTCTTAACAAATCTAAAAAGAAAAAAGCTCATAAGTCTGAGAGAAATGTTATCTAAGGCACTAAAATCAGAGTTGATGCAGTGAGTGTCACAGTGGCTGTGTAGTGTGCAGGCAGAGCAGATGCGGGCTCAGGAAGTAGGCTGGATTCCACGCTGGCCACGCTGCCCTCAGGGAAGTGACTTCAACTCTCCACGTCTCAGCTTCCTTGTTTGTGAAAGGGAATAATTGTATGCTTAACACAAACAGTTACTGAGAGGATTAAATGTTAATACATATAAAGAAACCAGAAGTCTCGCAGTTCTAAGATGCCCGGGAGCCTGCTTTCCTTCCCTTTCCTCTTCCTCAGCCTTCTCTGACTGCATCGTGTTTGCCTTTCTGATTCACGCCCATCTCCTGTCTTTCCTCGGAAGTCTTTAAGGGAAGAGCTACATATGTTTCAGGCTTCATGATGGTTAAAAATATTTTCCAACTAAAGACACCATGTCCAGTGATGATGGGCTTTATGGCAAGAGAAAGCTCCTTTCTTTTAACTTTATGAGGCAACGCCATCTTTGAATGGGTGGGGTTTAAAAAAAAAAAAAAAAGGATAGAAATTAGAAATTGGCCCTACACAATTAATGGCTGTTGAGTACTGAGAAAAAAAGAATTCATCTTCTCTAGGGAAAGGTCCCCTGACAGGTCATCTAACACATACACACACACACACACACACACATATATATAAACATACATATATGAGCAAATATTAATGAGCCCAGCAGGTTATTTACATATATGTATATATGTATGTATGTATGTGTGACAATAATAATTAAATAATAAGAGGCCATGAATTTGAGGAGTTGGGGTGTGGGAGGACTTGGAGGAAGGGCATAAATTATGTAAATAAAGTAACTGTGTAAAAAAATCTCAAAATATAAATTTAATTTTTTTTAATTTTAAAAGAAATTGGCCCTGTTTTTGTTTTTTTTTTTTTGTTGTTGTTGTTGTTGTTTTTTGTTTTTCCAAAAAAAAGGAACCATTGGGCTTGAATAAAAAGGATGAACACTCTGGGGATTTCATACCTGCTGTTAGGCAACAGTTGTCTTCATCAGTTCAGGGACACAGTGCCCACATTTTGTACAGGTAAGGTCCAGAAAAGCATAATAAAAAGCAACATGCCAAAACAGACCCATCCTTCTGGACAGCAGTGCATTTGGACTGTCTCTCCAGACCCTCTACTCTTCTCCCCTCCTAGCCAGGGCCCCACTGACCTCACAGCTTCCCTCTTGCCAAGCTGTAAAGGACATCTGAACCAGAGGACTGGGACTCCAGCCAACGCTGGGAAAGGTGAAGAATGCATGACTATAAAAAGCCCAAACATGTGGCATTGGATATAGCACATAAGGTTTTTATTTTTATTTTTTTTATTTTTTGGATAAATGGTTTATAAATAACACGGAAAAGTACAAGGGTCAAAATATTGAATTGTCAGAGACTTGAAATCAGTCATTCTTAACACTGTGCCCAAGGGTCATCTATACCAAAAGAGGGTGGAGCCTGAATAGAAGTGCATCTACTAGTCTTATTTTTTCTTATTAAGTTATTTATATATTCATTAATGTTTTTTAAACAGAATCACCTTTGTCTGGAATACAGTGCATTGAGTATGTAGCTATATTTCAGAAAGAACAAAAAGAAAAAGCACAAGACAATCCATTTAGAAGATTTATACGCTCTGAGGGCTATCCAAGTTGAAATGCTATAGAAATGGGTCTAAGAATCCTATTGAAAAGGCTTCCTTATCTCAACCCATTACTGATGAGTGAGAGGATGGGCTGAAGACAAGGAGAGAAGGAACAAAGGAAGGAAGGGGAGGGAAGGAGAGAGGGAGGGAGGGAGGGAAGGAGGGAGGGAGGGGGGAGGGAGGGAAGAAGATAATCTTAACACGTTTCTGGTGTGGCTGTCTTGACTGTTCCCTGTCAAAGCCAGCAGGGATCTGATTTCTGGTCCAGAACTCCCAAGACTAAAGAGTCAGGGATAGACAGGCAGTGACCATAGTCTTTGAACTTAGTGGTCTAAACTTCTCTGTCTTCCTCCCTGGAACTCTGTACAAGCACAGCCGCTTTATCTTTTGCGTGGTCCCCAGAGCTTTGTTCCTTTCCCTTTTGTATGAGAATATGTATTCTGGGGATGTCTTTCCATTGCTCTTTGTACTTTTTTCTAACCAAAGTATGTGAGGTGCTTGCGCAAGTTGAGCCACATGCTTTCCCCTCAGTCTGAAACCTGAGGTTGTGTTTTCGCCCCACCAACTCTCCATCACTCCACGCTCTGTAGACATCTTTTCTCCTTGCCAGGCGTCTGTGTCCGTCAGAGAGGACAGAGTCTAGCAAACAAAGATTCTTATACTAAAATGTAGATGGTTAAAATGTGGTAATTTTCTTTCTTCTTCAAAGCTTGTTTTCAAAATGAGAATAATGCCTTGAATGAAATCACACTGAAACAGATTCTGCAGGCATCAGGAAGGCTTCTGGAAGAGCACTTACCAGCTGTGGATTGGCCAGTGTCAGGTGGCTATAAGAAGAGGGTTTTTTTTTTTTTAATTTTGTCGCTTTTTGGTTTTGTCAATTTTTGAATTTAGACATAGGATTTCATATTTCCTCCAAACTAAATTGTATTTTGTTCATTGATCAGAGAAAAGAAACTGGAAAGTCTGCACTCTTTCATGACAGAATTAGCATAGTATGTCTTTTATTTCATACCAAAACCTTTAGAAAAACAATTGCAGAACATTTTGACGCCTACGGTGAAGGCCTATGACCGAGAGTCTCCTTGGTTCTGTAATCAATTTCTTAATCATTTTTCATCATCAGTGAATTCATTTAACTTCATGATTATTCAGACCACCATAATATACTTAGTTCACAGCATATAGTAAGTTTCACTGAAATCGAGAAGTATTACATGGCAACACTTCACTAAACAATTGTCCAATAATCCATCCATCTAAGGAAAGGAAGGGCATTTCCTGTCAGGGTTTGTTCTCAGCAGAGCCCTGTGGGCGCCCAGTGACCTGCTGTTTCCCTTCCAGGCACACAGGAACAATCCAACAATCCGTTGTAAAAACGTTGCTCAGAATTCAGGTCAAAGGCATAGGTTTAAGAGCTAACCTTTTATATCAACTTCATCATTGACATATCTCTTCCCTTCTGTCCTTCAAAAGTCAGCAGAAAGCATCAACTTCTCAGTCTGTTTTGATATCCTCAGTGTCTGGGACAAAAACCCATCAGGTCTTGAATAGTTGAACATATCGGTAGCTCTGAAACCGTGCTCCAGAAATCGCTTATCTTGACTTACTCTTCTGTGTTCTCCTCACACGACTGTGCTCAGTAAGAAAACGTTTCTGTTTCCAGGGCTGGGGAGAGATGGCTCCGTGGTTCGCAGTACTTGTTGTTCTAGAGGAGCCAGGTTCAGTTCCTATAGCCACATCAGGTGGCTCACGACAGCCTGTAACCCGGTTCTAGGAGATCTGATGTTACCTGGCCTTCAGTGGCACCTGAACTCACATAGTGCACATAAACCCACATCAGCACACACAAAAACACATAGTCTATATAGCGTGTGTGTAGGAAGGAGAGAGACTTTAGTAGTAACTTGGTCTTTGTCTTCCAGTGTCCTCTGAGTATCTAGGTTATTTGTATAGGATGAGTATCTAGGTTATTTGTATAGGTGAAGTAGCACCCATGTGTAAGGTTTAAGTTAGAAACAAAACAAATCCTTGGGTATTCTTGGATTAAATAATAAGCCTTAAAATTGCAATCTGGATCTAATGGATAAGCAAACCCCAGTGAAACAGAGGCTATTACCTTTGAGTGGGGGAGAGTGGCAATGAGAGAATCAGAGGAAAAGAGGGACAGATGGAGGCAAAACCACTTGCGAAAGACTCTGGGACCGAGTCAATAGGAGGTAATTGGGACGTTGGAGAACAGGAAGGCAACAGTAATGATACGGTTCTCCTGGCCACCAACGTTACTTGGGAGCATGCTGCTGCTCAGCTGGCATCAGCTTAGCTTCGCTAAAGAGGAGGCTGGAGAGGGACGCTGGAAAGGTGAGAATAAACGAGAAACACTCTGCACCCCCACTTTCAGCTGGGCCCGTGCCGTGTGGATCTCCTATTCTGAACACACGCCAAGCTCTTAAGGTAAACACTACTTGAAAGCATGAGATTTCAAATATTGCAAACCTATTCCAGAACAGTCTATCTGCAGCCATTTAGAAACCTAAGACTGGATAGGGAGGAAGAAGAGGAGCTTCTGCGGAGCCAAGTGTTTTAAACTGGTGTTTTCTACCCTGCTCCTAGAGACTTTTTTTTTTTTAATGTTTCTCCCTTCCAGTGAGCTATCTTGTGGCATGGAGAACGCCACCATGTCAGCACATTGGTGGAGATACGAATTAAGACACTGAAACCATCACTCGGTATTCAAGAGCTACTGTCTCCCCAAAAAACGAACACAGATTTTTATCACATATTCAGACTGTAAATACAGGATGAGAAATAGAGTTTCTATTACAATCAATTATTCCAGCACTTTGGTATTTAAATTCCTCTGTGGCAAATGTGACCCTAGGCCAGCATAAAATGAACTAATTATGGCATTAAACAGAGTTATGAATAGCAATCGATACACATTTATTGGGGTTCTAACAGGTGACTGCTAACAGATCTGCAGGTCTGGAAGTAGGTTGTGTGTGCCTAGAATGCTCAGGCAGCCCACAGCCGGAGTGAAATGCCCACTTGAATGAAATCTTCATTCCCTTTTAAATTTCTTTATCCAATTCTGTGTGTTAGGAAGCTGGGCTTGATCCCCCTGGTCTAAACCTAGCAGCTCGTTTTCCAGTTCTGCCCAGGAAAATGCGAGCAGGCGAGAATGCGCTGTTGGCCACCCACTTCACAGTCTCTAGGAGGGAGTGCTGAGAGGAAGCCTTCTGCATTAGGCGAATGCACATTTCTGCAATCAAGAAAAAAAAAAAAAAACACTTGAGTCCAATCTTCTACCCTTAGCTCTAGCTAATGGAAAAGAATGCAAGGAACTCTGGGAGTTGAAGTGGCTTTGGCAGGAGAGGAAACAGCTGTAACCCTGTCAAGGGTTGTCTGTGGGAGTCAGAGCAGCTGCTGACAGTGTCAAGAATGCCTAGAAATGGGGAAGGCGCTTGCAGCCTTTGGTCAAAGCCGCTAGGTTCAGGAAGTGAACTCTCGACCCCATGTGAAGCATCCAGCTTTCATGGACCGCTTTCTGTCGTTCTTCAGACCGATTATCTCTTTTAGAACCAGAAGATAGGATGCTTAAATTTTGAACAGTTCCTCTTTGGTTCACACAAAGATGTGCCTACACAGACACAACCAGAAGGGATGGGAAAAAAAGGAAGGGAGCTTCAAAAACATGGCAAGGGCTGTTCCAGTAAACCTTAGGTATGCTTCAGAGTAAGCCATGCAGTCGAGAAGGTTGCTTTCTGCATCAAAGGCCTTCAAAACTTTTTAAAGCTCCTATCCCATCTCCACGCATTGTGCTTATCCACCCAGTTCAGCAACCACCACTATCTATCCCCTTTGTCTGGCCTTCCCTCTGCAGCTTCCTCACCAGGCTCACCCATCCCAAAATAGCTCCACACCTCACCTTCAAGGCCTTTTAAACCTTAGCTGCTAAGGGGAAAGAGTCGGGCAACCTCTTTATTCTGAAGTCTGATGGCCTGGGAATTCTGAGTTGACAGATAATTCTCTCAAGGGTGAGCACATTTTAAATATGCTTCATCCAAAGGAGTGCTTCTCTAGTGGTAAAATCTATTTTCTCTATGAATGAGAGCTTCTTCCCTTAGGCTCCATAGGTAATTCTCTCTCTCTCTCTCTCTCTCTCTCTCTCTCTCTCTCTCTCTCTCTCTCTTTTTCTCTTCCAATCTGCTCCCATACATACATACAAGGAAAGCCAAGTGACAGGGTTAAAATAAACTGCTTACTCTATTTAGAAAACGGTGGTAGCTCTCCCTGAAGAATGAAATAGTTTCTATGAGTCTCTGTGAAAGGTTAAGTCATTGCCCACTGAAAATCCTGGCTTCTACCCTCAAGATTTTAACATAAATTTGTCATTTAGAAGCAATCAATGATAAGGACATCATTCTTATAAAATGTTGATTAATTATGCAAGCATTATTTATTGTTACCAAATAAACAGATATTGTTAAAATTATTTATGATAACACTGGACTTCAATATTCAACTATGAGATCCCTGCACTGTCATCTTTCAGCTATAAATGGCTGTGTCAATACCCATACCCCTGTTTCCATAGCATCTGAGAAATGGTTTTGTATAACATAGGCAATTAATAAACACTTACTTAAGAGGTAGATAGTTTCGGGCTTTGTTTTGTTTGAATTTCTGTTTTTTTCTTGAGGGTGAGAAATCTGAAGTTGTCTCTTTCAAGTGCTTATGTGAAAATACTAATATCAGACTCCCTATTTTCTCATAATCACATACAGTCAGCTGCTGTGGTAAGCATTTACACAGCTCACCTCTAAGGAAGCCCCAGATTGAGCACTGACCAGCATAAGAACAATGTAGCATGGGTACGGATATTCTGCTTCTCATGTGGGTCTAAAATCTCAGATCCACAAATTTACCTTCCCACAGAGGCCAAGCTGTGTTAAAGGGCCATGGAACAAGTGGCTAGATGGCAGATATTTCCGAAGGCAGTGCCCTGGAATGCAGAGACTGGGGCAGGAATGTGCAGTAAGACCAACGGGACTGCACACATTTCTCATTTGTGGCCCAGTTCCCTTGGCTGGAAATAGATGGAGACTTCAGATACATAGTCTAAATGCTGCTTGCTTCCTTTTGGGTTGAATAGGGCACTGACTGCTCTTGAAGGTCTGAAATGGTGAGGGAATCCTCCTAACTGAGTGCTCAGCTGCCAATTTCTAAAGCGCAGTTTTGAAATTAAAAGGTGAAAAGGGAACAAGTCAATAAGTTTAGTTTTGAATGGGGGACTATGTATAAAATCTACCCACCCACACAGTCATCATATTTGTAGCTGTTCCTTCATAAGGGTATGAAAAGGATCTCTCCAGTACCCAATCTACTTGCTTGATTTGATCTGGAAACTCTTACTGCTGCAATTTTTCTGTATAAATTTATGTGTATAAAACACACATAAATGGTATGTATAGATGTATGTGTATGTATAGACTATACACTTGCCCAATCATATGTATGTAGAGGCCAGAGGTTGACATTGGGGCTAGAAATCTTACTCTATTATGTCTACATTGTTTTTGAGATAGGGTCTCTCACTGACCTCACGATCTCAGCCAGACTGACTGGTCATTAATCCACTCACCTCTGGCCCCCAGTACTGGGATTACAGGCATGTGCCTTTATACTAGCTTTTACGTGGTTCTAGGATCTGAGTTTATGTCCTCATGTTTATTGAACAAACATTTTGCCCACGGAGTTGTCTCCCCAGCTCCTAAATGGCTCCTTATGAAATTTGCCCGCGTTTTGTCAGTACTGAGCTCACCAAAGCATCTCATGTCTACATATATTCTGTCGCTTCCGCCTTCTTCAGTCCTAGACCATGAGTTCTTAAACTTTGTAAATGGCACCCTTATAGCAGCAGGCAAATCTCCTTCTGACACTTTTATTGCCTCAGATGTTAGATGACACTGATAGGTGGCGGGGGTTCTTCACTCCAAGTCACTTCACTCTCGGTGCGATGGATCCCACACTACTTGATGGAGCCGCTGGTTTGGGAAACACAATTTAAACTTGAATGTCATTCACTTTTCCGTTACTTTTTGTCATGTTTCATACACTTTTCCTTTTTTCTTTCCTTTCTTTTTTCTTTTTTCTCCAGCCATGACTAGAAGTAACATTAACATTATTACCAATGTAGTATTTAAAGCCGGATTTATCCTCTTAGTCAGTGGTGTCTTGGTGTCAACTGTGGCTTATCTGTAATCACCTTGGTAACAAAGCCCTCGAGCATTGTGCCTTCCAGAACTTTGTCTAGAATTAGTGTGTACAAAGTGGTCCCTAGAGGTATTTTTGTCTCAGGGTCCCTTCATTTATGCTTTTAAAACTGTCAAAGGTAAAAACAAAAGTTTTGCTTGCATTGACTTTAGTTATTACTATTTACTGTTTTATATGTTACAGCAGAAGATATTAAAATAGTGCATTAGCTGTGAGAGTGATGACATCATTGAATGCCATAAAGCATCTGAAAACTCCAGAGTACTCTTGGGAAAGAAAAATAAAGAGAAAAATGATGTATGATGTTATAATAATACTAATAGTTTGACTTTGTGAACTTGCTAGAATTAAACATTCATGACTCAATCCTTAACATGTGGAATCCAAGACATAAAGTAAACACCAATGGGAGATGCTGAATTCTCACTTAAGAGTGCTCCCAGGGAGAGAGAGAGAGAGAGAGAGAGAGAGAGAGAGAGAGAGAGAGGAGGCGTAAAAGCTGGGATGCACTCGTTAACCACTTGGTTTTGCCTAACCTCTTAGTAAGAAGCCTAGACAGTTGTTACTATGGACTAGCCTTTTTAAAGGGACAGCTCTATAGAATGTGTCACGGCAATCTCAGCAGTGGTTTGGAGCTCACCGCTCCCTTTGAAATGGTCTATGGGTGAAGTGGACCTATTGATGCCTACTGCTGCAGTAAACAGCACTTCTTAGACTCTGGAATGTTCTTCCCTTATGATTGTTGTAAATCTCTTATCTGTTCTTTCTAACTTGCTCTTTGGACAGAGGACTATAAGAGCTGAAAATCCAATTCATATTTTTTTATTGAATAGGGCTCAACAGTGTGGTTTTTATTTGCAGTTTTTCTTGGTATTGCCATCTTCCTTGGAGGTTATTTGTCCGTTGATTTATGGTTCATTATGTACGCTTCTCAATGTGTTTTTTTTTTTTTTGTTTGTTACTCTTCAATGAGACTGAATGAATTAGTGAGAAAGAGACGGGATCCAGTTGAGAGGGTTTGCTCGAGTATCTGGCCTGGTACCAGCGAAGCAGAGTGGCTGTATAATGTTTCATTAATGAAATAGATCTTAAGTGGAGATTAGGAGAGGAAGTGGGTTGATGGAGACGTGGGTGTTCCTTTAGATGAGAGATTGGCTCTAGGGTAAGTGCAGTTGTGGAGTGGGTGAGTGATGTGCTAAGCATGGTAAGGAAATCTGTCTGATTGCAGTACCAGGGATGACTGCCTTATTATCGTTTTGTTTGATTGAAGAGGCAACTGGGTATAAGGCTATGGAGTAGCAGTTACCAATTGAGGCAGGATTCTCATTTCCATTTGTAAATCGGAAGGGAGGAAGTGGACAGTCTGGAGGCCAGTTAGGAGGTGGTTCTGTGGTCTGCAAGGAAGTAGGTGAAAGAACAAACTCAGGTGAAGGTAAGAAGATTAGTCAGGTGTTAGCTCATTGATTTCATCTTAATTTCCTACAGCGGCGACTTATTGGCTGCTCACCAGTTCTGCCTTAGTCATTGTGCGGGATATTCTGGCTTAGCATCTGTGGTTGTATACCAGCACCTCTCCTTGGTATGATAAAGAGACTGGACTCCACAGTTCAAGATGAACAGAACTGATCACCTGTAACATTGAGATAGAAAGCTCCCATGGTCCTTTGTAGGAATCTATCTCCTTTTGTTGGATGCCATCTTGTAGAAAGGTGAATCTTGAATAAATTAGTTCTTAGCTCGTGACTTTCTAATGTCATTTTAATGGTGTCTGCTAACCGGTTCAATTTCAGCCTTTAATGCCTATGAGTTTGACTGTGAAGTGATTTAGGACAAAGCAGAGGCTGGGTTTGAGTGGCTGAATGAGCTCTGGGAGCAGGGGGCAGACCGTTCACTCAAGGCTAGTGAATGAGGACTGTTTCAGTGGTGCGTTGCTCAATAGCTCAAGACTTAACTATTGGGTGGGCCTCCTGCAGCATTTGCTGGTTTCCATAGTGTCCCACCTTGCCAACATGACTAAAAGTAAATTTGGGTGTGGTCCACCACTACGTGGTATTTTCAGCCATTAGACATCATAGACAAAAATAACTTCAAAAGCACACATAAGAACTAAATTTGGTAAATTGAGTGTGGGTTGTTCGATTTGTAAGAATCACTTTGCTTTCAATGGAATTGAATTTTAAGTGGATATAGAGTAGTACTGAATGAAGTCTGTGTTTAGTCAGTACCTCAGGAGATTACTGAAGGTATAACTGCTAGGTAATTTGAACTGGTGAGAACCAGCCTCTCATACTACTAAGAAGAAAGCCTAGTTCCAGAAGCGTTTGGTTGTTTTTTTTTTTTTTTTCAAGAAAGGCATCAATACTGATGTTTTTAGGTCCAAACACCAGGATTCAGAAAACACCAAGTCTCGGGTGCTAGAACTACCATCAAATGCTTCCAAACGGCCAGCAAAAAGGTCACCCTGACAGAATTATGAACTGACCTCCGTAGCTTCCTGGGGTTCAGATTCCAGTATCCTTGGGTATCAGCCAGCATCATTTCCAGGTACTAGAAGGCCCAACTTTCTGCACTTTCCAAGAGGCTGGGAAGCACTGAGGGTAGAATATCTTCGTCAGAAGACATCTGAAAACCTTCCAGTTCCCCTTCCCAGCACTAAGTGAAAAGTCCAGAGGCATATTTACCAGGGACTCTACCACCTGTGCAGGATTTCCCGAGGAACTTTCGAGACAACATGGAATTTTATCTTGGAAGGATTCAAATAGAAGACAGTCAGGATGAAGAAAGCAGGGGTCTGTGTATGGGGGGGGGGGGGGGGGGAATGATCATAGCTCAGAAGCAGACCAAAGAAAAGTTCAGAGAAGAAAAAGAAACGTTCCCAAATTAGATCGTTAACGATGTCTAGCAATGAAATCGCATCTTTAATAATGTGTAGAGTCCACTGACCCAGCAGCTGTGACGTGCAGAGCTATGAGAGGGAAACATTCCTGGCAAAGGAAGCAAGCAAGACAGAGTGTAGGAACGTGAAGGACAGAGTATTTAGGAATCGTTCAGTGACATCCTGGATACCTTGGTAATGAACCAAGAGAAGTTAGAAATAAGAATAGTTAGGTTAGTTAGGGAATTTTGCGTCATTCTAGGGAATTTCTTCTTCTCTTTTCAGCCATAGAGAGTCCTTACACTGAGGAGAGTTTTGTTCTTGAGGAAATTAGGAAAACATCTCCAGATCCCACTCCCTTAGCGGAACATGATTGAAGTTTCTGCATTGATACTTGGGCAGCTGATATTGCTTAAGGCTGTCTCTTGGTTCGATTAGCCTTGACTGAACAGGACTTGTTTGTAACTTGTTCTTCAAGGCGATGAGGTCATAGCTCATAAACCTGTCAAAGAAAGCAAATAAATTAGGTCTTCATGATGACCATCACCAATATATGTAATCATAACAAAAGTTACTCTCCCTTTTTCCGAAGAGAAAATTTAAAAAGTGGTGTGCCTTTAATCAATAGAATTAAAATGTGATTATTGAAATAAATGTCATTGCCCAGGTTAAAAGATATATAAGACCCTGAAACTTTCATTAAGTCTGCATATTAAATTTACGATATACTCCTTTTTCCTTATGGTTCTAGATTTTCTTTCTTATCATTAAGAAAGCTATGCGTACAGGTTAGTATATTTGAAAAGATACATATTTCTTTATAAGAAATAACCAGCTACTTGAAAAGATCTTAACCAGAAAAAAAATTAAGTAGACATGTCAATGGGATTTAGAAATAAGTGAGAAATGTGAAAAACATCTGCAGACAGGCACTTCTCAAGAGAGCCCTACTTCATTTAAAACTTAAATTATAGAGCATTGTTTCATAGCTCTGTGAGAAGAAAAAGCCCTTGCAAGTCCAGCTCCTTTGCATAACCATCATGAGGGGCAGTGGACAAAGTTATTCTGTAAGAGATAAACAGCGTTGGTGCAGCCTTGGTCAGTGAGTCAGAGACCTTGGAAGAAATGACTTGTTGAGACAGGTTAAACTCAGCTCCTTGACTCCAGCCTCATCTCAAGCTTGCTGCAAGATGTCATATCAGGCTGAAACTGGAAAAGTCAGCCAACTTTCAAATGTTCTGCTGGAATTGGCCCCCAGGGCCTGTGGACCAGAGAGATCTTATCATTGGGGTCACAAATACAGGCTCCTGAGCCAAGTCCAGGACACAGGTGTGTTTTGTTTGGCTCATACAGAATTTTTTTTAATGAAGTTGAATTAAGTATTGCTTAAAATTTGAAGTATTAACAATAAAGTGACATTCTCTTCTTTGCTTTTTCTTTGACTAATTGGACCAGCTTTGGTCTGGATTCTTTAAACTGTTGGCTAGAGCTAAGTAGCTGATACCCCCTTTAAGTGAGGAAAGTGTTCTGGTCTTTTCCACAACCCCTTTCCCTAGATACTGTGGGCATACTTAAACACTGGTTAGCGAGTCTTGTACCAGCTCTTCCCTCACACCAGGATAGTCCCAGAGCTTGAAGCCACAAGGCGAGGCTCTAAACTTTCAGTTGCAGGCTTGTGGAAAGGCTGAGAACGTCCCAGGGAAAAGAGTAGGAAGGCAGTTTGGAGAATAGGGCACTTAGAGATGGTCTGATGGCTTTCTTATCGGCTAACATGGAAGTACTATTGAAAGGTAAGAGAAAATTGTCCCAGATGGGGTATTCCAGGAAATTGGACTCTGAGATGGAAATTAGCATGTGTTTATTAACAAGTGTCTTTGGGATTGGTGCATGGAAGATAAACTGAACAACTGCGAGCAAACCTCAGATGTCTCCATAAAGCACTCTGGAGCCATGAAGTACCCTTGTGATGTTTTCTCTAGGTCCAAGATGGAGAGCCGTTCTATTCAACTGCTTGGCACATTAAACATAGGGAGAAACTTGCCATCAAGAGTGGCTGTCATTTACCACTGGAGCAATTTCTCAAGAGCATGGGAAATTAAAAGCTAAGCCTAGAGTACCTCCAATACCAACAAACCTTCTTAAAGAGGCTCTAGATAGCACATTAGAGTGGCCACATGGCCAGGAGCTGTACTAGAGACAACATATTAATATCAAAACAACCCCAAAATGTTGATGGACTTTCCTTTCTGCCACCAGCTCCATATAATGACTTGGAAATTTCTTATTAATTATGAAAGCTTGGCCTTTAGCTTACATTTGTCTCAACTGGATCTTAGAACTTAAATTAATCCATTTATATTAATCTCCATGTCACATGGTGTTACCTCTCTTTCATCTTGAACCTCCTGTTTCTTCTCTGTGTCTCCTGGTGTCTCCTCATCTCTTCTTCCCAGAGTCCTCTCTGTGCCTAGAAGTCCCACCTGTACCTCCTGTCTAGTTATTGGCCATTTCGTTCTTTATTAAACCAATCAGAAGGTGCATTGGCAAAGACACATCTTCACAGTGTACAAAAAGATTATTCCACGACACCAGAAGCATTGGCATGACCCTACCCTTCAGTGTGCCCCAGGCTATACTCAAACTCTCTGAACTGCTTCTTAACAAAGCAAACTCCAGTCCAAAAGATAGCAATGTTGCTGGTTCAGTCTCCATCCATACAACACTGACTTGTTTTCAAAACACCATCTTCATCCTCACTTGGTGCTTTCCCCTGTTGCTATTCTGTGCCCATCCTTGACATCTATCCTTAATATGCCTAGTAACCTCAGAAAGGACTATATTTTGAGAAAGACTGGAACCTTCTTCTGTACAAAACCTACAGTTCTGCTGAGTTTGCCACACAATGAATCATGATGTGCCCTTAAACCATGGCTTATATAATTGTTAGTGTAATATTTATTTTACATTTTTATTTCATTTTTAATCTATTTGTGATGTCATCAAAGTTATAAAAATCATACTCCAGAGTTTTAGAGATAATGGCTCCCCAGGGATTTTATGACCTTGTCTCATTAATAGATATATTTTTCTAAGTGGTTATCAAGTACTTGTCCCAAATAAGAAACTAAATTCAAAACACATCATAAGCTTATTATTTTTCCAAAGTCTCATTAAATTATCAGTGCAAATGGAATTTTCCTATTACTTCCCTGCCTCTCTCATCCCTGACATGATTAACATCATTAATTGCTGAAGTTGACTCTGATTTATTTCAATTTGCTGTCAGATTAAGGAGTATAATTCATTTGTCCATAGGTGTCAGACACTAAAGGACCTGCTACTATTTCCATGGCACTGGTTCTTCTCTTCCGTGCCTCCCACTCAGTCATTCATTCATCTCGTAAACATTGATGTAATACTATATATAAATACTACCCGCCATTGTCATAAAGATGTTCAGAGCCAAATTTCTCCTTCTCTAGCCTGAGAATTTTAAATATATAAAAAGAAAGAGAAAAGGCGACCAATTTGAGAATATAAAAATAAATCTTGCCGGAATAAAAACTTAAACAATTTCTCCTATATGTAATTTATTTGGTGGACTATATTTTCTTTAATTGACATTTTTTAGTCAGAGTCTCACTATGTAGTCCTAGTTGGCCTGTAACCTATGTATAAATCAGGGTGGCCTTAAATTCACAGAATTCTGCCCATCTCCGCCTCCTAAGTACTGAAATTAAAAGCATGTGTCACTAGGCCTGTTTGTATTTCCTTAATTATTTGTTTTATTATACATATTATGTATAATGTATATATACGATGCATACATGAGAGGCTTATAGTTAATAAAGTCAAACAAATTACTCTCTCCTTATTCACCTTCTAGTAAGGAAAATCTCTTAGCAAATTTCCAGTGTAAAATATATTAATGTGTGTGTGCACACAAAAACACACGCGTGCATGCTCACATGTATTCGTTCATGCCATAATGCACATGCCGAGGTCAAGGGGCCGTTTGTAGGAGTCATCCTCTCCTTAAGCCACATGAGTCCTGGGATTTAGTCTCTTAACCTAACTTTTGAGGAACTTCTCTGCTGATTTGTTTTAAAGCCATTATTATGTGCTTCTGATCCTTTATTTCTGCTTATAGTTGTTTTTTTATATTTTCTATCTTGGTTGAAATCACATTTATCCATACAATTCTCTCTTGACATGGGGGAGGACCTTTTGGCACATATTTTAAATTCTCTGCTGGATAAGTTATTCATCATTTCCCTAAGGAAATCTATGGTCAATGTCCATAGATTTACTGTGCTACTTTTTTGGAACATAATTTTTTTTATTTCTTCATTTTCCTTGACTGCTATCTGTTTAGTTTGGGCATATAAGATAAAACAATTCTCAAACTTGTCAGCCTGGCTGTACAGTAAGTGAATCTCACTGATAAAACTAGACAGAAATTCTCGGGACCACTCAGACTTGTTCTGTTCATTCAAATCAGCATTTTAACTTTTGGTGCCCCTCATTGGTCCCCCGAGGTAGAGAAGATCAAAGTTTCTCCATTGAAAAGCAACTGGAATAGAGAGGTATATATAGTCCACTTCACTCTCTCATCCAAAAAAGTCAGCAGCTGGAGTCACACACACACCCTTCGCTAAGCCAAGAAGAGGCTGTGTGGCAGATGTCCCCACCTGCTTTTACAGCACACATGTTATAAGCCCCTCAGAACTCCTTCTGTCACTCCCGGGGCCTCTGAATGGAGTCTATCTGCTCTCAGGGACAAGTGGGCTTACTGAAGGCTGGATTCTCTCTTTGAAGCCAGCTAGAGGAAGGAGCTATGATGGGACATGGCCACATGCCTGTTCAGCCTCTCACAGTTGTTTTCTCTGTCAGCCCCCAAGTGCAGGCTAATAAGAAGCCTGACCTATGGGCAAGAGCTGGTATAGCTATGACTTTAGGTGTGCAGTCAGTCACCTTCCATGGGAAAAGTAGGAGCTGTGTTTTTTGCCTGCTTGCCCTGTGCTGAGCAGACAGAAGACCTGCTGGCATATTCTCGCAACTACTTAAACCCAGCTGTTTGTTCTCTGTGCTCCTGGGGCAATCGTGAATACCAAGCTCCAGTTGTTCCCAGACCTGGGCTATTTAGAAATCAGTCCCTTAAGTGGAAGCTGGAAGAGTTGGGTATTTAAAGTACGGGCAAATTCCATCCAAGGAGAAGCTGAGAAATTGTTTGTGTCCCTGAAGTGAACTGGGAAATTGGGGCTTTCTTCAAAATTGTAAGGTACCGTGCCCAGGGTGGTATTTTTGTTTTGCTTTGTTTTGTTTTGCTAAAGGCTGAGAAAGATATAGCCACCAAAAGACTCAGTTGCTCTTATTATAAGAGAACATAGTCTAATCGGAAATTTTTAATGTATGCATATAAAATAACATCAAAATAACAAGGCAGCATGGTCCATTGCTAATATTGTGACAGGATATAAATGAGGATAGGACTTCAAACACTGAAAAGGATCCCAGGAGATAATAATGTTAGGGAAACATGCATGAAAACAAAAGTGCTTTATCTGGGCATGGAAAATGTGACTTGAATTTCAAATGACAAAAAAGAGGGCTATCCCAGTAATGGTCACAGTAATAAGAACAGGGAACATAATTGAGGGACGAGCAGAAGCCTCACGTTGGCAAAACTAATAGTGTTCTCCTGAGAATTCCGGGGGTTGAGAGCGGACACTTCCACTTACTTTGAAGATTTCTGAGAATGTGAGAATGGCAGAAATCTTTATTATTTTACAGTTAGGTTTATTAACTTTCTTAATTATACCTTGCGATTACTCAAACTGCCTACAAGCAACCTACAAGAGCCACAGGAGTTGGAATTCCAGTCTGAACTTGGATATCTCCGTTGTCTGGCAGTGGGATGTGTGTAAATCCCTTCATCTTGACTTTCTACTCATCGATCTGACTGCTATTGTAGCCATCAAATTATACTAGAGAAAATGAAAATCCTGTCCTAATTATAAGAATACAAACTCAGCATTTTCCTTTGCTTTCCACCCAACCATAAATATGTAAATTCTCTTAGAATAAAAGATAATATGGTATTCACTTTTATAACATGGATTTAGACTTGTTTACTAACTAAAAGGTAATTGTTTATCAGTGCATTTTACACTGTAAACAGCAATGGTCAGGTTTCCATAAAATTTATTAGCAAGCTCCAGCTACTGGCTTATTTAATGCAATTTTCTGGAGCAGAAGCACAAACTATCACTTATATTATAAAGATTCTTTCACTTAGAGGAAAGATAAGCATTTTGTGACTAACAGAGACATAAGTAGGTGTTTATTGATCAAAATATAAAGTGTATTTCCTTTGTGGATTGATATATATATATACATCAAATATATAGATATAGATATATATTTGAAAATCGCTGGTTGTCATGTAGTATCCAGTACAAAGCACTAAGTCCTCATCTTATGAACCCTTGGGTTTGACCAAAAATGATACATTTCAGAGGGAAGTTGCATTATGTAAATAAAGCAAGGTTATGATGAAATGAGGCATGGTAGCATGTGTTCTGAAGTTTTCCCTAACATCTGTTGCTGAAATTCTGCTTTCACTTCTACTTCCCAAGTGGGAATCGGTACAGTCAGCGTGGTGCTGCCGTTAATAACTGAGTAGAGGAAGCAAATGGTTGCTTTACTTTCATCAAATCCTGCATGCACTTAGCCCACGCCTCAGCTTGTGCAAGGAGCCATCAAAGCCACAGGAGATTTTTATTTGACTTTTCTTTCTTAAAAGCTTACTCTAACGCTTCATGAATAGCTTACGTTAAAAATAACTCCACCATTGAGTGTTAGGCGTCTTCGAAGTGTGAAGAGATCAATACTTGGCAATAGTATTGTAAAATAGCATTCAGACAGTATTTGAATCAAGTGAATCAAATTCTAGATTCCAGTGCTGAAAGTTATCTTAAACATGTCTATTCATGAAGCATCTTAGTTAGAGTCTTTGAGCAAGAACATCCCAGTGAAAGTCCCCTGATGTTTTGATGTCTCATACAGACAGATTCTGAGACAAGGAACAAAGCAGATATTGTTACCAAGTTCTAAAACTTGAGCAATGTATTATCATCCCACGCTTCATTTCCTTTCAGCTCTTAAATTGCTTGGTTTTAAATACTACCAATCGGCATTTATGGAATCAAAAATTCAACTCAACTCTCTTTATCAGTCTGGGTCTAGGAAGGAAAAGATGGAAAATGCAAAGGACCTGGCTGAGAACACACACACAAGCACATGCACGTACACATGCATACACACACACACATTCACACACACACACACATGCACACTCACACTGATATTATTAGCTTACAGAAAGGTTGGGAGAATTAAGAAAATCAGCCTGCAATAGTGAACGTTGCTAACAGTTAGGTGAACACTCTCCCATCTCCAGATCTGATAGAGCACAGCAATTCAGAGACTTGATAAAACTCTGGGCAGTGCAAAGAGAGCCATCATGAAGGAGCATCGTGTTTTCCAGAATCAGAGACAGTTGTGGGCCTGCAGACGCCTAGCAATAGGTCCCAGTGGCTAAACTCAACTGACAGTGAGGAAGCCTAGAGCTCTGGGTGATGCTGTCCTCAGAGACCAGTCTCCTGCATCACAAACCAGGGTACAGAAGGATAAAAAATGGAGCTAGGACAGCAAATGGGGAGAAACTAGAAGACTTGATGCATGAATTATTATTTTTCATGTCACATAGGGTAGCCCAGTTTCCTTCCATTGTTTTCGGTTGAAGCCCTCACGCTCTCTTACTTAAGTCAGCCTGTTAGCAAATCCCTCAGTGTGCTCAAAGAAGAATGGGGGAAAGATACATTAGTGAATCCCCTGGATAACTTGTCCATTGGTTCATTAAATACTTAATTGAAGGAAAAAACTACGAATATACTTAAACCATTTTTCAAATGTCTATCTAAATGATCAGTGATTATACCTGGCTTCGCAGTTTGACTTTGATGGGAAGCATAGTCTGAGGTGCAGTTGTGTTTAACATGGTTCACTAAAGGCAAACAGTTGTTCCAGGACAGCCAGGCTACACAGAGAAACCCTGTCTGGACAAAAACAAAAACAAACGAACAAAAGGCAAAAGGCTCTTAAGAGAGATTTTGATTAGTAATGGTCCCACTTTCAAATTCCCATCCAGCATCCACCTTGAATGATACAGCCAGATTTAATTGGCAGTCAGTTACTGAGACTTGGATGTAGACTGTGCCAGGAAGAACCATGAACTCAGGCAGGTGACTCTACAGCTGAGACAATCTTTAAGTGACTTAAGATTCTTAAAGCAATGCTTCCTTCCTAAAGGTGAAATTTGGGTAAATATCACAGAGCCCATTATACCTTCTGCATTAGTCAGGCTTCTGTAGAGGAACAGAACTGATAGAATGAACACATGCGAAGGGGATTTATTAGAATGGTTTCCAGGCTGTGCTTCAAGTAGTCCAATGGTGGCTGTCTACCAATGGAAAGTTCAAGGATCCAGTAGTTGTTCATTCCAGAGGTTGGATGTCTCAGCTGGCCTTAAGTATACATAGGAATCCCAAAGAAACAGACCCTAATGCCAGTAAAACCATGAGCTTGCTAGAGAGAACAAGAGCAAGCAGGCAAGAGAGAGCAAGTTTCCTTCTTGCATGTCCTCTATATAAGTTCCCAGCAGAAGTGGCCCAGATTAAAAGTGGGTCTTCTTACCTCAAAGATCCAAATTAGAAGTGGGTCTTCCCACTTCAAATGATTGAATTAAGAAAAAAATCC
The DNA here is from genome assembly GCF_014885135.2 of Alexandromys fortis. NCBI lineage: Eukaryota > Metazoa > Chordata > Mammalia > Rodentia > Cricetidae > Alexandromys > Alexandromys fortis. Next base: position 270,655 of record NW_026067914.1, on the reverse strand, counting down.
TTCACCGGTATCCCCAGACATTTTTTTACTTTTAGTTAATTCCATATGTAGTCATGCTGACAACTAAGAAGAGCCATCACAAGTCCACCCCTTGTCAGTTTGACACACAATCATATCTCCTTATGACAGGCTTAATTTGCAAATGAAAACAATAGTTAGGTCACAATTATGCCCACCATGGCATCACTATCCCTTGTACAACTGCAAATGTGTTTAAAAAATTTAGAATAAGTGGCAATGTCTATTGAGGGACATTCCTTTAGTACCTCAAATATGATAACCACTGATAGTCTCTTAATTGATGTTGCATTGCATAATGAGACACTGAGGAAAGAAAACACAAATATCTGTACTTACACATTCTCAACAAAATATGACAAACACTCATATCAGTTACAGTCCTTATTTCTGAAACTGATCAAGTGGACTTAGCTGCTAACTATAATTTCCTTCCTTTACTACCCATTCTATATTTCCTCCCCCCTCAGCAAACACCTCCGCAGATCTTGGACCTTTCTTGGGGGAATGACCCATACCTTCATTCCTGCAGGGTCTGTGCCTAGATTAGGTTGTCATAGTTTCCCATTGACTTTAATCAATGAAGTGATGACACCAAGAGATGCCCTAAAGGATCTCCTGCTTACCAATCATAATCTTTCTTCCCTCCATTGTAGAGAAGCCATCCAGTTCTCCCTTGGTAATCTAGATGAATCAACCCTCCTAACAGCGCTATTCCTCTCTTAGCCTGTTAGCTTTAAGGTATAGGAAGCCCGCAGTGGCCAAGGAAATGTCTGAGCTTCCAGTTCCGTGGATTGTTTATGTCTCCTGACAGGAGTACTTCCCACTCTGGAATCAAAACTTCTAGGCCAGCAGAACTTAAGTCATGGCAACAGGAAGCAAAAATTTTCTAGTGGGTTATTAGGCATAATTATGAGTGGAATTATTCTCTTTTCAGCCCCTTGTTTACTGGACCTGTGGATCCTGGCTGTGGGGGAAGCCATATCATATATTAATCACTCAGAGCTTATATGGCCTTCTGGAGAACCCTACCCCAGCCCTCCGTGCTGTTTCCACCTACGTGGCGCCATAATTGTGTCTTCAAAAGGCCATTGCATTTTTCTCTCAGGCCGGCTGCTTCAGGGTGGTGGTGCGGGGAACATGATAAGACCAGTGGATTCCACGATAACGGGCCCACTGCCACACATCTCTGGCTATGAAGTGAGTTCTTTGGTCAGAAACAACACTGTGTGGAATGCAATGGTGGCGAGATAGGCATTCTGGAAGTCGACAGATGGTGGTTTTGGTAGAAGTATTATGTGTAGGAAAGGAGACTCCATAGCCAGAATAAGTATTTACTTTAGTAAGGACAGAACATTCTCCTTTCTAGGGAGGATGTGGTTCAACATGCCAGCAAGTCACTGACCGCTCACCCCAGGGAATGGTGCCCCATCTGGGGCATAACTCTGTTGTTGGCACGTCTGGCACTCAGCAGCAGCTGGAGCTGTCTTACCCTTGCTTATTGGAAGTCTCTACAGTCGAGTCCATGTATACCCCATGTCTGCCACCAAGGCCAGTTTGTTCATGGGTTCATTGGGCAATGACAGAATGGCTTAGGAAGAGGCTGACTGCCTTCAGAATGGATCGTGCTATCTAGTTGATTATTGAGCTCCTCTTCAGCTGATGTCACCTTTTGATGAGCATTTCCATGGGACACAAGTGTCTTCATAATCTCCCCCCATTTGGAGAGATCTAGCCACAAACTTCTTTTCCAGACGTGTTGCGCACCATTTTCCAGTAGTGCTCTTTCAGTCCCTGGCCATTTAGCCAATCTATTGGCCACAGCCCATGAGTCAGTGAACAATCACACATCTGACCATTTCTCCTTTCTAACAAATATATAATTGGGTGTACTGCCCAAAGTTCTTCCCACTGTGACAAAGACCCTTCACTGGTGTCTTGCAAGGTTGTCCCAGAAAGGCGTTTAATTTAGATACAGCTCTCCACTTCTTGGTGGTGCCTGCATCACATACAGAACTGTCAGTAACCCAGGCCTTAGTCTTCTCTTCCCCAGTCAGCCAATCACAGGGTATATCCTAGGAAGCCTCTTTCCAGTAACATATTTTCCTTAGATGTTTTAGAAAATAAATTTCTCTAGGTTTTGAAAAGGTTATCTCCTTTCAAAAGGGTAGAGCATTAGTGTTTGTTAGGAATCGGGATAGCCCCCAGGGCGTAACCCTCCCACACATTTAAAAAAAATACATTTAAGTATAGTAATTTGTCATCCTGTGGGTGAGCTCTGGAGGTTCTGTTTGCTCGGAGCTCTCACTGGCAAATATTAATCTCTTCCAGCTCCCAGAAATGCCTAGAAGCCAAATGAGAAAAGTTGACTTAAATGAAACTGTTCATGAATTATTTTTTGTATTGCTCGTTTTTGTGCAAGAGGAGGCCAATAACAGTCTCCTGTTGTTTCTATTGCTTTCTATGGATTCTGAAAAGGATATTAAAAAATTATAAAGAATACTAAACTGTTCGAGAGAGACCACTTCAATTTTGTCTATCTTCTGTTGCTATAACAATATCTCAGAGAAGTGCATTTATGAAAATTCTGGAAGCAGACAGAGGTTCTGAGATCAGGTGTCTCTGTCTGGTGGGGGTCTTGGCATGGCTCTGACTTCCCACAGATGAGCTTACAAATGAGAGGACTGTATCTCTGTGTGGAAGAGATAAAACACAAAGGGTAGTTAGAGAAAGAGAATTTCTGAATAAAGACAGCCAAAATGCACAGGTGTAATACACAAATTTAAAGATAGCAAATTTAAAGATTGTTCAAGAGGACAATGAAAAGTAAAAGAAAAGACTCTGAATGATGAGACCAGCCATGCTATTCCAGCGCCAGACATCCCACCCCCACCCATTGGCATGAACACCACTGGCATGGAGTTAACGTGAGTGTGAACCCCTCCAAGTCCTTGAGACTCTCCCAGTGTGTGAACTCCATTCATAGAAGAAAAACAAGGCCAGTTGCTCATAAAGCCATAGTACGGTGCTCTCTGGTCTCCTCTGCAGTCAGCAAGTTCTTAACAAATAGAAATTACTTTGTTTAGTCAAAATGTTGTGATCCTAAGAATATTAGGTTTGGTTGTTGTGCTAGCTTGGACTTTCTGAGATGTGAACCTGCAGGATACTTACTGGGGTATTAGGTATCTGACGGATTTATTAGGAGAAATGCCTGGGAGGGAAAAGGTGGAGAGCTATAGGAGAATGGGCTGCAAATTCAATCTCTATGCAGTAGAAAAAAAAACAGAATAAAAAGAAAAAGAAGGCTAAAAGAAAGGGAAGAGGAAGAGATGGAAAGTCTTAGCAGAGATATGCTAAGAAAACTTCATCAAGCTTGACAGCCTTCATATCAAAGTCAGTGGAGAGAAGACTCTTGAGTCTCCTGGGATTGGTCTTGTCTTGGTCTCTATCATGACAAGTCACTGGATGAATGACCTTAGAGGGTGGAAGCTTTTCCTTAGCCACAGGAGACCTAAGACATACATTTTTCTTGACTACTGAGATATGAGAACTTGTTTGGGGCAATGGACTTGCCAGTTGATTTGGAGAAGTCCTGATGAAGTCAGTTAGTTATGTGGCATCTAGTGGGCAGTTTGTGCTTGTGAATGTTTTCAGTGCCTTGGCCCTTGCCTTTAGATACAGTACACCTCGGTTTGGTTGTTATAGCCCCATTGGTCCGTGGACGTACACAATTGTTTTAACTTATGTTTGAAAGATATAGCTATTGGGCTGGAGAGATGACTCAGCAGTTAAGAGCATTGCCTGCTCTTCTAAAGGTCCGGAGTTCAGTTCCCGGCAACCACATGGTGGCTCACAACCATCTGTAATGAGGTCTAGTGCCCTCTTCTGGCCTACAGGCATACATGTAGAAAGAATGTTGTAGACATAATAAATAAATAAATAAATATTTTAAAAAAAGAAAGATATAGCTATTGCATCTTAATTCTTAAACAATCAAGTTTACTAGCCTAGAGGTCAAAGTACCTATAATCCACACATCATTCCACTTTAATGTTATGGCATTTGCCCTGTGTTCCAACTACTTTGCCATTCCCCAACTCGTACTTATCTGATATTGGCTTCTTTGCTCATACTGTTCTTTCCTATTGTAATTAGTCAATCAACATACATTCCCTGTGCCCTTTCCAGGGCCAAGCACTGTACTTAGACCTGAGTGTGTGCCCCAAAGCGAGACAAATGTCACCTCGGCCTTTGGGGATTTTGAATGTACTAAAGGAGCAACTGTCAGTCCACAAGTTGTGTGGATCCACACAAAAAAGTAGAACAGGGTACTTCACAGACTAGCAGAGAAAGGTTGGTTTTTTGTGATCGGGAAAGAATATGGGTGATGAAGGGATAGTTACATAAGAGCAGAAGCCCTCCTGATACAAATTCCATCATCTTCAAAATATCGCCATGATCTCCCACGGTCTCCTTTCTTCATTAAACGCGACCATCTTAGTCTGTTATTATGCACATTTTGTACAACACATGTGTATGCATAAACATGCTCTTGTGTTTGTCTATTATATTGTACAACCTTGGAATGTTCGATACCTGTATGATTCGCCTCTGAATCTTATATGACATTTAGGATGACACTATCTGCTAACCTGCAGCAAACACTCATCACATTATTAACTACTGTCCTACTCTGTGCAGTGGCTCTTCTGGCACTTGAATGTAGAAGGAATGAGAGATTGCGTGCGAGAGGGGCAAGTAGCATTGCATGTAAGAGAGAGCTTCTATTGCCACCTTCCCCAGGCCACTTCCGCTGAGGATCTTAACCCTCAGGATGGGATTCTGTATGGGTATCATCTGTTCGGTAATCTGTCATAGCACATCTGTCAGGTTTAGGAAGAAAGCCTCACCGAATGATAGATCAGAGGCAGTTACTACTTCCAGAATCTAACTGATTGTTTTATCAAGTTAGCATGTAATGTTTCAAAGCTAGTTTGAAAATGTTCTTTACCTTAAAACAGGGGTCAACATCTCTGATTCTTCCAGTCCAAAACTTGGGGAAAATACACACCAACCTTAACTCTGCACACACATGTTTAAAAGAACAAAGTGAATGCTAGTCACACAACGTCCATATTTATCTTTACAATTTGGCTAGTTTCCAGAGACAGGTAGTGATGGTATAAATCTGGGACAGAAATCAACCAACATCAGCTTCAGAATGCTTTTTAACATGTTCCTTATTTTTTTACATTTTGACAATGTAATTTTCAATTTGTTTCAAGCCTAAAAATCTCAATTGTACATTAAATATTTGACTTCTACCAAATTTAACCTTATGTTCATCTACTGACCAAGAGATACTTCTCAGCACTGGTTTTTGAAGAACTTTAAAATTCTTCCCTGCCTCTGTTCCCCCTCCATTATCTTCCATTCTCCCAGGCTGCCCCTCCACCCCCAAACACACACACACACACACACACACACACACACCTTCCTGGACTTTAAAGAACATTTTAGAAACAGGGAAGCTTCTTTTTTAATTAATTAATCAATTAACATGTAGGCACACATACATTTCTATTTCTGTTTTTATTTTTAACTGATTTTAATTGATAACTTATAAACAGAAAGCTTCAAAGAGAACATATGAAGTACATACTCCTGCATCCTGGACTCTCACTTCTAAACTAATCTCATACTTCTGTCTGCCTGCTTTTAGACTTCTGCATACCCCTAAGTTTTGCTTTAGAATTGAGAAATTATGTAACAAGTGAATAAGAGATAAGAAATCTAGGAGGAAATGAAAAATGGAAAAAGAACATTGTGTGATTCTTTTAAGGTCAGATGACTGAAGTCATCAAATGGAGACGTTGTGTTTGACGTCTAAAGAACCTGGAACACATACACACAAAAAAAGTTTCTGTACAAAACAGTAAAGAAAGCCCAATTAGACCCATTCCAAAAGTAGTTCAGGGGCAAAGACATAGCTTTTCCATAGTGTTATGGTTTGCAGGAAAAGAAAAAGAATAAAAGATAATCAATTTAACCCTCTGGGAAGGTGAGCTGTACCATTGATTTGAGCTAGAGTCATAGTCATTATAGCTATCAGAAACGGTCTCAGTAGGCATGTTGGGAAATCCAATTGTTTTCATAACTTAATAATTTTAATAATTAATAAGTAAATTTTCAGACCTGGCAGATTAATATTGGAAATGCTTTGAAACTTTTCTTTGGTTCCTGCAAAAAACACACCCACATAGGTAGACATAAAACTCCCTGCTGGTATTTTGTTTTGCAAAAATGTTTTTAAAAGCATCCTTGAATGGAAGCCAGGAATGTGTAATAACTGACTTCATAGTGAACACTGGATGGTGATTCACCCAGGCATTAGCTAGAAATGGGGAAGAATGAGTCAGACAGGAAGATCATTCTGGGGAGAGTCTTTTACTAGCCACCGGGTTCTGATTTCTAGACCGTGAGATCTTTGCGGTCATGTGGTTTGGGGTTTTTGTTTGTGTTTTGGTTTTGGTTTTGAGATAGCATCTCATTACGTGTCTCTGATTGCCTAGCGCTTGCTGCGAAGATACACTGGCCTCGAGTTCACAAAGAGCTGCCGGATTCTCCTTCCTGAGTGCTGGGATTAGAGGCAGTCATGTGGGGTTGTATTGAAATGTTTGCTTGTGTTAACTTAAAGGATTTGCTGTTTATTTGTTGTCAATTCCTGTTTCAGTTTGGTGTGTGTGTGTGTGTTGCAAGGAGAGGCGGCTTGTTTGTCCCAGCCACCCGACTAGCTTACACCCAAAATAACCACACAGAAACTGTACTAATTAAAACACTGCTTGGCCATTAGCTCTAACTTCTTATTGGCTAACTCTTACATATTAGTTAAACCCATTTCTATCAATTTGTGTATCACCACGAGGTCGTGGCCTACCAGAAAAGTTTCAGCACATCTACCTCCGGCCACAGATCTATGGCATCTCTCTGACTCTGCTTTCTTTCTCCCAGAATTCAGTTCTGTCTTCTCCACCTACCTAAGTTCTTCCCTATCAGCTAGACCAAGGCAGTTTCTTTATTCATTAACCAAAGAAAGCAACACACAAACAGAAGGAACTCCTACGTGTGTGTGTGTGTGTGTGTGTGTGTGTGTGTGTGAGAGAGAGAGAGAGAGAGAGAGAGAGAGAGAGAGAGGTGTGAGCATGATGTATGTGAGTGTGTGTATTGTGTCTCTGTGTGGTCTGTTTATATGTATGCATGTGTGTTGGCATATCCATGCATGGTCTTGTGTGTGTAGGTGTGCATGCAGTTTTCTACTATGTCTGTGCTTGTATGTATGTAGAGGTGTGTGTGAATGTGTTTGTGTGTCTGTGTGTGCATATCTGTGCATGTTCAGCTGTGTGCAGGTGTACAAGGATGTGGAGACCAGAGGACAACCTCGGGGAATTTTCTGAGTGACAACCACCATGTGGTTGGGGGGGGGGGGAGGAAAGGAGAGAGAGAGTCTGGAACTTATGAAGTAAGCTGTGTTGGCTGGACAGCAGGGCCCAGGGCCCAGATATCTTCATGTCTCTACCTCCCCAGCATTGAAATCAAAAGCCGTACCCAGGCTTTTACATAAGAACTAGGAATAGAATCAGATCCTAATGCTTGCAGAACAAGCACTTTAATGACTGAGATATCTCCCCCAAGTCTCCTGTTATTTATTTATTTTATAATTTAATAATAGTGTAAGACTGTTGGCTATTCAAACTAGTTGTTGTTCAGTTGAATGAGGATTTAGGAGGCCCTTTGTCTTTCCTGGGTTAATTTAGAATGTCCTTGCTTTCAGTATAACAACTTCGCTTTTTGTAAGAGACCCTGCATCCTCTGACTGCATGATCCTGACTGTCACACACAGTGTTGTTTGCCACGGCTCTTGCTCAGACTCTCTCACCCTACTCAGCATGCGACACAGCCCCTCAAACTTTCCCCACCATTTATAGAAGCTTAAAATCTAGACCTGGAAATTAAGCTTCATTTACTATCAAAATCGTTCTCAAACTGTTCTTTCTATGGTGAAATCACATTCTTTTGCAGTCATTTCAGATAGAGCTGTTTCAGTCTCAATGAAGGCATGATATTGTGCATGACTGTGACCTGTTGGCATTTCTCTTCTCCAGCACATACCAATGCATCCTCCAGAGACCCTGCAAGTATAGATCTCCCAGCTGCTTCAGTGTTCAGACATCCCATCCTTGATCTAGGCAGGGGTGTTGGGCAATGTTGTGGAAAGATCATAGTGTACTTTCTCATTCTGACTCACCCTGGCTGTTGTGCCACAGTATATATGCTTCCGGATGCCTCCATTAAGCTGTACTCCACTTGAGAGTGAAGACTTGTTTTGTAATTTTAGCTCTCAGTGTGAGATTCCATGTTTCTTATGTTGCTTCACCTATGCTTGATGATTGATGGGATACAAAAGTCATATGATAAACATCTTTTTTAAAAATGAGCACACTATTTAGTATAAGAAACCATCTGGTGTTCTCATCCCTGAAAACATATACATATAAGTAACATTATATGTATTGAGGTTGCCTTTGTATATGGAAGAATATATGATATACACACCACATATGTAACATATATAACATATTGTGTACACATAGTTATTAGATAAAACATATATATGTGTATATACATATATATAATGTTAAATATATAACAAAAGAAAAGAAGCCATGGATTTGAATGAGAAGAAGAGATTTACAAGGGAAGGGCTGGAGAGAAGAAGTGTGGAAATGATGCAATTATATTAAAATCTCAAAATATTACTTTAAAAATCCATCTCTATGTTATCTTTATGAAGCAACTGAGATCAGCTTTCTTTCGTGATGTTTGCTAAGTTTACTAAGTTTATTCTAGTGATGCCAGCAGATATGGTAATAGAGTACTTTAAGCAGAAAAACTTGAGCAAATCGAGTATTTTCCTTGGTAGAACACGATACCAGGTACCATTATGAAAAACCACATAATTGGGAACACACTGTTTCAGAAACAGGAAGAGGAAAGAGTGGTGAATTTTTGGAGGAATTTGACATTATCTTGAAGACAAAATGAGCCTTAAAATTTGATTCTTAAAAATAGACAAAACTGGGACCGAGCTAACAAACGCCATCGAATGTAGAGAAGATGCGCGATGTTAACCCATTCTGTTTTTCTTCCTTGATCAACCTCACGGGGTTGAGAGTTAGGGGTGCTGAGAAAGAAGTAGATTATTTGTAATTGACAACTATCCCAATCCTTGATCTACCACAATTAGGGGAATGTGAAGAGGCATGTCTAGGTGGAAAATAAATTGGCATTGCACAGTGTAAATTGTTAGCCCAAGTGCAAATTTTATTAGCCGAATTGAACTTTCACACATCTATTAACTTTTCCAAACTACTTGTAACCAGGCTCAGAAGATGTCTCTGTGTCTGGAATAGACAGTTCATAACCGCATTTGGGATCGGAACAAAATGCCGGCCTCTCATTCCTCAAATTACAGCTTAGCCCAGCTCAGAAAGTCCCTCCAAACATGGGTTAGTAAAATTAACAGCATAAATTTAGAAACAGAAAGCAACTGCGCTTCGTTCCCAACAGAAGTAAACTGAACCTTTTCCTATTGCAAGTCTGTCGTGGGCAGAGTGTTCCCGACTCCTACTGGCCCCCTTTAGTATTGACTGGGAGGGGCGTTTGGTTTTGTTTTGTAAAATACAATAATGTCTATGAGAAATACAGTGATACAGCCTCGATCTGAACAGGAGAAAAGGAAAAGGGCAAAAAAAAATAATGCCATCTAGAAAGGTGCTTCTCAGCCCTTATGTCACCTATGAACACGTAGTGAGCTTCTGATGCTGAGGTCTGCAGTGCTGTCTGAGATTCTCCATCCCTAACAAGTGTCTGGGTGGTACTGATGCTGCAAGCCTCACACTACACCATTTCAAGCAGCAAGCTCTCAAGACATGGAGAGAGAGAGAGAGAGAGAGAGAGAGAGAGAGAGAGAGAGAGAGAGAGAGAGAGAGAGAGAGAGAGAGAGAGAGAGAGAGAGAGAGANGGGAGAGAGAGAGAGAGAGAGAGAGAGAGAGAGAGAGAGAGAGAGAGAGAGAGAGAGACAGAGAGAGACAGAGAGAGACAGAGACAGAGACACATTGATGTTTTACTCTAGGTTTTATTTCCAAGGAAATAGTAACTAAACGTACTGCCTTTCAACACTTTTTCAGCCACTTAGTATGAGCGAAAGGTGAAAATTAGCCAATTAACGCGAAGCAGGAGACTTTCCTAATGTATTAATTTGTGCTTTGTTCTTGCCAAGTCTTTTGATTCTCTTGGCTCCAGGCATTCGGCAAGGCTAAAATGGTACTTTTCATGGCTGCGTTTATTTTCAAATAGAAGGAGAGAGCCCTTCATCTTTGGAGTTAAGAAGAGTTGGGGTCTTGGGAATAAGATCTTCAAAGACCTTGTCTTGATGAAAAAGCAGGAAATGGAGGTGCATTACTCACTAAAGCGGAATATTCCCCCAGTGTGGTGAGACTACAGGAGGCTAAGGATCAAACCTGAATCAGCTTCTGGGAGTTTCAATCATATGGCATTCTCTGCATCCTGAAGACACACAGAAACTTCTTATCTGTTTCTCAGGAACTTTAAAGAAACTTTAAATATGAACATTTTTTTTCTTTTTTTGAGACAGGTTTTCCCTGTAACTTTGGATCCTGTCCTGGAACTAGCTCTTGTAGATCAGGCTGGCCTCAAACTCAAAGAGATCTGCCTGCCTCTGCCTCCTGAGTGCTGGGATTAAAGGAGAATGCCACCACTGCCTGGCTAAATAGGAACATTTTTTAAATACCCTTAGAAGATTTAAAGTCTACAGCAGCAAATTCTAAAGAGAAAATGAGGATCTCTACCACCTCTCCCCGCCCCCGGAAACATTCTCAATGAGCTTTGCAATCTTGTGTTTCCTTATTGTGGATCACAGAAACTTTTCTCTCACATCACTGATTACAGACACTTTCAGAAGAAGCATGAAGCACCTCTCCTACTTCCCAAACATCTTCTGAGCCATCAAGTCCTAAACTCAAGAGCTCCCAGGGGCCTCTGCTCTTGAGTTCTGTTCCCTGACTACTCCGCAACAGCTAAACTTGGCAATCCTATTATGACGTTTTTCTTTAGCCCTAACCTTGTAAAACACTAGACATTTAGGAAACAAAGTACTCACTGCTAATGTTTCAGTGGAATGAGTGAAACTGGTTTTTGTTGTTATGAAACAGATTGAAGGAAGATGTTTTCAAGCATCGTACTTATATCATCTGATTATTATCTTGAGTTGGATTTTTCCAATTACAGATGAAGATTAATTAATTTTAAGATTAATAAATGGGTGGTTACCTTTCAAAGTTGCATGCACGTATGGAAATTTAAAAAATTCAAACAAAGAAAGTTTTAGTTTAAAAAAATGCATGTGAGCTGGGTGGTGGTGGTGCGCACCTTTAATCCCAGCACTCGGGAGGCAGAGGCAGGTGGATCTCTGTGAGTTCATGGCCAGCCTGGTTTACAAGAGCTATTTCCAGGACAGGCTCCAAAGCTACAGAGAAACCTTGCCTCCTAAAAAAGAAAGAAAAAAGCATGTGACTATAAATTACAGTATTTCTAAACTATCTGTGTCTATTGTAAAACTTCCGCATAGGGCAGTGATAAAAATTAATGTTCTAGAAGCTCTAGCTAGATTTTTTTGGAAGAAAGAAAGTACTATAAATGTTTTACACTCCAATTTGACTTGTAGAATTTTGCGGGGCCTTGGTGTCTTCCCAGCGCTGTTATGCTCTTGTTTGCATTGTGTCACACGCTCCTGTTTGTGAAGTCGTCGTAGTGGTGAACCATATATATTTATTCCATGTCCTCTCACCAACATTTTTCAGAAAAATCACTGAAAGAAAGCTTAAGGGATTCAAGAAGAAATGTAAAATGTGAGAACTGTCAAAGTGGAGCCCGTTCTTAAGACAGGCGTTCTGGAAGAAATTAATGATAGGTTTTGGAGAAGGGGCTTTCCTCGATAGTTTTATGTCAACTTGACAGAAGCTATAGTCATCAGAGAGGAGGGGAACGTCAGTTGAGAAAATAGCTCCACACGTTGGGCTTGTGGGCAAGCCTGAAGGGCATTTTCTTAATTAGTGATTGATGGAGGAAGGACCAGCCCACTGTGGGTGGTGCCATTCCTGGGCTGAGTGGTCCTAGATTCTATAAGAAAGCAGGCTGAGCAAGGAATGTAAAGCAAGCCAGTAAATAGCGCTCCTCCTTTGTCTCAGCATCAACTCCTGTCTTCAGATCCCTGCCCTGCTTAAGTTCCTGTTCTAACTTCCTTTGATGATGAACTGTGATGGGCAAGCACAGACAGAATAAACCCTTCCCTCCCCAAGTTGCTTTGATCATGGTGTTTCATCACATCAATAGATTTTAGCACAACAGAAAGAATAAAAATCAAAAGCTTTAAGGAGAGAGAAAACAGGACACAGACGAGAATGGAAAGTATGCTATATTGTCTGAAGCACGTGTTAGAGAAGAAATTAGAGGGAAGGCAGTTCTTCCTAAAGAAACACCGAGCAAGAACACAGACTTAACTACAGACTGGTGTTACTTGAGTCCATAGCAAAGGCATGGCAGATGTGGTGGTTTGAATTTCATTAGGCCCCATAAGCACATAGGAAATGACACTTATTATGAGGTGTGACTTTGTTGGAGTAGATATGGCCTTGGGAAAGGAAGTATGTCACTGTAAAAGCTGACTTTGAGGTCTCATATATGCTCAAGTCATGCCCAGTATCTCGGTTCACTTCCTGTTGCCTGTGGGATTAAGATGTAGCTCCTTCTCAGCTTCTTCTCCAGCATCACGTGTGTCTGCATGTCACTATGTCCCACCATGATGATAATTAACTGAACCTCTGAATGTAAGCTAACCCTAATTAAATGTTTTCCTTTGTAAGAGTTGTTGTTGCCATGATGTCTCTTCACAGCAATAGAAAGTCTAACTAGGAACCACAGGATAAAAATGGCACCTTAGAAAGAAGGCTAATGCAGCAGGAATTCAAAGAATGGGCTGGAATCCCTATACAGAGTGTAAATAACAGGAAGCTTGGAAGTAAGGAAAAGGAGAGGAAATGGGATCAAGTTTCCCTGGGAAGGTGTGGTTTGAGTCTAAACCTGAACTAGTAGCACAAAGGCCACTCACGAGCTAGAAGTAGCAATAGCTAAAGATGGAATAAGCTTGGACCTTTAAGGGTTGGACCTAACACCATAAAGAGATTGGCACAAGAATGTAGAGCAGTAGACTGGAGCTCATTCTGGAATGCATGAGCCAAGAAGAGGGCAAAAAACAGAAGCGTAATTCAAGCTGACTTCAGTAGTAAGTAAATCAACTCATTCGAATAACTGAAACCAGAAGAGGGAGAGTCTAAAGGATCGTCTAAGTCGAGGTATTCAGATTCATTTCCTAAAAGCTGTTTTTCCTTTGACCTCTTGAGTGTATCAACTCGTTGGTGGAGGAAATGAGGTGCCCGCAGTTAGGAAAGGTGAAGAGAAAAAAATGACACCGGTTTTGGTTTAGATGCCCGGGCAGATGACAAAGGATCTGCAGAGATAATGCAGTACTGAGAAGGAACGTGTTCTGCCAGGGTACTTGGGTTTTGTGGTAGGATAGACACCAAACAGACATCACATGAAGAAATTGAAGAGACCGAGTGGAGTCTAAAACTTAATGGAGATAACTAAACTAAACATAGAAATTTGACTCCACCAAAAGCTAGGTGATATTAAAGCTGTTAGACACGAGGAGAGTCATTTTTCAGGAGAAACAATAGCAGAAGTAGCAGAGAGAAGAGTTCCATGGCAGGTTAATACTTAAGGGACAGGTATAAAGGGGGGTCCAGGGAAGGAGACCGTGAAGAGCAGTGGCCGAGGGGGGGCAGAAGGAAAGCCACCAACCGCGAACTGTGAAAGTTAAGCAAAGCTAAGCAAAGCTGCTATTTTTAGGGAGTAATCTCCTGGCTGAGGTGCATCTGAATTGTTGAGAAATACAAAAACTGAAATGGCACCGTTAGATTTGACAAGAACCTGTTTCAAAGAGGAGAACAGTCAGAAATACAACTGAGGAAGATTCCGGAGAGAATGGAAACCTCTGAGTTAGAGACAACCATTCAAACAAGAATGTTAAAATCTAGAAATGGCAGAGAAATTACCATGAGTGAAACTCTTTACAAGCCAAAAATAACATGTACTTTAGGCGCGAGTTGTGTTCTTTCGAAAACGCTCATCTTTAGAAAGAGAAACAACGTACTGTGATTCTTGTTTAAAGTTATGCCGGTGTCCCGGGTGTCCTGCTTTCTACAGAGCTCTTTTTGCTGTGTGCTCACTTTCTCATAAGGGCATTAGGCAATTCAGATATTCCAGCTTAGGCTTACAGGCTAATAGAAACTTCTTGATACTCCAGGAACGAGAGACTAGCAGCTTGGGCTACAACCTAGTGCTGGATGTTGACAGAAAAGAATGTGTTGAGATGAACTGACATTATTTATTGCCAAGTAAGGAGTTGAAAGTTCGGGAAAGTAAGGAGGAAATATGACACCATTGCAGTTTGACTGTTCATGCATATTATTTTAGTTGCTCTTCAGTTAAATTCAGCTGCGGCCAGGAAATACATATACAGTTTGATACATTATCCTACATTGAAATTATGGAGATCCTAAGCCATCCTTTACTCTCTCTAACCAAAGGTGTTTTTGTATGCCTTTAAGCTTGCATCCCCCAGAAAGTAGAGCACGACGCAAGTTCTTCAGGAGTTGCCCCTCACCCTCTGTGTTCCCCTTCACCTTCTGGCCTCCATACAATGAAAACTCTGTTCTGAACTTGGCTAGCTGTCCCTTTACCCACACTGAACCAAGGAACATTTAAAGCTATACACTGCCCTTGTCCTGCCAAAGCCTATGGGCAGGGTGCCCCCTCTGGGCTGACACAAAGGCATATTGTGCCAGACACTGATGGCCAGAGAAGCCAGTTACATATGGATTATCAATAAGGCTTTTGATTTTGTTCATAGCATATCAACAAATAAAATGTCATTCAAACAAGGAAAACGAGACTCATGCTCTAGATTTTAACACTTTGTCTGCCTCAGAACTGCAAAGATATATAACTACTTTTCTATTTACTGTATTCCTTCCGGGAAGAACATGGCCTAAAAAGAGAAAAAGAATAAGCCCAGTGTAATTTCACATTTAAATGACAGTTTGTAGTCTGACAGACTATTTTGATTTTAATTTTAATTGTTATCATAAAGTTAGATTTTTATTTAAGGCACAATACCATAAAGGATGCCAGAAGGTGCAAAAAGGAAAAAAACAAATTTAAAGAAAAGAACCTGGTCGCATCAGGCCCAGATGTATGCTCACGGTGTGCCATGACGTTGCCTTCCCCTTACTTTGGGCAGGGTTTCCATTTTCTACTACAAGATCATATGGCTGTCGCTTCCCTCGAAGCCACAAAGCAGATTTTCAACAATTCCCTTCTAAAAGTCTCATTCAGAAAATGAATGTAAATGTTGTAAATGTTTGAGAGAGGCTTTTTTATTAAAGCTTTCTGTCATTTTGCTACCAGTGTGACATAACTAGAAAACGTTCACACCGCAGCTAGAGAGATGGCTCAGGGGTTAAGGGCACTGCTTGCTCTTCTAGAGGACCCGGGTTTGATTGCCAGCATGCACATGGCTGCTCACAACCATCTGCAAATCCAGTCCCTGGGGATCCAACTCCCTCTCTGGCCACTTGGGCACCAGGTATACACATGGTACACAGATACACACGCAGGTAAAACAAACATGCAGGCAAAACACGCAAACACATAAAACAGAACCCATCCACTAAGGTGTTTGTTTCCTTTATAAGTAGTAATAAGCAGACAATACAGACAGATCTTAATTTTAAAGAGGATATTAGAACAAAAGGTACGATAGCTGTTGTGTTATAAATTTTGGTTGGTAGTCAACTATGTGCAGGGGTCAGAGAGGTGAAAATATGGTTCTTTCGATGGGCTGAAATGCCATCTGGGGGTAAGAATACATGCAGGTACAGATGAAACAATGCAAGCAACAGCACAGAACAGCACCCATGCTGCTGATGAATGGCGCGGATCTTAATAGTCTTCATTCGCGGTATCAAACTCAGCATGCGCCTGGATTTTGGCTGAGCACTTACACCTCGTTTTCTCATAAATGGGAATTGTCTCTGGTCGTTTCATTCTAGGGAAAGCAAGGTAAATAACAGAAAGTAGGCAAAGACCTAAAGCCAGGAGTGTGCTTTACAACAATTAAATTCCTTGGTCTCCTGGACGGAGGAGGGTTTTCCTTGGACTTCCCACGGGACGGAGAGCCCTGATTGCTCTTTGGGCTGACGAGGGAGGGGGAATGGATTGGGGGAGGGGGAGGGAAAGGGGAGGCGGTGGTGGGGAAGAGACAGAAATATTTAATAAATAAATAAATAAATAAATAAATAAATAAAAAATAAAATAAAATAAATTCCTTGGTCTCAGCCTCAGGATACTTCTAGAGAAAGAAAGAGAAGAGCATCTTGGGACCTATGTTAATCACCTCACTCCCTTTGTGTGCCTACTAGGTATTCAGTAAGTATATGTTGGACACACATGCTCCACTGGTCTGTGTCTACATCCCAAGCAAAGTGCCCAGCCTAAAAGGACTTAATTAAAACCATAAACCACATGGCCTTGAGCTCATTCCCAGCGTCTCCCATTTCACAACTGCTGCAGTAAAGGAACAAAGCAGGATGCTCACACCACAGTGGGAGTCTGTCTGAGTTCGATCTCGTTGGGGTCCATTTCATGGACCCTGATGTATTTAATTGTCCACAAAGCCTCCATCTGGCTGCAAGCAGGCCTGGCCTCCGGCATCTCTGCAACCGCAAGTACTGTCCTCCCATCACCCCCTCTGCTCCTGTCACACAATCCCCTGCTATCTCCGTTTCAGGACCTATATATTTCCTTGGCCTGGAAGGTTGTCTGACAAAATATCCGTGGCTCATTACCAGACTATGATCTGTGGTGGGGATTTTTGTCTGTGTGTTACTATCCTGAACTCCAACCTGGAATGATATTACATACCTGTTTGCTTCTCTCCTTAACCCCCACCACCACCACCACCACACATGCACCAAAGCATGGGTGCAAAGCAGCTGAATCCCATCTGCTCTCTACCATGGTGCCCCCAGCATCTGAGGACAGAGGCCAATACACTGAGACCCTTCACGGCAATCCTAGCTCAGCAATGCTTTCTCTAGCTCAGAAATATCTATTTCCCAAGGGAACAGGAGCTTGTTTGAGAACATCTGGGAAGAAATTGACAAGCAGAGCCTAGAAACCAGAGAAAAGGTGGCAGCAACCCAGATGAACCTGTTTATGAAAGAAGACTGTGCCCAGAGTGGGGAAGACACACCTAAAAACCTCTGCCAAAGTATATTCTTTCTTAAGACAGCCTTGACAAACTGGGCTTCTGCTTGTCTCTGGGGCTGAACATCTGTCAATCATTTTCCAGGAACCGAGAGTTGCCACTGCAAACAAGCAAGGATCCGGCACCTCGGTGTTGTAAGACCACTGCTCTAAGGAAAATACATCCATCGCCACCAATAAAAGGAGTGAAGAGGGTTAGCAGACCAGTTACGATGTCTTCCCTTCCCTTTGAAAGCCTGGGATAGTAATGTGGGATGAAATCTCATGAAAGCTAGTTGAAATATGCTCTTGCCCCAGACATAACTGCTCATGACCCGAATTTATTACAAGACCTAATGACAAACTTTATATAATTTCTTTTTTGTGTAGGCTGAGACTTCAGAGACCATAAAATATGGTAAATTCAGAACACTAACCAAGTCATAATGCCTTGCAACATGTCCTGACCCTGAGAACACTCAATAAATGTGTGACTATGTACTACACACTCACGCTATTTAAAGAATTGCACAGGAGCTATGACAGACCAAAAGGGGAATGAGAATGAGACACGTGAGACAGTCTTCATCTTCAATCTGTGAGGGGTGTTTTTATTGGACAAGTCTGATAACTAAAGTATAAGAAATACTTTATTTATACTTTAATAAAGTATAAGCAAATGCCATAGTCCAGATGATTTTTTTAAGTGTTGTGGAAATACAAAAAAAAAAATAAAGAGATTGTATTCCAACTAAAACAAACAAGTCTTCTTAGAGGAGAAGATAATCACACTGATACTGAAAAGTAGGTGGAATTTGCCCAGCATTCAACAGAAGTGGGCCCTAACATGCATCCAGTTCCAGTTTTCCTTGTGTAAATATCCCCACTCTGGATGACTTCAAGTTAAAGACATGATGTCACTGAACACAGAGCTGGGGAGGGCCACTGTCCGTGAGTCACCAGCTTAATTAACTGAGGTTTCCGCTTAATTAAATCTGCCTTTCTCTGCCATGGCAGGGGATGCATTAGCATGTACTAGAAGTATCTCAGACACCACTGAAAACAAGGACCGCTTCTCTCCTCCACACACTTCAGAGCAATTTCATCGTATTCCCTTGGTTTGTTTTTCTGATTGCATTTCACTGACTGTCCTTCCAAGGGTTGATCTTGACCCAGTGCCAACTTGTGATTCCCTTTGTTGCTTTCTGCATGGCTGTGATTGATCTGGGTCCCTGTTATTATGGGGGCATACCTCTTTGCTTGTCCCTGTGGCCTAGGGTTCACACCCCTGCTGCTCTTCATAATGAAAAGCAGCTTTGGAGGCGACACAGCTGGGTAGGATGCTCCCTAGCTCTTGGTGGCCACGGAAAGGGAAAACCAGGGAAATTGCAAGGGGGGCTTTTCTTAAGGAAAATGAATGCTGGGCCTCAGCTAGCCCACAGCTCCCTTCTACAAAGTTTCCTTGAAATTTCTCTGATTGCAAGGTGGTTATTCTTCATTTTCCTTGTGGAAAACACACGAGAGAGAAAGAGAGAGAGAGAGAGAGAGAGAGAGAGAGAGAGAGAGAGAGAGAGAGAGAGAGAGGTGCGTGCACAAATGCACACACACATATACCACCACCACAGCTAATGTGCTTTTCAAAATTACCTATACTGTATAATACAACAAGCTGTAGTTGAAACATCAGACTCCAGTATCTGCCTTTAATTGCAAGCAGATGTCCTTGGTTCGTGCAGAAGCTGTATGGGAGGGGGGATGTTTGTGACTCCCCAACCGAGCACTAAAGACAGGAAAAGGGATACACAAAGTTTGAAGTTAGACAGGAAACTTTTCCATTAGTCCCTTCTACGGGAGATAAATCCCAATCCCGGGAGAATGAAGGTTGGGTTCTGGTTTCCTGCCAGCCCAGTCAGTCACAGAATACACATAAAGCAAAGTGACTGCTGTGGACATATGCAAGCCCATGCATCTTTTCCCTGCTCTGCTTTCTCTTTCAAATGTGTCACGTAGTATCTGGCTATCTAGTAGCTTTCTTTGTTTTTCTGGTATGAAACTACAATGTTGCTTCAAGCCTGCTTCTTTAGTCTGTTTAACTCTCTGTCCCCTTCAATGGGCCCTATGGCTTACTGCCAAAGTACAGAAGAGATATGTGGCTTCATGGAGGCGTGGAGATGTCATAGCATCCTTGCAAAAGGCTTTGGTTCGGATTACACGTGATTCTTCACAGTTGCCAACAACCATGATGAATGCATACAAGATAATGCACTTTAATTCAGAGAAACTGTGTGTGGGAAGTCAATTAATTTAATGAGCTACAAAGGGGAAGAAATTCTAGCTTAAACCATTATGGGGTTTGGGGTAGCAAGGGAACAAGAGGGAAACCGCAGCCATAGAATCTGCCTGGTACCACCTGCCAGTGATGGGGAGGAGGCCTGGCTCAGAGGGGGCCACACACCTTATCTGGTTCCTCATAAACCAACTCCTGAGGGCATTTCTGCTCAAATGTTCATCAACCGGGCCCTATCAATGTGCCTTCTAGAATTTCTGAAGCGTTCGTATAAGTCAGTGTACTCATTTATCAAATTCCTTCTAATGAGCACAGGCTGGGGCATAGCATAGGGACGGCACTTGTAGAGTTTCTCAGTGCATCTTGTCACAAGATTTCCTTGAAGTGGAGAGAGTGAGAGGAAATGACAAATATTGTCACAGGACTTTGTCTTGCCCATGCTGACCAGTGCCTCCGGGATTCTATAAATCAGTGCCTTGGCCTATAGATGTTATAAATGCCATAACCATTGTGATGACTCGGCAAGTTTGGGAAAGAGTAGAGAAAGTAAAATTAGTGTCTAGCCCCCATTCAAATATAAACTCTAATCTATAATTGCTAAGACCAGATATTAACTTCCTGATTTAAATAACTCAGAGATCTAATCCCTCACTTAGCATGTGTAACTTCTAATACCTTTACAGACAGTTGTAGTTAGAGTTAAGTGAGGGGAAAAAATCATAAAAACCCAGTGCCTGGTATGGTGCCTAAGTGCATTTCAAGCATATGAGAAATTTGGAATTTTAATAGTGCCTTGCACTTTTAATATTCCCATCACATCAACCCCTTCAGGGTCGCGGGGTGGTCTGAGACATTGTCCAGACAGAGAATTTGATAGTGAGCCTATTGCAAGTGCAAACGGGAAGGAGAAAAGTACTCATGGCAATGAGGGTTATAATTCGACAAAGAAGAAAAGAGAGGTGGGCATGGATCTGAAGGGTTTCAGAGGTTGAGATCTAAGAAGGAAAATTTTATAGACTATTATCAAGAAATAAATAGGCTTCATGAAAACGCAAACATCCTCAACAAATTTGATAGTTTCCAAATGGAGATCCTACTTCTAGAATGTTTGATTCCCTTGTGGCCCCACACAAACGTTTAAAGCATCTGTAGTTTTACAAATTGCATTACTCTCCTAGGCAGCACCTACTGTGCTCCTAACAGCTCGTAAAGCAATTAAAGCGATAATCCTGACCCTGAGGAGTTCATTGTGTACCCTTGAAAACTAGCAAACAGGCCAAGGCAGCGAGGGATGGAAGCATAGTATCGACAGCTGGCCAGCTGCTCGGGGGAGAACAATTTTCTTGCCCAAGGGAGGAAACAAACCCTCTCAAGGGACATCTTGAGATGAGGGTTTCATGATATTACAGCATCATCATTAGCTTTAGCATATATTAACAGTAACGCAATAGTTCCCATTACCCAGCGCTTACTTTGTAGTAGGCACCCTGTGTCCTGCTGTGCATGGATTGAATTCCGTCATTGTATAAAAGGATTATCATACATACGAGGTACTGTGCTTCCCTTACTGTGACTCCACCATTCATAGGGGACTGGTTATAATTGCCATTCTTATACAAGTGGCAAATTACAGTATTTGCCAGAACCTTAATCCTCCTACTTTGGCTCCCTTAATAATACTAGAACTAGGATGGCGTGTGTTTCCTCTCAGACTGAATCGCTCACCTAGATGAATTTCTATCCTATACTCCACTGATACTACATCCTCAAAGTCCTTTAGGGAGGGAAAATCTACTAACAACATGTAAGCAGAGTGCTTGGGCTTATGGCTGCACACTGTCCTCAAGAAAGTGTCAGAACTCAAGTTCCAATAGAAAGGCACTGCCAGGTTGTCCGTGGGAAAGGGCATGCTCCACTGTGAAGGCAGTGCCTACTAATAAGAATGGCAACAACAGGAAGACTAACATTTAGTAACTACTTGAAGAAAATTATTTGTATGTAGGAGTTGGTTTAACCCCTTACACATAAACAAAAAGACTCCTGTTTCAGAGGCATAAACAGAGGTCCAGATGCATGCTTCATTTGAAAAGTACAAGCCGAGAACATATAGTAGAAAAGGTTATACTATAGTTGGATCTCCTGGTGGGAACCTGTTCTTGAACAAGTCCAGCAGGAGGCGCTCAACCTCAAAACACAAGAAATCCATAGCTCCCTAGTGACTGCAGAATCACAATGTCTTTCAGCAAGATCATTCCCAAGGTGTGCCCGATTCTATCCCCAACCCAACATATCTCAACTCACGTATTCAGTCCATGGCCAGTGCATTACAGGTCTCTATCATAGGTTATGTCTTTGCCACAGCACACTTTTGAAGTAGTGTTCTTGACTCAATTGCATTTGTCCTTCGTCGCCATTGCTTATTGTCCTAAGCTCATAAGCTATCTCATTTTTCCCCAAGAAGCTTATTAGGAGGGTAACATATTGCACCCCCAAGTCCTTGGACACTCCTTTTACAGAATCCTGCCCCCCAATAAAGGAAGGAGGGAGGGAAGGAAGGAAAGAAAGACAAAGAGAGAGAGACAGAGAGAAGGAAGGAAGGAAAGAAAGAAAAAGAAAGGATAAAAGAGAAAACTACCATGGGCTTGTTGAGGCCGGGAGTTGTTGCTAGTTCCTTCATTTTAAAAATTCCAGTACCTAAAGGTCCCTATAAAATGTTTATTGATCCCATTGAGTTAGATAATAAGTTGAATCCCTGCAGATCATAACCAAAGCCCTGTGTGGTCGCCTCATTAATCGCTATGACTGTCAGAGTTGTGGTCTCTGCTTACGCTCTTCCTTTTGTTTACCTTTCCCTGACTGGTCAGAACACAGAGGCACTGGGTACATGACTTTGACACTAATTAAAATTGATGGGTAAGCGTGATACTTGCATTTGCTAAGGCAGCATGGTTTGTGCTCCATTTGTAACCAACATCCACTTGGCACTGACAGAAGTCTGTGGTCTGTCCACTGGAAGGCCACTTGTTCTTTTTATATCTCGATTCTCTGCATGGTATAGAGTGTGTTGGCTCAGTAAAGCTTTTGCTTGATGAAAATGTCACTTGGTGTACCACAGAGGGGGAAACACCAGATGTCTCTGTGAGAAGTCAGGGAGTCCAAGGCTCCCCAAGATTTTCCAGAACAGCCGTTTGGCTCAGACTCTACTTGTGGCCTCAGGGCTGACCTGCACATTCCGCTCCAATCATATTCTTGGGAAACCTGTCAACATTGCTGCTAAGAACTGGACTTAATGATATTGTCATAAAAGACAGTTTTTACTTGCTGCTCATATTAAAACTTGATGCTTAGTACAGTGTATATTCTGGGAAATATATGCTGCCTACTTTTATTTTAAATATTTGTTAAATCAGTTATGGGAGTAAATAAGTTCAATAAATGAAAAACTATAAAATTTCAAGAGTAAATAAGAACGTTGAAAACCAATAAACATGCAATTTAAAATAGTATAATAACAGTTTAAAATTGATTGATTCACCAGAGAAAATCCAAATCTTTCTTTTAGTATTTTCAGTGATAATGCCCAGATACCTGCCAGAAATTCTACTCATATTACAATTCTGTATTTGAAGGAAAGCCTTCACTCTATCTACTAGATTTTACATTATTTCAACAAACACAACGGCTACTTCTTACCAGCCAGATAAGTGGGGAGAGGTCATGAAAACATTCAACAGAAAGGACCTCAAGAAGCAGGTGGCCCAAACTCACCAGGCCTGAAGTTCAGAGCGATGGGAGTGTGCAGTCTCGCTGCCCACTTGATCTTTGTTTTCTTTTTGTTTCCTGTGTTTTATGAGAGACAAAGTTCTCAGTGTGTGGACTTTTATTTAAGCACTAAGACAATATTATCAGTTGTCTGAGAGGACACAGGAAAAACAAACACGGTGTGTCTGACTACACCCTTGAAAGCAGAATTCTTTGGTGCCCTTTGGTCACCAAGACGTTATGTGTGAGAACACACTTGGCTAATACTTAGGGGAGAGGGACCATCCTATAGAACATGAGGGTACTATCACATCCCATATGTTGACATCTCAGTCCCACAAAACTGTCTCCCACTTCAGATAACCAATGTGTGGAATATGCTGTACTTCTGAAAGACTTCTTAGCTATCAATTATAAATATGCTATGTTTCTGAAAGACTTTTCAGCTAAAAAGTACAGTTCCTGTGACTTTTTGGTTAAATTTGAAGAATTTGCTACCCTAGCTCACAGAACTCAGACAAGCATTAATTAATGATTTTAGTTTATTACTGAGGGTCTCACAAAGGATACAGATGATGAGGTATTATATTAATAAGCTTCTGCTACTGCAACAAGTACCTGAAACAATCAACTTACACAGAGAAAAGGTCTTTCTTTGACCCACAGCTTTGGAGTTTTCATACCATCAGTAGCTGGCCCCACTGCTTTGGAGCCTATGAAATGGAGCATGCTTTAGCAGCATGTGGAGAGACTACTTCACCTCAGGGCTGGGAAAGGACTAAGTGTCCAGCGTCTGTTCTAAATCCACTCTTCCCCCAGTGATGGGAAGACCTCCCAACTCACCTCAGCTCTTGAATTCCCACCACCTCCAACTAGTGCCAGTCTGAGGAGCAAAGTTTTAATGCATGGGCCCTTGGAGGATTATTTACATGCGTGCTGTAGCATATGAAGAACGTGAGATAGGGCTGAGGAAGTCCCCGGTGTCATCTACGGAAGTTCCCGTGCTTTTTAAGGAAGCCCAGGTGTCCTCTAGACATCTCTAGGTTGTCTGCTAACTGAAGCTTCCTGAACTCAGACCTTTAATTATTTTCTTTTTCTTTTCTTTCATTCTTTCTTTTTTCTTAAATGCTGCATTCTTTGGCTACATTTATTAAACCACTGCCCATTGATGATGAACTTATTAAACCACTGTCCATTGGATGAACCTCCATCCAAAAGGCTTCAGATAACACTGGGAAAAAAATGTCAGTTCTATAATCATGCCTTGATTTTTTCCTGTGCCGGTTCCCACACTAAGGAAGGAAGTCCCCAGCCACCAGTCAACCCATTGACTTATGAAAAAGCTCATCACTGAGTATCACAAATATTTTTAAGAATTTATATTTTTAGTAGAAAGACTAAATGTCAATTTAGCCATATCATGGGTAGTTTCCCTGGATTTTATTTAAATCTCAGTGTTTGGTGTGCCCTGGTGGTATCAAGAGATTATCTATCCAGTCCTATTGCACTTTTTCCCACCAAGACCAGACAGCAGTGCATTCCTTTTGTAGCTGAGCACCTGCAAAGCAACCCAGCTGGAAAGATGTCCCTGCTAACCACTTTCCATTTTTGCCTACTTTCCGTGCATCCTGCTCCTAGCTGCGTGCATTATAATGACTGACTTGGTGCCCATTTTTTTCCTTCAAAAAACTCCAGTGTCTCCCTTTTTCAATCGTGTACTTCTCCTTTTGTTTTCCCAGTGCCTAAGAATGTTCACGCTTATATTATATCCAAAAATAAACTTTTTTTTACTAAACTTTAGTTTTTGTGATTTTAAAAAGTAAAAATAAACTTGTGTTCCCCATCATACGCACAAGGGGAAAGCTGAGTTTGGACTCGAGTGATAGATGGAGGAATTGTTTTCATTGCTCTCTGTTGTGTCTGGGCAGAGGACCAGAAGTAATGGCAACCAAAAGGCTTCCATTTGCTCTGCCTTTACAAGTTCTTCTCGGTGCACAGAAACAATTTTAATTTTCATGGGAGTTTTTGCATGGGAGCTGGTTATCCCAAAAGGACGCTGTAACAGGGTCACAGCAGATGGTGTTTCTACAAGGTTGACTAATGATTTTCTTCTCTTTCTTTTCCAGTTACACCAGTTACTCTTGGCAGGGCTTCTCCAATTCTGCAAAGAATTATTCCAGACCTGGGGACAAGTAAGAATTCCTGTCGTTTTACTAACTTGCTCTGATGGCTTCCATGTGTTAATATAATTCAAGCAGCTACCCTTTCTCTATTGGGGATACTGGTCACAGGAAAAGTGGCAGAATTAAAATTTTATAGGCAAAAAGTATTTTTCAGGATTTATCTTTCAGTTTCTCTATAGAGCTCTTTCTTCATTTTTCTGTTTTGCTTATGCTTGCTTACATGCTCAGGGTGGCCAAGCTTACAGAGAGGAAAGAATTTATTGTGAATCAGGAGTAATTTGTTGAATTTAGAAAATTGCCTTGTTTTACAAATCCTTTTGTAACATTATTATTGTTATTTGGAAGTATTATATAATGTTAGCATTGGCAAAAGATAGAATTTGTCTCTCCAACTAAATTTCCTTGTACCTCAAAATGCTGTCTTCATACAGACTATCTATTCTCTTTATATGCCACCACATACCCCCTTGTGTCTTTTGATGATCTCCTCTTTATCCACAAGCTTGAACTCCATCTTCAACTCATGGGAAAGGTTCCACAAATCCTCTAGTCCCAGTTTTTCTACATTCTGTTCTACCATGGAACTTTGTCCATTGTTCCGTGATACGATTTACCTCCTGTAATTCTGATTCTTTATGCCTTGTGCGCACCAACCATCATACCAGATCACACTAAGCATTCAAGAGTTTTTGCAGCACCAATTTTAAGGTCTTTTCTATCTAGTCTAGTATGTTTATTAAGGTAGTCTAGAAGAACAGAACCAAATATATGAGTGTGTATATATATATATATATATTTATATATTATATCATATCATATTCATAATGAACAATGAAGGTGCTATCACTGGCATGAGTTCATATCAGAAGATTGAAGAAGATGAAAGTAATGCCCAACACAGATTATAACAGCAACGACAGCATTCACGCATGGCAAGTGGGGCCTGACACATACTGTTCTCTTCTCCTTCCAGCTTTGTTCCACTGGGGCCCCCACCCTCTTGGGAAGTACTACCCACTTTCAGGAGAGTACTTTCTTCCTTATCTGCTGCCGCACACGTCAGTCTTCCCTACGCACCTTGTACACACTCCTGGATGTGTATTCTGCTCTCGTGTACCTCAATCTGCTCAAGTTAAGGTTCACAATGAGCCACCACAACCTCCATATTTCCATTCCTGGCATCCTCACATGATCATATCCCCTTCGCCAGAATTTCCTCTTTCCTCCTGGTATGGAACAGTCCATCATGAATTTTTTGTGTGTGCTTTAGGCGTGTTTTTAAATATTACTCTATACAAAACTTTTCCTAGTCTTCCCAAATATATACATGCTTCATCTTGGAATCTCTGTGATTCTCTTTCTCTCAAAGAGAAGTAATATGATGCAGTTTAAGAACTCACTCTCTAAAATCAGGTAGTGGAGCTAGAGGCACAGTCCAGTGTTGGTGCCTGTTACAGAAGATCTCTATGGAATCACTGTTATATCCGGACATCACTCAGCTTCTGCTTCCAGTCCATCACTGCCCCCGCAAATGTGAACCACCCTCTCGGCTTCAAGCACTGCTTTTTATTGAATAATTTCAACATTCAGAACTCGTTGCCTTCACCTGAAAATGAAAATTTAGCTCCCTCCAAAAGAGTCTCACTGGGGACCAGCTACTCTTAGGGTTGGCTGCATGCCCAGCCGTAGATAGACGGCCAACAGGAAACAAATGCAAAGGCGTCTTTGAAGATTTTGTCTCATAATGTTCTGTCGGGGCATTTCCTCTTTTTTTTTTTAATTTTACCTTTTTATTATTTATATCTTTTCTTCTCTCTTTTTAATGTATAGGCCCTTTGTGGGTATATTATGGTTCCCAGTTTAGTATTTTTATGGGATTCCTGAGTGTTTGAACAAGTTGTTTTCTGCGTCTATATCTGTTTCTTGAGCCTTTTCCTGGGCTCCTTTCCCCCTGTTTGTTTGATTTGTACTATTCTGGTGCGTGAGTTTTTGTTTTATTTTATTCTATTATCATCCCTGAGAAGCTTATTTGTTTCCTAATGAGAGACAGAGAGTGGATGGATCCAGGTGGGAGTGGAGAGGAACTGTGAGCAGTAAAGAGAGTAATAAAGAGAATAGTAAAGTAGCAAATATGTAGCCAGGACATATTATATGAGAAAAGAAATATTGTCAATAAAAGGAAAAAAATACCCTCATTGCCTGACAGTAGAGCTAAATGAGGTACAGAATAAAGGAAGTGCGGCTCTGCCCAGTGTGTATTACATAGAACACACAGCATTCCTGTGTTCCAAGGCACCTGGGCTCCGGGCACACACAGGAAAGCAGAACTGACTACGTTCTGACATGGAAGCTGACAGTGAATTCTTGACAGTCTGCTTGTTTATAAAAGATCCAGTCAGTGATTCAGTAAGTAAACATGGATTCCGTTGATGGTTTATAAGGAGGCAGTGTTTATGTTGGCTCGCGTTCTAGAACCCGAGTGAGTGGTAAACTCTTCCTGACTCACATGCAGCCCTAATCTCCAGACGATGCCAGGGAGTCTAGTGGTGATTCCCAACCCTCTTCCTTGCTTTTCAGAAACAGCAGGCAGGCAGGTAGAGCTGCATGCTATATATAAGGAAAAGGGGAACACAGAGATGCTGGCTTACTGGGCACTCCTAGCAGACCAGCAGAGAGTGAAGAAGATGCTGGGACAGGGCTGGGTATCTGCTCCTAGTAGAGCAAAACAAAGAATAAAGCCTGGTTTAGTGAGGTTTGTCTGCAACCCAGCTCTTGGGAAGTGGCAGCATGAAGGTCAGTAGTTCGAGACCAGCCTCAGTTACATAACAAGTCAAGGTGAGCCTGAGCTGTGTGAGATCAACTCAGGAAGAAACAAAAAGATTAGACAACTCTTCAAACAGCTACAAGAAGAGTCACTTCACTTGTATGACTCTTTTCCAACCTTCAATACCCAGACAGAGTCCACAATTATCCTGACATGAAGGTCAGAACTTTGTTACAGACTGTGTTCTTTTCACGTGGAGTACATGGAAAATAAGGGCTCTTTATGAGATAAATACCCAGTCATAACATTTTTTAAATGTTCCTTTGATTCCTAAATCTTTATTTACCCCTTACTTATAAGAAACCTAGTCCCCCTTTCTGCACATGATAATGAAACCTCTAAAATGGAGGTCCTTTTGCTGATACACACATCACGCACTCTTCCTTTTCTTTGGGGGATGGATTTAAAACAAATAGAAAACAATAACACTTTCCTTTAGAAGTCTGCTAAGTATATTCAAGCACTTCCCTGGAAATTGTTGCGTGCCTGCGCGTACTCTATATACAGACGCCTAGCATAGTTTTTCTGCCAGAGTATAGCACGCATGCGTGCTCAAGAATAAAATCCAAAATAAACATTCTCTCACCCTAGATGGCCCCAGTAGGTGGTGAGCAAGCTCTCTTCAGCGACTCCAGGAAGTTTAGCAGCCCACAGCTGGTTACAACCTTTGTGGTCTGGCCGGTAGCCTATTTATTTGCTGATTAGTTAATTCCACTACTTCAAACCCAATTCTTTACTCACCAAAGAGCCCCAGATTCTAAATGGTAGATAGAGAATATGTATCACCAGGCTAGAACATCTACAACTTTCATTCCAGAAAGGCTGTTGGTCCGCAAAGCTCCTGTGTATGATAAACAGGGCTCTTAAGGTCATATACAGTTATGCGTTGAAGGAAAAGTATTGACTCTGCCTTAGGTAGGTCATGTATTTTATACAAGTTAATCTCAATGTTTACTGAGACAGAAGAATCTACGCTGCATATATTTTGAAAGATGTACAGACTTAATAAAGAGTTGAAGCAAAAGTACCAGGATTACTTTTCAAGTGATTGGGAACCTAGTGGCAAGCACGCAATGTGAGCCAATATGCACTTGAACCAAAACCACTCAAGAGTTGATTGATTTCTAAACAGAGTGCTTATAACTGAGTAAAGAGGCTTTATGTCTTTTTTTAAAAGCTATGTAAATGTATGACTTCTTGGGTATATATTTTTCACATGATCCAAAATATATAGTATATATTGGTCAACCGCAAGGCAAGTATTTTCTTCAGTGTTTCTTAGCAATCTAAAGTTTGATCTTTTTGTGCACATCTGAGCCCTTTTAACTGGGGATTTTTTGTACACATGAGTTGAGCTGGGAGCCTATACTCTTCTTTGCTGTGTAGATGTTTGATTTCCCCAGAATCGTTTGAAGTTTTAGTAAGATTTACTTGTCCCTAGAAGGGAAGGGTAAATACAGTAAAAAAAAAAAAAAAATTGTGTTATACTTGAGAGAAATGTTATCAATATGAAACAGCAACAATAATGAAAGTATCAGTTTTATAAAGAATGTATTTACCTACAATTCACAACTTGTGTTACAAGATAAGTTACCTCAGGTTTTCTTTTCTTTAGGTCAACAATCGTTCAAAACAGAGGTTCCAAACTAACCCTCAGATTAGATGCATATTCTATAAAGAAGTCTTGTTGGAACCCAGCCATGTCTGTTTGTTTCAGCTTTTCTAGGACTCAATGATCTTTGGGATCATTAAGATACAAAGCATAGGACATAAGCCTAAAATATGTCCTATCTGTCTCTTTAAGAAATTATACCACCTCCTATCTCAAACACATAAATGATTCTTCTTGTAGGGTTGCATTTTATGATGCTAAACACCCATTTTATGTAGGTGGCCATCGTTTAGTTTCCTGTAAAAAAAAAAAAAAGTGTCTTCAATTTGGTAACGCATTAACGAGGAAGCCCAGAGAAGCAGCTCCAGCCCAGCTGACTCGCTTCCGTGTCTCCACAGGGCTGCTCCTTGATTCTGTAAAATGTTTATCACAGTGTTTGGCACCTGGGAAATGCTGACTTGGTTCTGGTTCTGCCTTCTCTATTAGAAATAGTCGCTAGGAATAAAAGAGATGAAGCTTGCATGCACAGCTAAATGTTCGGCCATTGTAACACGCTTTTTCTGTTTGCAAAATGTTTTTCTGTTTGCAAAATGGAAAGGCCATCCCTGACTGTAGAAACCTCAGGCCAGAGCTCCTTTCTCAGAGCCTTCAGAAGATTTACCGCACAGACGGAGCGTGTGTCCTTCACTGAGGGACACTGAGCTGTTAATGCGTGTTGAGCGAGGACTCATTTTCTTCCGTGATGGAACAACTGAAAAGTTGTCCATGCTCTAGTAAACAACCCCCACTCACGTTCATGCCAGCAACCCTGATTAAACTCTGTGGGTGAAAAAAAAAGCTGAAAAACGTCATCAAATTAGGGAAAGGCTTGTTGGCAAAGGGGGGTCCAATAGGAGAGAAGGGGGAGGGAGAGAGGGTAGTATGGAGTAAAAATGACCCAAATTCAGGATACTCATTATGAAATTGTCTGAGTGAGAAAAACGGAAGAACATCATATGCGCAGAGAGTTGGGAGGCTCTGAAAAGAGTTGGTGGAAGGAAAAGAATATTATGAAAATACATTGTATGAAAATCTAATTTTAAAAGAGAGGAAGAAAGGGGGAAAGGAAATGGGAGGTTTCAATCCAGTGCTGTCTGAGTGAAATGGTGTGTGAGATAGGGTGGATATGGCTACGCCACTCATCGGCATCAAAACCTTCCTTTTATTCACCAGGCTGATAAGCAAAGGACTACTCTTATGTAGGTTAGATTCCCATGAGAGAAAACATTTCTATTTTCTTCTTGCTGATTACTTAGCAAGGATGTCTGGCTCATAGTGGGTACAAAGTGTGTCATGTAGAAATGAGTGGACCTGTAGAATAAACATACACTCTAATTGGATGAGTGGCGATATTGTATGCTCACCTCCTAGGAGAAAAATTACTGTCCTGAAATTCCGCAAACTGGCAAGAGAAGCTTAGCCATACCATAACCTGCACAATAAGGCAGACCAAGTGAGGGAACCCTGAGATCCACAGTCCCCAACAGCATGCTAACCCCACAATCTTGCCCACCCTTGACTTTCAAATCAAGAGTCATTGTGGTGTCTGACTGGCAATCGTGTGTACACCTCTTCATTTGGGATTTAGGACTTTTAGGGTTTTATTTTCCCTTTTAGTTTCTTGGTATCTGAAACTGTTGCTCAGAAAACTGTTTCGGGACTGTGATTCTTTCATTAGTATGTATTTCAGCTACCAACAGAAGCGGTGAACGGATTCCTTAAAATGAAACAAATCCACCCCTTTTAGTACACTGTAAACATAGCCTTGGCTTCAACTATAATTATAGTGTGTGGGTGATGCTGTCGAAAAAAATGCTGCAATTATGACATTATGGTCGAGAACCATCTGAATAGAAAACACTGAGCTTCGTTGTACGCGGCTTAAGAAGCCTTCCTGGCCCTCTTCAGTATGAACAAGACTGATTAGCCCATCATTACAAAGGCGTTGGAGTATGCTAATAACACAAGATCAGGGGCCAGAGTAAAATTACAGGGGGCATGTTGCCTTTGTTCAACTTTCCTGTGCTCCCATGGATCTTATGCAAAGGTCAGATGGAGAGCAGGGGAGCTTGCTGACTTGGACGGCACATGAGTGACATCACAGGCAGAAGGAAGCCTGGAAGACCAGCGCCCTAGCTTGCTTTGCTCCTGACTCCTGGCAAGAGAACTTTTCAGAGGTTGATGGACTGCTGTTCTAAAGTTTGTTTCCCTGAATCCAGTTTTCTTTCCTCTTCAACAGACAGATCAGGTAGCTCTAGATGTCATGACATCTACTATAGTGATGGATCTTGACTGTGTTCTTTCTAATACCAAATCCATTTGTCAGGTCATTGAAACATAAGTTTAAATTTGATTTAAAATTTATATATATGATATATATATATATATCATGTATATATATGAGATTTACAGCAACAACAACAACAAAATGTTTTAAAATAAAAAGAGTGTTGGTTCACCTGGGGAACCTGACCCATCACTTCAAAGGCATGTGCTGTTGGACACCTGTTTATTATCAACATAGGAATATTTGTGTTTTCATTCCACCTTCCTGTGCATGGGTGTAGCAAAGACACATGTGTTCTTTACAAGCAATGATGGAATCTGTGAAACACAATAATCTGGGATTTGCTGCTACAGCATAGGGAATTGTGGGTGACTCCAGTTGGTGAATCAGGTTAGCAGGATATTTCTGGCACATAAACAGGTATTTAGGGTGTTCTCTGAAGTAAAGGTGGACATGGTCAGTCATTATGAATATCGGGAGTATACGTTTATATATGTTTTGGAGTATAAAGGGGGAAATAACTTGTTTCCTTGGCTTTCTCTTTATTCCAGGATTTTACCACAGTCTTATTCATGCCTGCACATTAGATTCCTCATGCTTTCCTGTTAATCTAGAAATAGGAGACTTCATTTTCCTTCTTATTCTACTCTCTTGTATCTCTGCTCTAATATATAAGGAAGAGAGGGGAGGACGAGAAGGAAAACAAGAATCTAATAGCAGAAGTAGAAACGTGTCTTGTTCCTAACCAGTAGCTTATGTGACCACCGTCTGATGTTAGGCAGCTTCTCACTTCATATATTTGCAGCATCTCACAAATAAACCAGCATTAATTGTTTCTTGAACAGTATTGATAGCCTTTCCTTTCTGGAAACTTCCTAAAACACCACGGAGGAGCCATATCAGCAGTCTGACTAAACATACAGACGACATCACAGAGCCTGCACCTCGGCTCTCAAATGCCACTCTGGAAAAGTCACTTAAACGCCGAGGCTTCAACTACACGTCAGTCAACAAGAATACATGCCTCCTTGAATGAAAATTTCCACAGAGCATGATGTTAGCTTCTCTCTGTTTCCTGTCCAGCCCTGAAAACATTGACAAATCACTAGCAGAGGAGAGTACATGCACACATCCAACCCAGCCAATCTCAGGGCCGTCAGGGAGTTTTGATAAGGAGGCACTAATTTTACACGTACTTTTGGGAATCAGTCTCGTGGCTCATCAGCAAAGAAACAGACAAAGAAAATGTGACTATATTAGTATTTAATTAGCATATATTTACTAAATTCACATATGTAGGAATTTAATTCAGCAATAAAGAACAAAATTATGTCATTTTTGAAAAAAAAATGCAAACAACTGGAAATCACCATGTGAGCAAAGTCAGTCAGTTTCCAAAGAACAAACATTGCTTCTTTTCTCATTTGTGATTCATAGATTTTTATATGGATGCTTAAAATTATGTATGCATGGGTAACATGAGAGTTGAAGTTTAACTGTCTAGGGTAAAAAAGGGGGACTAACAGAAAAGAGAAGGGAGGAAAAGGGGAGGAGGCAAAATATGTAGAGAGTAGGTGAGGGGGTATGCCCAAAGCAAATAAAAGAGAGCAATTTAAATCCTGTAAAGAATCTATGTATTTGTAAATAAATAGAATAAATAAATAGACAAAAAAAACCTAGTTAATGAGCTTGAGGAAAAAAGCTGGAATGAAACTAATATGCAAAGAAAAATACTTAGCAAAAGAGATTTTTTTTTGGAAAAAGCATAGTCATACACTGTTTAACAATGGGGACACATTCTGAAATGCATCATTTGGTACTTTGCTCAACATGAGAACCTAAGAGTTTGCACTCGTAAAGGTGACTAGTCACCGCCACCATACAAACAATCGGTCACTGGCTGAAGCATCACCAGGTGGGATATGACTGTCCTTGATGTTTGCCAAGCCATAAAGTCCCACTGAAGAAGTGGTGAAGCCTTCTAAAAAGGAGAGTTCCCTGTGAAGGACTCTTGGCCACGGATATTTGGAAATTTGTCACTTGTTCTGTAGGCTTTATTTCCTGCTCAAGGACGTCCTCGATCTCTTACACTAAAGAATACGCAGGATAATTTCACAGGAGATGAAACGATTTATCAGGACCAGCTACACTGATTAAATATGAAAAGTGTGCTCTGAGGCACAGAGCAGGCTGATTTATGCAGCACTTTGAAAGCATAATAGTTGACTTTGTTTGAACTGCTACCAATGAATACAACAAGAAAACTGGGCTGAGAGGACAAAACAAAGCCCTGAAAATCCAATTTACTTTGGTAGACAGCCAAATGTCAGGTGAACAAACCAGAATTCTTTCAAGAAATGTAGATTTCAGTTGGAAAAGTAATTACAAGTAGGAGATTTTTTTTTTTTTTTTTTTTTTTTTTTTTTGGTTTTTCGAGACAGGGTTTCTCTGTGGTTTTGGAGCCTGTCCTGGAACTAGCTCTTGTAGACCAGGCTGGTCTCGAACTCACAGATATCCGCCTGCCTCTGCCTCCCGAGTGCTGGGATTAAAGGTGTGCGCCACCACCAAAACTGTCAAGTAGGAGATTTTAAAATCTTAAAGGGCCCAAGGTTAAAGAGGCTCACTTTCCTAAGTCCACTTTGTGGAGATTTGACTGGGAAGCAAAATGAAGATGTTTAATAGAGAAAGGTGATGTGTTTGCCTGATATCTCTATCCTAGTCAAAAGACCTCTGCCTGGGTTTCAACCTTCAACCTACATGTGAATGGGCGTGGATATTTATAGAATGCCTACTTATGACAATAACATATCCAGAGTCCCAGGGAAGCCAGGTGTGATGGGGCACACCTCTAAACCCAGCACTGGAAGGGCAGAGGCAGATGGATTTTGAGAGTTTTTGAAAATGGGTCTCAGGAAAGCCAAGGCTCCATCATTGTGAAAGTCTGTCTCAAAAACAAACAAGGGAGAAACGAAATTTGGGCTGACCGGATGGTTCAGCAATGAAGAGTGCATGCTACACTTGCAGAGGCCCTAGGTTTGAGTCTCATGACTGTCTACAAATCCAGTTCCAGGCCATCTGACACCCTCTTCTAGCATATACTGTCACCAGCACTAAATACTTACACCCCCACACAAGCATACATATGCATGGTTAAAGATAAAATAATTGTTTGGGTTTTTAAAGTCCTGGGGAGCAGAAAGAGGAAGGTGGAGGAGTTGAAAGAATGAAGATATAGCTCTCAGGTCAGCAGTGGTTGCTGAAACGTGCCAGAAGCTATTGTCCCCATCTTAGCAGACCATGGTATTACTCAAAGTCATGAAAGAAGGCGTATTAATTTATTGAGTCATGTTACAGAAAGCACTAGTAACAATGAAAGGCTTGTATTTTGTTCATTTTGCCAGTTATCTGCAGTTGCCTTGGGAATTTGCAAGCAAGGACAAGAACACAGCCAGTAACAGCCAGTCATGGATAATGAAAATATTTGTGCCAAAATTTTTCTTGCATTATTAAATGATACTGGGTTGGGACTGAAAAGGAATAAGATTTGTTTTCTTTGATGCATTATGAATGAAGTTAAAGAGAATTTCCAAAGAAGAACTTTAAGAATCATTTGAGTCATTATGATACTGCTGGATGTATTAAAGATCACATTATTGAAGAGTGTGGGACTGAATTATAACCTGTTTAACTTAGTAATCAAATAAGATTACTGCTAGCATTGAAACAAAATCTGTGACTTTAGTGACTGTGATGATAATGTACAATACAAGGGAGCTTCCTCTTTGAATACCAAACAAGCATGGAATATAGCTTGCTCTTGATTTTATATTTTTCTTATATACAAATAACCATACATTTATCATGTTTACTTTCTATCACCACCATCCTCCTTCCCACTCTTACCTCACTGATCATCCTTCTTATCCCAGCCATACCCCTACTGCTTCTCTCTCTCTCTCTCTCTCTCTCTCTCTCTCTCTCTCTCTCTCTCTCTCTCTCTCTCTCTTTGTTGGGAACATGAGTTTTTGCAACCATTTTGGCAACTAAATTTTCTGAAAAGAAAACACTGAAAAATTAGGTACTATATAAAACAGCTATGCCACTCCAGTGTATACACTCATGAGTGAATTTAAGTCAGCACACCATGAATACTCCTGCATATTCATGTATAACACTATATTGCACACAGTAGCCAAGATATAACCAGCCTCATTGCCCATCACAGAAGAATGATGGATTCATACCATTTATAAAAATAGATAACATTGGAAATTGCCATATTAAACAAAAATAATCCAAGCTCAGAAAGACAACTATCATGTTTTCTCTAATAAGCAAAGTCAAAAAAGTATGTGTATGCAGAGATATATAGCTGTACGTATGACAATGAAGTAGAAGGTGTGGGGAGTGAGGCAGGTGTGTGCTACAGCTTTTACTTGGAGCATTATAAAGTCATTAGTTGCAAACCATAAACTCCAACATGACCTTAAAGTTTGAAGGATTCTAGACCTTAATTGAGACAACAGGAACGGAACCATCTAAATCTGCGCCATGGGAATTTTGCTGAGAAGGAAATGAAGCTGTTGGATGGAGGAAAAGATAACAAGTTCTACCTGATATCTTCACCTGAGCATGAATGAAGGACCCAGCGAGTAATCCCAGGAGGATTTCAGGGATGTTGACAAGGTTTGAGCTTCTGTGGTAATAAAAAGATCATGGTGCTCATGTTCTCTTGAGACATCACATCCAAGGCAGAGGCTCTAATTATTTGTAGCTGTTGAACCTTAAACTACCCTCCAATTCTACACAAGCTACTTTCTAATCTTTGCATTGCTTTCTCGTGTCTTGCACGTAAGAAGAATGCCAGAGAGCTTCCATGTTCTCAAGGCTAGGCTTACTTGTAAGTGGATAGCCAGTGAAACCTTAAAACAAAAGAGATTTCCCTGTGTGCTAACTTGCTGAGTGGGAGCCTCACCCAGGAGCTCTAAGTGGGCAGACACTCAAGGGCCAAAAAAGGCTTCTCTCTTGGATGGACTACAGGGCACACTGGGACAAACAGGTCTGCTCTCACTGTCTCCCTCTGCACTTCAGGCTCCACCTAGTCCCCTTATTTCATCTGTTAAGTTTAAGTAACTTGGAGGAGGAAGAGAGGACTACTATAAAAAATATGGATGGTGGTTTTTTTATTAAAATGGAAAAGCCATTTTATTTGGTAAACTTATAGTCTCACTTCCATGTGATTTCTCTATGCTAAGGCTGTAATATATTTGCCTCATTCTTGTATTAAATTTCTGGTTCCAAAGCTATCCAAAAAACACAAAATATAAATACACTATTTTAAATTCTACAGGATATTTTGGGCATGATTCACTGTAGTTTACACTTAGGGACATGTAGATGCTACTTTTTTCTACTTTGTAAACCACAAGGCGTGGGAGGCTAGAAGAAAGTTTAAATTTTGAACTTGATGAATTGCTCACTATAAAAATTAAGTGAAATATTGTCTCTATCCCATCTTGAGATTAAATGAAAGTACCAGAATTTATATCACATTATTTGTAAAAATTATAGTAAATTATAACCTTTCAAATGTTTATATATTGAACTTGAGGTTTGTGGCCTTTAAAAATAAATCTGACATAGCAACTATAGCATGAATTTCAAAATTGCAGGCTACGTATCATGGGGTGAACACTCGCTTGTGGTAGAGCTAGGATTCAGATGGAGACTCTGGTCTGATTGTAAAGACCATGCTTTCATTCTTTCTCATTTTCTTACCCTGTGATTTCACATGCATCTAATATGAATCTCAGTGTCATTCATATCACAAAGAGGCTGAAGTTCCTATGTCCTGAAAACACGGAGGTGTTGCAATTGATAAAACCCCAGCAGAACTATTATCTGATGCAAACCTGTAGGACATTTCGTAAGTGTTGAAAAGGAGCAAGAAACAGATTTACCTCCAAACTCACTGTTGGAAAACATGTTTATCATCACAGTTGTTTGGTCATGTGCTGTTCTCAACACCTTCCAACAGCTAGGAGTCCTCCTAACAAGCCTCCGAGGTAGATGCTGCTTTCCACATCTAACACAAGTCTAGACTAGGAGGGCCAGGGGAGAGAAGTGACTTGTCCAAAGTATACACAGGTAGGCGATGCCGATCCGTGATTGACACCCAGGCACTCTAATGCAGGGGTCCCCAGTCTGTGCTACTCTAGTCCACAGCCTCTCTATCTGCTCTTGCTGCAGAAATCATCATCTAGACTCACGTAGTGGTAAGAAGTTGAAAATGTGAGCCTTGAGGTAGAACTTCCAAGCAATGATGCTCCCCATCTTTGGGTCCAGGTTTTCTTATTTCTTGATCAAGGTCTTCGAACCAAATTCCCTTCGATACTCTTGATGAGAGGACTGGCCAAGATAATACACCAAAAGGATCACCAGAGAGCATAGCGAATTACAGTAACCATTATCCGTTACCTGAAAAAGAAAAAGTTAGAATTAACTTTAGGGTGTGAATTGTGGTAACCAAATTTTCTAGGTGAGGGGTGATAAACATTTGCTAAACCAGCACCATTCAGAGCTTCGCTCACAATAATTCTGTAAGTTTACTCTTGCCGTATGCATTTCGTTGATCTGGAGGAAACTCAGCTTGTGGGACTGAAGACTGGTTTTCTGAAATCGTTTAAAGAAGGACTCACACTCGAGGTGTCCACGCCCAGAACTCCCATTCCTTCTCTGTTTTTCTAAAACTGTAAAAGTCACGGGAAATGCTTTTTGGGCATGCTAGCTAATGTAATTCAGCTGCATTGGCACAGGGAATAACAGCTACCCTGGGCCTCGGTACTCAGACCCACCTAAATCTGTCAATAAAGCTGCATTTAAAATTAGAGCATGGGAAGAGACCCAGGACATCTGTGTTGGTATCAGAAGTGACCACTATATCTCCAAACCCAAAGATACTGCTCTTGAATCAGTGATGGGGCATTGCTCTCTGGAGATGGGGGTATTAAGCCTTCTCTGCCAATGGAAATGTGAAATTCAGCAGCTGATCTGAACATTTGCTGCTGTTGACGTTCTATAAAATTTCCCTTGAAACAGGAACTCTGTGTTCTAGTCCAAACTAAGTGACTATTTCCTGTTTGTCGACCTACAGCTTCAAGGTTACTAAGTCATCAGCTTAGAAAGGTTCATTACGCCCCTCTGTTCTAACAAAGTGCTTGGGTTCTACTAATAGCCCAAGAAAATAGCTTCTATTCCCTTCATGTCATACACATTAGCCGTTCTCTCTCTCCCTATCTTCTCTATATTTTTACTTCTCCTCATCCATTTACTAATATTACCCTGAATTTAGAGTCATACAGGTAGATAAAGCAGTAGATAAAAAGCAGTTGAAAACTCACCAATGAATTTCAGAGATCTGGTTTGAATCCATGTCCTCCTCTTTCTAGTTCTGTGGAGATAAAACATTTAACTTCTCAAAGACTCAGTCATGCTTTTCTAAGTGGGCATAACCCTGACTCCTTCTGTAGTTATCTTGAACTAAGTGTCTTGAGTTTTTTCAATGCTTCCAACATTCAGCTGCGTGTAGGAACGATCCAGCCTCTGTGTAGACAGACAAATCTCAAAGACACATACATGTCTATTTCAAAAGGAAGATTTAAAGTCTCTCTTCTAATGCATCCAGTTCCAGTGTTTAATTCCCTTTATAACCACACGTTGCTTTACATCGTACAACTTACATCTTTACAGCCTTTGTCTCATATCATGTGAGTTTAATTACCATTCAAATATGAGTGTCTGCTGACTTGACACAAGCAAAGAGACCTCTGATCATGACTTGCCTCCTTTTCTAACTAGCAGACTGCACATTTCGCCTGAGAGTTCAGACCGAAAACCACACAAATCAAGAAGAGGCGTTAAAAACAAAGACCCCCCCATGCTGTCTACCAGCTACAGCAATGCAATGGGTCTGGGGTGGAGCCCACATGCCCAATGATGGGCAAACAAGCTCCTCTGCTGATTCTGGCTTAAACTCCCAGGCCCATGTGTCAAGCGTTGGCTCACAGGAAGGGCATAGATTTTGTCTAGTCGAGTTTGTATAAGCCATTACCATCAATAACAAAGTGCTGCAAAGAAAAGATATCAGGTGTGGTGGCACACACCTTTAATTCAGGAGGCAGAGGTAGTCAGACTTTTGAGAATTTGAGGTCAGCCTGGTGGTCTACATGGTGAGTTATGGGGCCATCCAGGCATGCATAGTGAGACTCTCTCCCCCAAATGAAAGAAGGGAGAGAAGGGGGGGAATGAACCAAAAGAAAGGCAGTGTGCAAGAAAATCATCATAGTCATAGAAACCCCTCATTCGAAAGGGAAATTCTCCATGTGTCCATCTCATAACAGCAAGCTGATTTCTTTATACCTGTGCGAAACTTTCACTTAAGCCATTCCTTATATAGCACAAAATACTGGAGACAATTTTAAGAATTCTTTTTACTTAATCTGACAAGATTTCATGGTAAGAAAAGTGATTGGCTCACACTAGAGTATTGCTCTGTTTTGATGCCTGCTCCCTTCCTGTATACATAGCTACATCTTATCTGATGGGCAGGTACCTCCTTTTTAATATTTCCTGTAACTCTGCTTCCAACAGAGCAGTCCTTTAAGGACGAAGGTATCTGGAGCATTATAAGGGGATAAAAATCTCAACTCTATATCTTGGCTCTATTCACATAAGTATATGTTTGGTGATCTGGGGAAAGTTTAGAAGCCAAAAAGAATAAAATAGTAATTTTTAAATAACAAATTGACAGTATATTTTCTGTAGCGATGCTATTGTTTCTACATGGTAGGGCTCCAAAAATATTCATGTTGGAAGCTCAGTAGCTAATATGACGGCATGATAAGGTGGTGGATTTAAAAGGCTGGGTTTAGTATAAGGTCCTTAGGTTATTGTTATTCATTGACTTTGGAATGGAATCACAATTCATTCCCAAGAAAGGTGTTCTTTTAAAAAAAAAAAATAAGTGTGGCACTAACTCTCCGGTTTCTCTGACTTCCTGTGTTACCATGAGATCTCTCTCACCCTCACTCCCAACCTTGTCTTATCATCCACCATGAAGCCCTCACCAAAGCTCAGCAGAAGTCAGAGCCTTGATCTTGAATCTCAGAATTGCAAGATAAATAATCTTCTTTTTTCATAATTTTCCCAGCCTCTGGTGTTTTGTAATAGTAATGGAAAGTCAGATAGCCTCTGTCTCTTGCTTCATTTTACTTATTTATCTATAAATATATTAAGCTATCATACGTCACAAAAAAATTGGATTCTGTATCCCATTAGTAAAAATACTTTAACATATAGTCATAGTTTATATGTTCACAAGCTTAGAAACTGCATACACTTAGTGTGTGTGTATTTATCATAAGACTTATATAAAAATAAAATTTATAGAGTAATAATATAACTAAGTGATAGAGAGCTTTCCTAGCATGTACAAGGCCCTGAATTCAACTGATATCACAATTGATATGCATATGTTTATATATTTAAAATTTGTATATAGTTGAACCAAATAATATTCTGAAATGTGTTTAATATTTATTAGATTAGAATGCTTCTTACAATGCACATTAACAAGTTTAGTTGTTTGGGAAGATAGAATCTCATTTAGTGGTTTATAAAATAGCAATTTGAAGGCTGAGTCTGTATCTCATTCATCTGTGTGTTATTCCAAAGGCATTGCGATTACCCATCAAGTCAGAGGTTCATCCAGAGTAAGAATGGAAGTCAATCTATTTCTTCCAAGTCGATTCTGACTTGGAGGTTAACGTCCCATCAGATGTGTCTGGAGCTCATGAGAGCTTCTTCTGCAAAAAGCTCCCAATCAGCTGCTTTCTGATTGTTAATGGACGTGCATTGCCAGTTCAATTTAATTCAAGGTTTCTTTGCATGAATCTTCTTGGGCTACTTATGTGTTCCAAAACATTTATAGCTGAACAACATTATATCCTTTGAATCGGCCAAGAGCCTGAAAAGCTTCCGTTATGTGAGGAGATAAGAGTTGATTCTATGAACAAGCACTCTGAATCATGACCCTCCCACTTTTTCTGGGAAATTCCTCTCATAGAAAATGTGACACACACGTAGGCTAAGTGAAGATTCTGTGTGAGTCTGATTCTCAGTATTAGAAATCATTCTTTATTTTTTTTCTGCATGAGATAAATAACACATAAAATATATTTTAATATTTTCTTCCTGTCCTGTAATGATGGATCACCAGACATAACCACCTTGAGACACTAGGTAATGTTTTTGGGTCCCTATGGATGAATGTAGCATAGACTCTCATTTTAATTTCAAATATCTCTGTTGCCAGTATCCACAGCCAGTCTTTGCTGACATTTTCTTCTGTCCTATGACTCTGGGGCATATCCTGCACTACGCCTCCCTAAACCTCACTTTCCATGTCTGTCCATTCCTGATT
Organism: Alexandromys fortis; assembly: GCF_014885135.2. NCBI lineage: Eukaryota > Metazoa > Chordata > Mammalia > Rodentia > Cricetidae > Alexandromys > Alexandromys fortis. The sequence continues at coordinate 227,658 of NW_026067914.1, read as the reverse complement.
GTTACTCTCTCTCCTATAGCCGGGGAAAACATTCTTGAAATGTATAGCCCATTGCCATGCCTCCCCCAGGAATCAGAAGTCGCCTAACTCCAAGCTGTAGCTGTAGTCTACAAGGTTTTAAGGGGCAACCTTGGTAAAGAAGACCTATGACTTTACCATGCCTGTTTGAGAGCATCAAAAGATTAATCCCCTTGGAAACTTTATTCAGGCAGCATTAGACCCAAACTGTCAGTTTCATTTCGTTTCCAATCTGCCTTCTACTGACTTCATACCTAAACACCTATTTGCTGCCACCTAGTGTATTGAAATATGCTGGTTACATGTGGGGTTTGAACTCACTGGATATTGCAATATTATTACTCAGAGTGGTTCTTCGTTTTGGGTTTCTCATAAGTTTCCAATTTATTATTGTGATCCTAAAAAATTGTCCCAACTTTCTGTCATACAACCGAGGGCTCAGGAACAAGGCAAGCTCTGTAAGTTGTACCCTTATGTCTATAAGTGGACATTAGGCTTTGCAACCCCTCGATGTGTAGTAAGTATAAAAGAGGAACATTCAAGGGGTCATCTCAAACCAGAAGCCATAATTTTCACTTTATGACCTCTGGTCATAGTTAGAAGTGAGCAGAGATCCTGACTTGAAAAAGGAAGAACCAAATACAGCCATCATTTTATTCCATCTATTCTTGAGCATTGTCAGTGGACTGTTGTGCACCAACATATAAGACACTCACAAATACGCATCCAGTCTCTTCACCTATAATGGACATTTAGAAGTGGACCATAGTAAATAACCGATTTCCTAAACTTTGCTCTTATTTTTTGTCTCCCTGTTTTCTCATCAGAACCTCACTATGATGTTGTCTAAGTAGACTATTACTTAGAGTGACGTTTCTCTTTATTTAAACAACTCTATATAGTGTTTCAAGTATATATCAAAGTGTTTCCTTTGGGGTTGTCTTATGAATCTTATTTCCCTCGTCAGTCAAGTTTCTTGAGGCTGGGACAATCTTGAGTCTCTCATTTCTGTGAAGAAATCTGGCACATCCTTGAGGGCAATGCGTATGTTTCTCATAATGAGTATGTTTTCCCCATTGTCTAACACACATAAGGGTTAAATGGAGGACCTTTTCAGATCAAGAGCAAGATTCAATTTCTAGGCTCTGTTCTCCACAGCTATCTAGCAGCTCATACATGCCAATAAGTCTTTGAACTTCATGCCAAAAAAATAAAAACAAAAAATAAAAACCCTACAGCTCAGCATACCATATGGGGAGAAAAGCTTTGATCTGAGAAAACTGTGGCTTTGCATCCTAGCTTTACTATCTGCTGCATCTGTGTTTTGCCTAGAAATTATCTGACCCCTCAGAACCTCAGAAGCAGCTTCTTGGCTATAGTTGAGGATCATAACATGAACACACAACATTCCACACACAAGAAGCATGCGGATGAAATGACAAGGCACATGCTAGGAGTGTGGCACATAGCAGGAACTTAATATCATTTAAAAGACTTTTATGCATTGCTTCAGTAAAAGCTTTTAGTTATATTTAAAAATAAACTGGGCTGAAGAGCCGACTCAGTTGGTAAAGCGCTTGTCATGCAAGCATGAGAACTTGCCATGGGCAGCAACATGCATCTGGAATACTCGGGAATCTCGTGGGTCATCTCTCCTGGTGTAAGCAGTGATGAACAACAAAGAAAGTTGTCTCAAATAAGGCAGAACATGAGCACATGTACAGTGGTATATTACTTGTGTTTCAATAAATAAAGCTTGCCTGAAGATCTGCAAAGAAAAGCAGCCAAGCCACTAGAGAGCTCTTACCTCTCTGAAATCTTCAGGCTGAAAGAGAGTAAGTTACTATCTCATCTGGCTGAATATTCCTCTCTAGAGCTGGGATTAAATGTGCACCACCATTGCCCAACCTGTATGGCTGACTAATGTGGCTGCTTTGCAGTGATCTTCAGGCAAGCTTTATTTATTAAAACACAAATAATATGCCACTATATGTATGCACCTACACTCACACATAAACATTCACACACTCACACATAAATATTCACCACACACACACCATACACATACAAAATATTTTTCACTTACTCACGTTAGAAGTAATCAGAGCACTATTGTAATTGTGTGATATATTTGCATGTGGAAGCTGCTCTCCCCAGATGTGATTTTGTTGCCCGGGGAAAAGAATTCTGGGAATGTAGAGACATTTGGTAGCAATGCAGAGAAAGAAAGGAGTGCTCCTAGCATCTAACAGGCAGAGAGTAGGAGTTAAATATTAAATAGCCCAAATGCACAGGAAGGCACTGAGAACAAAGATCACCTAGTCTAAAATGCCAATTGTGCAGAGGTGTAAAAATTCTGTTAGCTTCTAGGCACTTGATCCAAATTTGTTTAACATCCTGACTAGACACATGGATAGAAAATAAACTTTCACTGCGGTTAGCTATGAAGAGCTCCACCTTGTCTGGGACTCAGATTCTAATTATGGGGCATGTTTTTAGGTTAAAGTCAAATAAAGCTTTGCTGTGTTTCAATTTTTTCCTTGAAGTGCAATTCCCAGGATCTGCTAATGCACTGGAAATGTTGTGTTTGCTCTCCTCTGTCCTGGTAGTAGTTGTTTGCTGAAGACTAGCCATGTCTCAGTGACTATAAAGAATGGGTATAATACTGCCAGAAAGTTGTACAGTAGGGACCCAGGTTCAAATCCCACTGGCTTACATGCAGGCTTCGGGTCTTTCCAGGCTGATATCAATGAAGCACGCTATGGGCAGTTGTGACTTTCTGCCAAAGCGACTGTGGCTCTTCTCTTTGAACGATATAGAGCTGGAGCCTGTACCTGCATCTCTAGGATCTGCATTTCAGAATCTAAGACTAAGTCCCATGACTACCACAATTTATGCAGCTGAACTCTCAGGACCACACATAATAGGACAATGACATGAGAGCCCCTGGCAGACAGCTGTGAACTTGCATTTTTGCTCGCACACATGGAAGCTAAGGCCTGACCGATCTTCTTGATAGTCACCAAACCAGTCATGGACAGCAGAGAGTCGTGTTGACATGCATGCTGTCACCCTCTGAAGGCTCTGCAGGCAGTTTTGCATCCTTGGTACATGGAGTTGCCTCCCGTGCTTCCTCAGGATTCCGTGCTTGCTGCTTCACCTTGCTAATCTGACCCATATTTGGCTTGTTTTCCCCAAGACTTGGTACTTGAGAGAACTTTCAATATAAACACTCGAGAAATTCATTGTTGTACTAGTGTAATACAGAAGTTCATTGTTCTAATCAGTGATCCTCAACTCATCACAATCACCTGGGGGCACTTCAACAATACCGATGCTCAGGCATCACCCCTATCTAATTAAATTAGTCCTCCAAAGATTCTGTTTACCACTCCGAGTGATTATAATATGCTGCCAGAATGAAGATGCATTAGTCCAGTTGGAAAGAGCTGGCAAGCAGGTGCCCAATGCATGAGTCTCAATCTTTTTTTCTTTGTTTTTTTTTAGATTATAATATAGTTATGACATTTCTCCTTCCCTTTCCTCTTCAAAACCCCCACATATACCCCTCCCCACTCTCCTTCAAATTCATGGCCTCTTTTTTCATTCATTATTGTTGATTGTATATATATATATGTGTGTGTGTGTATGTGTGTGTGTGTGTGTGTGCAGAGAGAGATGGTCAAAGCACATGCTAGAATGCTGACCTTAATCTAGTAAGAACAGAAGTAAACAAACCTAACTAGCATGCCACTTACACTAGTGATGTTTGGCCAGTAAATGCCATGTGCTTGGGCTTCATCTCAGGAAACTAGATAAAGCCATTTGCTCCAGCCTCCCTCTTCTTTGAAACCTTCCTCTACTCTTCAGTACACTAACCTCTAGTTCTTAGTAACCATTTCATTCTGTTTCCTAAAGTTAGCATTGCCTATAACTGCCTTTATTCTTAGCTACTTCTGCATCTGGACGTACATCATTTCATCTGTATGTTTATGGCCCTTCCAAAGTAGAATTCACATATAGTGTTATTTTTGTGATTCTCAGTGCAACTTAAGAGTACCTTGCACACATACATGCATACATGCCTCTGAATTAATTGAAACTTTGAACGTCTGACATGTATTGTCCCAAAATATCCAATAGTCTTGAAAGTGCCAAACATTTTTTCTTTGTTAAACAAAAAGCAAAAAGGGGGTAAAAGAGATTGAAGCTTTAGATACTTATGTGTTTATTTCATTTTGTGTGCATATTTAAATTTTAGGGAAGTATTCTGTACTCTGTGCTGTGGCTTGTTTGGAACAAGGCAGGACTGACACTGGTCCAGACTGTTGTTTGCCACGCCCACTGTCCCGTGCATTGTTCACCTCTCTAATAGTTGCCAGCATCACGGTGTCTCCAGTCATGGCCAAATATCCGCTGGGAAGGAAACAGAACCTTATTTGAGAACTTGCGGCTGAGAACCATCAAGTGTGGCTCAAACACCTTGTAACACCAATATATACCTGAAAAGTATTTTAAGCATAATATTAGTAGCACACACATAAGAGAATGGCAATCTCTTTTTTGAGGAATATAATTTTTAAGGACTGAAAGAAAAATATTTTCTTCTTTGTGATTTAAGGTCATGTCTAAGTATATGTATCTTTGTAGTTGCCAGATTGGTCTTTTTTTTTTTCCAAGACAGGGTTTTCTGTAGCTTTGGAGCCTGTCCTGGAAACTAGCTCTTGTAGACCAGGCTGACCTCAAACTCACAGAGATCCATCTGTCTCTGCCTCCCAAGTACTGGGATTAAAGGTGTGCGCCACCACCACCCAGTTAAGAATGGTCATCCTTTTTATACCGTAGAAGTATGCTGTCCATATAAAGCAATTTTTAAATATGAATGTGTACATAGGAACTCAAGTAGATAGTGATAGGAATTCCACCAAGCAAGAGAATGGTTAAGAGCAGAAATCAGGTTCTTCCCCCTCAGGAATTTCGCCCAACCTCTTTATGTAAAGTATTCCATCTGATTTGCCACATGAACTAAATATACTACCTCAGGAAGTTGTGATTATTAGTCTAATGCCTTCCCATAAATAATCACTCACTGGTTTTTGAGTGATGCACAAATGAATGCATGTAGGTCAACCCTAAAACCAAAAACTTTCAGTGTGCTGTCTTAGTTTAGCTTTGTTGCTGTGATTAAAAAAAAAAAAAAAAAAAAAAAAAAAAAAAAAAAAACTAAAAATAGCAATCTAGGAAAGAAAGGGTCTATTTTAACTCATAATTCCTGGCTATCGTCCATCAGTACAGGGAGCCAAGCCAACAAGTACTTGAAGCAGCCGATCATACCCATAGTCAAGAGCCAGAAGGAATAAATACAAACCTGGGCTCTTCTATCTAGCTTTCTTCACGCTCACGTGTTCGGGATCTCCCCACCAGGAGATGGCGCCACCCACAGTGGGCAGGTCTTCCAGCTCCAGTGAACAAAACCAAGCTAATCCCCCACAGACCATGCTAATCTAGCAGTCCCTAGTGAGACTTTCCAGGTGAAACTAGATTGTGCTGACAATCAAAACCATCGCGTGTGCTCATTACAAAAGTGTGCTCCTCACATTTGGAACTTTAAGCCTTTGAGCTCAAAGGGTGGATCATTGTCATTCAGAATTGAGGTCCTTAACAAAACGACAAGGAGTGGTGACTAATTTGCCCACTGCTTTCCTCTGGCAATAAGGCTCCCTTGGACTTGAGATTCCAAGATTTCGGTGACATCAGCCTAATGTTGGCAAAGGCACTGCCACACTTCCAAGCTTGCACTGTGATAATTCCCACACTTCTTTCTCCCATCATTCCTGGTTAAGAACTTGACATGTGAAATCCAGGCATGAGACTCCAGTGGTAACAAACAGAATACCTTCTAATGCTCAGAAAGGCAATGGTGATACAACCTAGTTGTTCCTAAATTAACCATCAAATGCGACCTATGAAAGCCACTGGGGAACATTGGAAACTCCAGTGCCCAGACAATTAAATTGTTGACCCATAAATTACCAACTGAAATGGAATTTTAAAGGATGGAACTTGAGCACCAATATTTGCTTAATTCTCCAATAAATTCAAACATGTATTATTTCTGTCTGTGGATTTTTCACTGGGGATTTTAATCTAAAGGGACCAGACAACCCCACTTTACTGCGTCAGTAAAGTCCCACTAAGGAACTTTTCATATGGCCAAGGATCTAGCAGTGCTTTTTGTACAGTGAATTACAAAATTCTGTTCCCAGGACAATGGAGACCCAACTTAATAACATCAAAAGATAAGAAGAAAATTCAAGTTACTTCATAATTAGTGAACTTTATAACTTCTTACTTTATATATTTTACATAGGTATTTTGTTAAGGGGAATAGATTTTCATTCATTCTGAACTTTGTCTAACCATTGCCCCACTCTAATTCTAGAATATTTCCAATTCTTCATCAAACAATCCTGTACCCTGTTAGCAATCAATCCCAGTTCCCCATTTGCCTCACTCTTTGGTAACCATTGACATTTTTGTCTATGAATCTGACTATTCTTATTGCCTGATATATGGGCACTATAGCAGGCAATGCTTTGTGCCAGGCTGCTCTCACAAAACAAAATGTTTTCAGGTTCCATCTAGGTTTACCATATATTGTTACTTTATTCCTTTATATTAAGTAATATTAATTAATATTATATATGTATCCTACCATGTATTCTTTTTTCATTCACCAATTGATAAACATTTGGATTGTTCCTACTCTTGAGGCTATTTTATGTCATTCTCCTATGGGCATACTTATTTTGTATGTATTTTTGTATTTTGTATGACATACATATTTTTGTATGGTTATGTTTTCATTCTTTTGGACATAATATCCCGAGAAGCAGCAGTATTGTTGGGTCATGCAGTAAGCCTGTATGTAGCTTTAAGACAGTTTCTCATTATGTGGTGACGAGTGGCCTCAAACTCACAGCCCTACTTCAGTCTCTCAAGTGTTGGGATTACAAGTATGTACCACTGTGCCCAACCTTGTATTTAGTTTTTTTGAAAAATCATCAAACTGGTTTTCCACAGTGGCTACTTCACATCTCTGTCAGAAGTCTCCAACTATCCTATGGCTTCTTACCTTAGATATTAATCATTTCTTATATTTGCTAGTATAAGCTTTGCCCTAATCTACTAGAAAATAAATTTATCAGAAGTCAGTGCTAATTGTTTTGCAATTGTCTTTGAGAAAAAGCATCCTAGGCAATATATTTTTTCTTTCTTTTTTATTTGTTTTTATTAGATTTGTTCTTCAACAATTTCATTAATGTTGTGTTAGTTGATGTTACTATTTGCTGTGGTGAAACATCACAACCAAAGCAGATTGGGAAGGGAAGGGTCAACTGGCGTATACTTCCATCAAAGGAACTCTGGACAGGATATCAATCAGGGCAGGAAACCTGGAGGCAGAAGCTGATGCTGAGGCTGTGGAGGGATGCTGCTTACTGGCTTGCTCAGCCTGTTATCATATAGAAACCAGGACCACCATCCCAGGGATGGTCCCACCTACATGGGCCCTTCCCCATCAATCACTAATTAGGAAGCCTGGTCTTATGCAGGCGTTTTAAAATCAAGTTCCTCCCTTTCAGATAACTCTAGCTTGTGTCAAATTGGCATAAAACTAGCCAGCACACATGTATATAATGCTTTCTAGTTACTCTCTCCCCCCCTGCCCATTCTCTCCTATCGTCTTTCAACACTATCAACACTATTCTTCCTTATTGTTGTTTTTCTTAAATTTATCTTTTCCCCATCATCTCTCCCATCCCACTACCCCATCCCTACTTACACCTTTCCACCTTTAGTAGCCTCCTCTTTTCTTTCATATAACTTATGTTCTACTACCCATCTTCCCTTAAGCATTCCTCGTCCAATGATTCCTTTCTTGTTTCTTGGTTTCTACAGGTTCTCCAAATTAAACACGTAAATCTAAGCATCAAAGCCAGCACACTATATGATCGAGAACATACAGTATTTGTCTTTCTGTATCTGAATTATCTCACTCATCTTAATTTTTTCCAGTTCCATGCACTTGCCTGAAAATTTCATGCTTTAATTTCTAAAAACAGCTGAATAAGTTTCCATGGTGTATACACACCACATTATCATTATCTGTTCATCAGTTAATGGACACATAAGCTGACTTCATTTTAAAATACATTTTTTTAAAAAAATAGTAAAAGTATAGTAATTCTACTAGTATTTTCTCAGTATGTTCTTCTGCAAGGCCATAAGTCATGCATATTTAAAGTATGTTCTTATTTTCATCTTCTTAATGATTAGTATTTTGGGATGTTGTATATACCTTGATAGATCCCCTCTCCAGACAGAAAAAAAAAAAGAATACCAGGTTTCCTTCCCTGTTTGATTTCCTGTCCTGAGTTCCTTTGATGGAAATAATTCCCTTACCTTCTCGACCAAGAAGTGTGCTAGTTGGGAATCTTGAATATCCCTCAAAATCTCATGTGTTACAGGCTTTATTCACATAGGGAGGTCATAGGACCTTTAAGAAGTTGGGCTCACCACTGAGGTATTGATAGTGTGGCAAAAGCCAGAGGCCTTGAGCCAGACCATTACATTCTGGCTCAAGAATGAACACTTGTAAGTAAAGATGTATGGACTAGAGGATATACTGTGTGACTCGCTGTGACACACTACAGCTCCCATAATGAGATTTTTATATATTTATTTTATTTTGAGGGGGAAGGTTGCAAGGGCAGAGGGAAGATACAAAGGGTTGGGGAGATGAGTGGGTTTGGGGTACATGAAGTGAAATCCACAAAGAATCAATAAAAAGAAAAAAATATGGGGGCATGGTGGGAGATCTTTAGGTCACCAGGAGCTTGTCATTAAAGAACAGAGACTTTGGCCCATTACCTCTCTCTTTTCTTCGCTTCTTAGCAATGAGGTGAGCAGATTTGCTTTACCACATATGCCCTTCAGTCCCTAATACGCCACCTCTCCACAGGCACAAGGGAATGGGCCCAATCAGTCATGGTTTGACTTCCAAAAGGTTAAGCCAAAATAATTTTTCCTCTTTACAATTTTTATCTTGGGCATTTTACCATAGAGACAGAAAGATGACTAACACACAGTCCTTTTCACAGAATTGATAGGTTAAAAGCCTGAGATCTAGAACAAAAAAAAATACTTTGAAACTTTAAACTCTGACCACGATGATTAAATGTAATAATGTGAAAGCCACGACTAAATAAATGCATCAGACAAATGCCACGGAGAAGAAAAGTCAAGAGGTGATTCTGTCTGAGCGCCGGAAATTAGAGTAAACTGACTTTGGTTGCAATTACTAAAAGAACTAAACAATGAAAGAATTCTGTGAAAACCAAAATCAAGTTATGGAAAACTGAATGACTCCTGTGAGCAGCACAGCCCTTGGTCTCCCAGTGTGGTCCCGAAATAACCTGTCCGTGCAGCCTGTGTGCCGTTCATTTGATCTCCCAGGCCCGATAGAAGAACTTTCCTAAGATACAACCAAGTTCAGTGATTGGTATTCAAGGCCCATGGAAATTCAGCTGGTGCCTTCAATGGATGTCAGCTTTACAAACATTTTAGTGACCCAGGAATCTACTTTTCAAATTTCACTATATTCGAATTCAAAATAATGATTTTTTAAAAAATTAAAGTTAAGGAGAGATTTTTATAGGCTCTGCTTTTCAATTCTAAACAAATACCTAAGATTTTATAGCTGCATTTTCTCAATTTTGTAGAGAAAATCACAAAGAAAATCTAGTATGAGTGTGAATTACTTACATTCAGTATTTTCTACTAGAAAATACCATGTTAACTGTTAACCAGTACCATTCCGGTTTAAAGCCTTTTACTAATAGCCTACACTATGCTTTCATTCTCAGTATCTGTAGTTTTATTATTATTTGGCAGCTCCATAGATTTAAAACCAAAATGTCTACCAGAGCTTTTCAGATCCATTCTTTGTCATCGTATTATTTATGAGCATTTTAGTTGCAGACTTATTTGCAGCATTTTAATCGGCCAATGTTCCTCAAAGATAGAATATTTACTGAAACAGGACTTCAACTCTCTTACGTAGAGAAATCGGTGAATATCTCCAGCTCCAAACAGTAGATCATTCGGGAAATGGCATGCACACTTCAGAAGGGTGTTTGGCCAAAAAAGCAGAGCTTCGGGTGAGGAGTCTCCAGCAGGATGAACACGGAGCGCATCCCTGTAGATGGAACTGCACAGTGTAGAGCTGCTCGGTAGCAGGCACCGACTGCTCAGTAAACCCAGTGTCCCTGGCACTGAGCACAGGCAGAGCAGAATTTCAGGCTTCATTTTCTTTCAAAAAGTAAAATACTAAACCAGAATTTCAACCAGCCAGTCTATCCTGACTAGACTGGCTTTGGGTAGGAGCCGGACCACTTGATTGTACTACTGGTTGGTAAGACAACTTGGACTTGCACAATCTGAGTTCTGCACTCTTCCTTTCTCACCTGGTTTTCCTGAAATGAGTATTGCCAACAGCTCGATAAAGCTCCTGCTCGGATTCCCGGGTGCCTGTTACCAAGCATCAGGTGACATTGTAAACATCCCAGAGACCCTTTAAAGGCCAGTTCCACAACATCTCGATGAATTGCTGGTAATTCTCCCTCATATGCTTCTTCACACATTTGATACATTCTTTTTCGATGGATTCTCAGAAATACAGAGAAAAAGCATTTGCTTGGAACCTTGTTTTAATGTAAATCGTAAAAATATAGCAACATTTCCCAGTTAGCCAGAACTCAGACTTCAAAAGCTGAGCGTATAGAAAGCACAACAGAAAACCATCTCCCAACAGTGAGGGTAAAGCTAACTCTATACCAGACACACGTCATATGCCAGACCCCCTCACATGGCACACCTAGTGCCCGTGGACCTTGGTTACATGGTTTCACAGTACAAATAGGCATGATAACAGGATGAATTTCAGGCTTAACAATGGCCATGGTTTTCTACACCAACAGTCAAGGCTTCATAAGCTGATTATCACAACTGACATAAAAGTTGCAGTCACAGCGAACATTTATGGAATGCTTATTCTGTAGCAAGCACTATTCCGAGAGCTTTGCGTGTGTTAGCTCACTTAATCTTCACGATGACCCTATGATAATCTCCTTTAACCAATATCCTCATTTAACTAACTAACAGGGTTTAAATAAATCTGAGTAAGATTTCACAGACTGTATACAGTGGCAGTGAATATAGAACCTGGGTGTCTGGGACCAAAACTGAAGTTGCCAGTCTCTACCTAACATCAGCGAGTTGGTTTCTGGTAGTTTCCATTGGTTGTCAAGAGGACCCCCAAGATAAAGAATTGTTCATATTTTTAATAAATAATGCCATTCTAGTGGAACGTATGGGACCTCTACAGAGCTTCTGTGAAAGCATGGGTCACCAACTAAAGGGAAGCTACCTAGTGGAGGCTGGCCGCCCCGGCAGTCCTGACAGTCACAGCATAGCTCACCATGGTAATTCCTGATCCCCATGCAGTCATTCTAAATACCCCAAAACTTTTCATCAGAAAAGTTTTATTAAAGGTAACTTAGATCTTAATACAAATTAGAAAAAAAAATCACAAATAGGTCTAAGTCATGTGCCAGCAAAGGAAGCATTCTTGCCTTGTTTGGAAAGAATTAGAAGTCAAAATTAATTTTCAATTTTTGTAGAAGGATGATTAGTTTGGTAAGTATTACTTCTTAAACAGAAAGTGGTTGCAAGCAGCATTGTACATATATATATAGTATGTATATGTGTATTTATATGACTATATACATTCAGAAATTTATTAAATATAGTGAGGATCATAGTTGTGAGATTTTCATTTTATATACATGTACATATAGAAAACATACATAAATCACATATATGGGGAAGTTATGTAAAAACATCTTCTTCCCAGGGATCACTTCTTAAAACTTTGAAAGCCACAGGTGAAATGATTGAGAATAAAGACTTTGAGACATAACTGCTTGGTGGCAAATAGGGCTGTACCAAAAGCAAGGTGACCTTTATACTGTTCTTTTACTTCTCTGTGCCTCAGTTTCCACATCTACAAAATGGTGACAATAAGAGCACCTTCTTGTGCAAGACAGTAGCTGTCACATGACCCTCAAGAACACTCAACGACTATGATGTTATCAGTTCCCCCCTTCGGTTTCACTCCTAAGCTAAATGAGGACCTTGTAAAGCAAGATACTGAGTGCAGTCATTCCTTTCTATCATCATGGTATTATGATGCCAAATATTTACTCATCAAATCTTTAAGAAGCATGTGTGTTCTGTTCTTTACTGCTGCCTGACCCAAATAGAAAGGCTAAATACACACCTGCTCCTAAATCACTGGTACACGTGTGCTCATCAGTCCTCCAAACCCTGGGAAGCACAGATAAGGAAGTGGAAGATCTCTCAGCTGGAACCACCATCTCTTGTTTATCCCTTGTAGAAGGAACATTACAATTTCACCACACTTGGCCTCGACCTGTGTGCTTATGCAAGCCTCACGACATGTGAGACCATTTCAGCTGACAGTGTTTCCTCATTTGGCTTACACTCCGCAGTAATCATTCCTTCTGGAGAGAAGGAAGGCTGACTGACTGCATATACAGGATCCTTTTCAGAACCCAAGTCTACCATAGTGCGCCCAAAGTCATTTAGTCTGGTGTGTTTTTATGGTTGTAGTATTTCCTTCCTCAATTTTTCTTGCTTTATTACCATACACACTGATTTGGTCTTTCAATTTTTTCAGCATTTAGGATGGAAGCCATATATCAAAGTCATTTATTTATATTTTCTTTTTGTGATGCTGAGAATCTATTTCACGGCCTCACGCATATTAGTCAAGGCTCTATCACTGAGAGCCAGCCCTAAAACCATTTTTTCAAGTGTGTTTTTGTACAAGTTTAATTTGGTAATTTTTTTCTTGATCATGTTAAGGAATGTTATCTTTTTAATGAAAATAAAAACTCTTTCATACAATATATTCAGATCACAGTCTCCCTTCCCCTCATCTCCTTCCAGATTCTCCCCATCATCCAACTCCATGCCTCTTTTCTGTCTCTCTTTAGGAAACAAACAGGAAATAAAAAAATAAATTAACAAAAACAAAATTTAAAAAAATAAAACATGAGAAACATACATACACTCCCCCCTGCAAAAAACACCCGCAACATTGGAAACATAATATACAGGCAAAAGATTGACAAGCAGGAAAATACCCAAACAAAGCAATATGAGATGAAAAAAAAATCCCCAAAAAGCCATTGCGTTAGTTTGGGGCTGGACGGGGAGCTTCTTTTGAGTATGGTTTGTGTACTCAGTAAGACTCCATTGAAGAAAACAAAGTTTTCCCTTGCAAACAGTTGGGAATTGGAGATCGTTTCTTGGTTACTGTTGGGAGCTTGTGTCCACTTTTCCCTCTCAGCGTTGGGACCTCATCTGGCTTAGACCTGTGCAGGCCCTGCCCATGCTGTCCTAGTCTCTGTGAGTTCATCTGTGTGTCAGTCCTGTGGTGTCAGGAAGACACTGTTTCCTTGGCATCATCCATCCCCTCAGGCTCTTACAATCTTTCTGCCTTCCCTTGTGCATAGCTCTCTGAGCCCTGAGGGTAAGGATTTAGTGAAGGTATCCATATTAAAACTGAATATTCCAAAGTCTCTCACTCTGCACTTTTTCTGTGTTAGTTCCTATCTGCTGCAGGGGTGATGAGCTTCTCTGAGGGTGGCTGAGTGAGATGCTGATCTCCAGGCATAGCGGAATAGCATTAGGAGTTATTTGATGACTGTGCTTCTTTAGTGGAGCAATAGTATATCACTTTCTCCTAGGTCTATAGTCTATTGTTCTCAGGCTCTTGACCGTCCATGCCACCCATACAATATAGAACATGGGTTCCATCTCATGGAGTGGGCCTTGGATCTCAGCACAGAGTGGTTGGCTACTTCCACGATATTTGTACCATTATTACGGTGTAAGTCATGTAGGGATCGTGAGGGCAAGTCACTATTGTAGACTGAAGCATTTGCAGCTGGATCTCTTCTGGCAGAGTGCAGAGTACCTTCTAGTACCATCAACCTGGTCAGTAGGGTGAAAGAGTTAGTTAGGCACTGGCACAATGTCCCCATGTTGAATGAGATACGTAAGTGTTGTCTTCAACAATAGGGCCTAACAATCAGTTTGGGGAGAGCAGCCCACACCGTGTTATTTTTGCCTTGTTTTGCTTTCTTATTCCCCTTATTGTTTGTTTACTGCCACCCTAAATCAAAAGGAAGTTATCAACTGGTGGAAATTACTGTAGCCAAGGAGAAAGACTTCCCCTTCAAGTTGCCATCCCCCTCCCCCGTGAAAGATAGCTCAATCTTCTACCTGTGACAAGCATTAGACTGTTGGAAACAGACGGTTTTCAAAACGTGGTATGCTGGGGAGTCTCTATTTCTCAGAAGAAAACCACCCTTCCCTTCTAAGACTTCTTTCCCCACTCCCTTCCCTTCTCACTTGAGATCCTCTTTTCGCTTCTCCCTAAGCCCCAGCCCCCAAGCAGACTTTGGGAAAGTATGTGCTGTTTCTTTTGGGATATGTTTCTGCTGTGTTGTGAGTCCAGCACAGAAAAGCGTCTCTGGGAATTAATCCTTCGATGTAGCAGCTGCTTGCTGTGCTCCCTCTGTGGACTGTCTGGGAGATCATCTTCTCCAAGAGGAGGGCCAGTGGAAGAAGCTCACTTAAGCTGTGCAGTCCTTCTGACCTGCAAATCAATCCCGGTAGTGTGGATGGGACGCAATGCAAGCAGCATTCTTTTTCCACCATTATAGCCTTGGATACAAGAGCAAACTTTATCAACTTTTTAAAAACAATATCAATGCAAATATAAAAAAAAGTTAATACAGCTCTCCTGGAAGTTTCTGAATTAATTTAATAGAAACCTCACTATAACGTTTTGATTTTTTTATTGTGATTGTATTCTCTGGATATTTAAACACAAGTATCATATAGATATACAGTTTTGCACAGAGATTTTAAATAGCTTTCCTACTCCCAGTTTTCATGAAGCGTTGTTCTAAGAAGTGTTTCTGAGATGAAAATGACATCCTCAATGGGGCTCCTCGTGTGTCCACCAGGAGCTGGTGCACACCTCTGCTGGAACAGCCCCATGAACACAACTAGGCAAAAGCCCCGTCTTCGGGTCTCATACATAAGTTCATCTGCAGTTGTGCTTCTCAAACTGGAATACGCATTGCAAGTACATAAGGAACGTTTGTTTGTTTGTTCTTTGTTTATCAAGACAGGATTTCTCTGTAGCTTTGAAGCCTGTCCCGGAACTAGCTCTTGTAGACCAGGCTGGCCTCGAACTCACAGAGATCTGCCTGCCTCTGCCTCCCAAATGCTGGGATTAAAGGTGTGCACCACCACTGCCAGGCCCTACATAAGGAATCTTTTAAAAATATATCCCTACATTGTACCCGAAAAGAAATTCAAGTCTCTAGAAATAAGCAAAGAACTATTTTAAAACCATCTCTGTTGGTTCCAGTGTGGAAGACTGGAGGTTCCCGGGTGACTGATTTCGGAAAGCTGAATTGAGAAGATGTCTAAACTTGTCATTTCCATCGCTACCCCTGAATTGTTTTCAGAAAGCAAAAGGCAATCTGTAGTCAGTACTAAATGAAATATGCATGTAAAACGCTAATGTGATGTAATATAAAATACAATGTAAAGAGTAATAACAACTAAAATGAAGCTGTAACTCGAAATGGGAATTCTCATTTTTTTTTTTTGTTTTTCCTTTTGTTTTAAATCCCATGCCCATATACAATGAGTCTTGGGGATATCCATCCCCAACCCATCTTTACTACTAGCTTCTCCTGCCCTGCTTCAATTTAACATCCATCTCTCTCCCCATGTCTATATCTTGAAATCCTCACTTTTAAATAAAGACTTTGAAGTCTGAGAAGATGCTCAAGTGGCTAAAGTGTGAGGTATGAGAAGCCAAGTTTGAATCCCCGACACCCACATGAAAGTCAGGCATGTGGTACATATCTCTAACCCTGGTACTAGGGAAGCAGACAAGAGAATTCCTGGGTCTTGCTGGCCAGTCAGTCTGCCTAAATGGCAAACTCCAAATTCAGTGAGAGACCCTGTCTATAACATGAAATACGAGCCAGAGAGAAAATCAAATGTCAACCTTTGGCCTACACACACAAACACACATACACACACACACACACACACACACACAAACTCCAAAGAAGAAGAAATGCATATGATATTTCAAGATC
Source organism: Alexandromys fortis (assembly GCF_014885135.2). Taxonomy (NCBI): domain Eukaryota; kingdom Metazoa; phylum Chordata; class Mammalia; order Rodentia; family Cricetidae; genus Alexandromys; species Alexandromys fortis. The sequence goes on along the minus strand of NW_026067914.1, from coordinate 211,303 downwards.
TTTGAGTACAATAGTGTTAATGCTAAAGTTTCTTCAGAATATGAGACATCTTCCTTTGTACAAGTGGGAATTAATCTGGAGACAAAGATTGAACTCTTATCTATTGCAACATTCTTTTCAAGGATGATTTCAAAGGAAAAACCACCTTTAGGCTTACTCATTCCTTAGGACCTTGCCCCTCTCTGTTCTTTATCTGACTTCTAGTCCTAGGCAAGCTTCCCAAATGAACTACCTGTCCCCAAATCCGTTTCTCGAGCGCTATCTTAAACAGGCCCTAAGGAAGAATGCTGGAAATGAAGGCACAACTGTTTGACTTCAGAATTCATGACTGACAGCAGCCAGCAATAGATGTGGGGATGCTGAGCCAGGAAAACAGCTTTCCCAAATGTTAGCATCGCCTCCTAGATAGGGAATAAGCTGGCTTTATCCCCGCAGTTCCTTCTTTATACACTTCATATGTATGTTTCATGGGAACATGACATGACCCTCCTAATTCCCTGCATGGCTTTTCTCCTTATTCTACAGGGTCTCCTGGGCAGCCTCAATTCACCAAGTGCCGTTCGCCTGAACTGGAGACATTTTCATGCTACTGGACAGTAGGAAACTATCAAGACTTAAAGACCCCGGGATCGGTCCAGGTGTTCTATGCTAGAAGGTGAAGGCTTCATGCCCTTCTGACTTTTCTCCATTATTTATTTTGTCAGTGTGGATCGGATAGAGAATAGGAGCGGGGTGATTCAGATTATGAGAGGTTGTGGGCATGTCTGTGCACATGTGCAATTAGGCTTGAGCGATACTGGAGCTGAGGACGTCTCAGGGACCTCTCTTATGCAGCGTGTTAACTCAGCGAAGGAAATGAAGTGAGAGAAACTGCATGCGTATATGAGGGACGTCTGTGTATATGAGGAACGTCTGTGTATATGAGGGGCGTCTGTGTATATGAGGGACGTCTGTGTATATGAGGGCGTCTGTGTATATGAGGGGCGTCTGTGTCTATGAGGGGCATCTGTGTCTATGAGGGGCATCTGTGTATGTGAGGAACGTCTGTGTCTATGAGGGGCATCTGTGTATATAAGGGACGTCTGTGGAGGCGAAGAAAATTAAAAGTGAGATGCCCTGCAGTCATGTTGGCAAGTCTGAGAATCAGAAGAGCCTGTACCGATGGCATGAGACTGAAAACTTGGGAGGGTGACATGGGTAAAGGTCACAGTGACACTCAGAGACTGTGCCAGTGCTTGTAGGCCACGGAAGAACACTGAATCTTCCTTTGTGTTCTGAAAAGCCTCCCTTTGTTTTCTACAGAACAGACTATTGTCTTAATTTAATTAAACTAAATGAGGGAACTTGATCTTTCATTTTTACCCACAGTCCTCTAGACTGACACCAGCCAAGGAAAACAAGCATCTAGAAATCTGGTCATCACGCAGTACTTAAGTTTCATCCCCCTGAAATTTCTTCCTCTTCTCTTCTACCACTTTTAATACACACAGTAAAAGTATAATTTATGGGGTGCACTGTGGTATTTGAAAATACCTATATGATGTGTAGTTATCAAACCAAAACAACTATTATATTTATCATATTGGACATTTATCATTCCTTTGTGTTGGGACTATCCAAAATCCTGTATACTAGATATTTTGAAATACGTAATTAATCATTGGCAATTACAATTAATCACCCTGCTGTACCACAGAACAAAACTGCGCCTTTCACCGTTTCAAATGATAAACACTTTCTTGTCTCTTCTCTTCCACACAAACCCCAAGGGAAGTCCTGAGAGAAGCTGCAGGTTAGCGAGGCGACTTGGTCTTAGACTCTCGTCCACAGATGTGAGAATGACACCTTGTACCCCATGGATGACAGGAACGGGGAGGACAATGGATGGAGCAGTTAGTCAGAGCCAGTCTCCAGCCATTCAGCCCTTGCTCACCGAGTGACAGAAAAATTAGTCAAGCTGGGCACAGCTCTGCCTCTTCGCTTCTAGGAGGCTGATAATAGACACAGCTCTTAGCTTTCTATGAGGGTTTTCCTTAGCTAGAAAAATATGGCACAGTGCATTCTCATAGTAAGTACACAGTAAATAAATAGACAAACAAATATTTTCTTAAAATGAATACATAATATTAGTTTTTAAATAATAATGATATAGCGTCCAGATTCCAGAACTATAGAAGTGATTTTTGATTTTTTACAGCTTGTGATTATTGGTAGACTATAAGAACTTTCTAATGCCTACCTGAGTGTTTGATTTACCGATATTAAAAACTATAAGTGAATAACCGAGACTGGCCCTATACAGCTTTTAGTTATGAGAGGCATCCCAGAACACCCCGCCCCTGAAGGCACACAGAGGTGAGGTAGTTTGGCCACAATTACACGACTTATTTACTTCGAGGTTGATACTGTAGAGAGCTATGGCCCAGTAGAGGCGGATAGACAGACAGACAGATAGATAGACTCAGACATGAAGGAAAGGTGTTTGGGAACACTTTTCAATATGTGTGAACTAATTCTGTTATCTCTAAAGTGAAAAGGAAGAGAAACCCACAATATGCCATGTTTATACCTTGCTTGGGCAGCTCAGACAATTTGTCTTCAAAACAATGAGAAACTTTTATACAGTCAGTCATCATTGACCAAACTGATCCGAGAAACAATAGGACAATATCCTGAACTGGTTCCACACTTGGACGATGGTTTTTCCACCCTCATCATAGTCACCTAACTTAATCGAAAGCCAAAAGATAAGTCCAGAGATATGAAGCCCTCACAAACTTGCTGTCTCTTGCTTTCTTCCATCAGAGCCACAGTAATCTGTCCACAGGTCTCCCTCCATCCCCCACCCCCACATCCCACCCATCCCCATCCTCCCAGCACCCCAGTCTGCACTCAGCCTGGGAACTAACAAGGATTCTGCTGCAAGAGTGAACAGAGGGAGGAAAATATGCTCAGGAGAATATCCTTGTTTTATCTGTAGTAGAACCTAGAATCTCAGGAGAAAAATATACAACCCTCGCCCCGCCCCATACATACCATGAATACAAACTCATAACCATGTGCCAACCCATAACTCCCCAAATCAGGATTTTGTGTTTTCTCAAAAAGAAAAAAAAAAAAAAACCAAAAAACATGCTTTGCTTTGCATATCCTAGTCAAACCACATAAGTTCTCAGTTCTGTTTATCTGAGAAGGGTACAGTTGAGAGTTAGGAGATCAGGATGAAGCCACACTGGCCCGTGGATTCTTAGCACCCACTTACCCAGAGACAATGACACAGAGGGCACTTCCAACTCGTGTTATTATTTCTGAGTGTTCCTTCCTAGGCAACTCCTGAAACTATAGAACCACGCCTCTCATCCCTGACTCACAATATGCCAGCATGCTTTCAGTCAACATTGTAACCTCTGGAGGCAGAACACACACCACACACACACACACACACACACACACACACACACACACACTAGGGACCAACCTTCAGTTCACTGGGCTGTTCTTGGAATCCAAAGCATACAAGAGTCTAAGCACGCAAAGCTGTCAGCAAGGCAGAAGGGCGCGAGCACTCGTGTTCTGCTTGGACCCGATCCTAGCCAGGTAAGCTGGCAGAGGAGATGGCCCCAGCTTATGAAAGCAGCTGATTCAGAGCAGACTCTGACGGCCTGTGATGGAGATGCTGCCAAATCCAGCCTCTGCACTGGAAGGGGACCCAGCATGAGTACAAAGCAGAGGCACGGTAGAGGTAGAAAGCGGCACCGGCAAGTGCGGCAGAGCTTTTGGAAGACTTCACGGGAGCCCGCTGGAGCTGCCCAATGTCAATCTCGATGTTTTAATCGTTTTATTTTACGATTTACTTTAAAAAGAATGTTTTGTATCATCGCACTTTCTCCTAAAGGATTTGAGACCCAGTTTACTGGGCTGTAGGACAATGACTAATCTGGCTCCTTTGTCTGTGGGGGTGGGCTGGATTTGTTCCTCCCCAAAGTTTATTATGGGATAATAAACCAGAGAGAGGTGGGATGTGTGTCTTGTGGGTTCAAGGACTCCAGATGATCCAATGGCTCCTGGTAGAAGGAGCTGGTCATGGTGGTTAATGGGTGGCAAACCTAAGTTGGAATTACTTAAAGTTTGTGGGCCCGGAATCTGGTTTTATTTTTATGACTTTTCCACTCTTTATTTTTACTCCAATCCAAACCTTGAGGGAGAAAATACTGCTTTCACTCTCTGTTTTTATTTTATTTATTTATTTATGTGCTGTTTGTATTTTTAACGAAATCTCCTACAGCCCTATTTGTGTCACGAGGTAGTCTGGGAGCAAACCTGAAGAGGTTCCCTTTGAGGACTAAGCAGATTAAAGTAGCTTTCTTAGACCGTGTTATGCCGTGTCTAGGAAGGGAAGACAGATGACTTCACATGCCATAAGACTGTTTATTTGGCTTTTAGATTTACTAGCTGAAGAGATACACTTTAGTCAGGCTTGGTGGCATGCCTTTAGTCCAGTATTCGGGAAGCAGAGGCTAGCAGATCTCTTGAGCTCAAGGCCAACCTGGTCTACAAAAGAAGTTCTGGGACAGCCAGGGCTACATAGAGGAACCCCATCTCAAAAAAGACAAAAGCAAGTGGGTGCGTGGGTGGGGAACCCGAGATTGATAGTTGTGTTTTGAACGAGCTATTCCTGATCCACCCTGCTTCAGATCCAAATTAACTCTGGTAAGAGCTGTGTCCTGTGGAACTAACAGATTTAGAAACCCAACCAGGGGGTTACACATATACTTCTCAGAACAGGACTTCTTACATTACCAAAGTCCAGAAGCTGAAGCCTGGCAGAGCTGGGTGGTTCCTTACAATAAATGCAGACCTGCTGACTGCGGGCTACCCTGAATCTTTGCGCCATCTCAAGACTCACTTTTTTTAAATTGACACCATTGGTTACATAATATCAATATACTTGATATTGTCTCTGATATTATATGAATGCCTAATTTTCTGGGCAATTTTTGGTAAAACTTTTTAATTCGCTTAGTTTGATTGCCAAGATTAAAGAAAAATGCATCCACTCAGAGAGTCACCTGTCCCTGATCTTTTGCTGTCACACCAGACACGATGCACGCGCATACAAAAAGACGCCTTGTCCTTCCTTCCTCCTTTCTCCATTTACTTTCCTTATAATAGATGACTCTCCTTTTCATCTAAAGACATGCAGCTTTTGAGACTCCCAATTAGAATGTGAGCCACAGTTTGCCGTCTCAAACTCACTGCTGTTTTAATCCAAAGTGTGCAAACAGCTGACCAGAAGCTGTCTCCGTGGCCCCGAGAAGCAGCTGTGAAGAAGGAAATGTAAATGTGTCTTCGGGGCTTCTCATTCCTTCCTTCCAGGCCATGCCTTCCCCCAAGCCCGTGTTCTCATTCATTGCCCATCGCTGCCAACACCACCCTACAGTGGGAAAGCCTCAAACAGCCCCGGTACCCGCGCCTGCGCAGTCACTCCTGTCACATGTGTGTGCGCGCGTGCGTGCGTGCGTGCGTGCGTGCGTGCGTGCGTGCGTGTGTGTGTGTGTGTGTGTGTGTGTGTGTGATGTAGAGGGCAGAAGTTGATGGCAGGTGTCTTCTTCAGTTGCTTGCCACCTCTTATTCTTTATAAGATAGAGTCCCTCACTGAATCTGGAGCCTCGCCTATTTGGCTAGACTAGCTGACCGAGCATGCGAGGGGGATGATCCTGTCTCTACCACCGCAGCGTTTGGATTTCATGTGCTCTCCTTCTCACCCAGCATTTCCGTGGGTTCTTGCAGGGCTCTGTGTGTTTGTTCAGCAAGCACGTTAGCAGCTGAAGCAAGCCATCAGGCCCTGCTTTAACCTACATTCTTAATCAAAGGTTCCCTGACTTTGTGTCTTCCTCACCTAGAAACCCTCTTCTCACCTGAGACTGGCCAGTAAATAAAACAGAAACAACGAATTACCCGCCTATTATGTCAATCATCTCACCACTTTGGCAAATACGTGAGAAACAATTTGAAGGAGGAGGGGCTTAGTTTAGCCCGCTGATGCAAAGGGTTTAGTTCACGGTCTCCTGAATATGATACTATGTGCCTGTGGGAAGACAGAACGTCATGGTGGCAATAGAAGAGGCTACTTGGCTCATAAGCCGGAAACGGAGAGGGACTAGCAAGAAGATAACCCTCTGCAATGTCACACCCCCGTGACCTGCTTCCTCCAATCAGCCCTACCTTCTCTTTCCTACCATTCCCAATAATGCCATCAACTCATGACTCCATCAATGAATAAGCCATTGATTGGGTCACTAAAAAGTTATTGGATCCATCAGCTGGGAACCCGCATCGTATACACCCAATAAACTGATGTTTTATTTTAGTACATATAGGCTCCTGACAATATTCAGACACTAGTTAATACTGTCTGTGGATGTGATGCTTCTTAGAAGGGGTACAGCTGAAATGTTACATTTTTATGTCATGAGATATTTGTGTCTTGGCTTTTCTGAATCTGCCTGTCGGACACCTCACTTTGACTAAAGCTATGGCATAATTTGGGGAATGATTAATCCTCTTTTACCCTCCATTTCAGAATCGCTCATGAATGGACCCAGGAGTGGAAAGAATGCCCTGACTATGTCACTGCTGGAGAAAACAGCTGTTACTTCAACTCATCGTACACCTCCATTTGGATACCCTACTGCATCAAGCTAACCACACATGGCGATGTGTTGGACCACAAGTGTTTCACTGTTGACGAAATAGGTAAGCCACAGGTTTGTTTCACTTGGCACGACTTTAGAATAGATATAAAGGAAGCCCCAATTTCCAAGTGCAATCAAGTAGAGAGACTTTGTGTTTTTAGGGATATGGAGTCTGTCTCATGGGAGTCTAAAAGGACAGAGGAAAATTAACTGACTCTACCTTAAGGAAGTCTGGTAGACGAGCTAGAGAGATGCTCAGTGGCCAAGACCACTGGCTACTCTCCAGAGGACTCTGGTTTGTTTCCCATCATCCATGCAGCAGCGAACAGCCATCCTGAGTCTAGGGCAGAGGTTCTCAACCTTTCTGATGCTGTCCCCCTCTAATACCACGCTTCATGTTGTGGCGACTCCCCAAGCATAAAATTATTTTCATTGCTACTTCATAATTATGATTTTGCTACTGTTATGAATCGTGATGTAAATGTCTGTGTTTTCCAACAATCTTAGGCAACCCCTGTGACACAGGGTCATTCAACCCCCAAAAGGGGTCACTAACCATAGGTTGAGAACTATTTGTCTAGGGGCATCTGATACCTTCTTCTGGCCTCTGAACACAAAATACACAGTGCACAGACATGCACACAGACAAAACACCCATACTAATAAAACAAATAAATAAAATTTTAAAGTTAAAGCAAAAGAAACCTGGCAGTAAATGCTATGAAAAAAAAAATGGATCAGGGTCTAAGGAATGGCTTGGTAGTTAAGATTACTTGATGATCCTTTCAGAGGGCCCGTCACCCATGTGGTGTTTCACAACCGTTTAGAACTCAGTTCCAGGAATCTTCTTCTGACTTTTGTGGCACCAGGTATGCACCTGGTGAATATACATACAAGCAGGCAAGCAACATAAAATAAAAATAGATCTAAAAAAATCTAATTAGTAAAGAAAGAATTCATCCTTTCCTTCACAAAGTCTAACCCTGAACAGAATTCTTGTTGCCAAAACAAGGTACTAACTCAACGTACTCTTAATTTTTCCTTAATTTTTGACAAGGTTTTCATATTCAGATATACTGAATAATGTTGGCCTTTGACCTCTATCATTGCTATAATCAAAGCCTAGATTGCCTTGATCACAAAACAAAATAACCATAGACTTTAGCATTAACCAAACAGCTACAATCAGGCCAAAGTCATGTTTATAGGATTTCAAACAAACACTGATGGAAAACACAAGGAAACAAGTCAAAGAGCCATATGGATGATTCATTGCCCATCCGAGGGACATGAAGAGGAACTGAAACAAGCAACCATAACTGAGATGTCCATGTTTACAGCATTAGAGTATAAACAGCAAGAAGCAAGGGAGCCACGAAAGCCTTTCAGTAGCTGACCTACTAACCACAGGAGCCCATTAGTTTCTCACAGAATTCCCGCCCCTTCTCTCAGACAAACTTCTTAGGCAGCAGCAGACTGAAAGAGAGCAGGAAATGTGAATGAATGCTGCAGACAGAAGCAAGCAAAACCTGGAAGTCTGCCTTCCAGAGAGAAGGTTGGGAAAACTGTAAGAAGCAGAAAAGGTTATCTGGTGGCTACTTATTATTTAATAGCCTCCCCCAGCTGCAGAGCTGATGCTAAGTGAGGGAATGGGTGGCTTAGTTGTAAGCTGTCTTAGTTAGAGTTTCTATTGCTGTGAAGAGACACCGTGACCATGGCAACTCTTATAAAGAAAAATATTTACTTGAGGTGAGGGCTCACAGTTCATAAGTTCAGTCTATTATCATCACAGCGGGGAGCATGGTGGTGTGCAGGCAGACATGGTGCTGGAGAAATAGCTCAGAGTCCTACATCTTGACGGCAACAGGAAATGGTGTGTCTCACTGGGAGTTCTCTTGAGCATATATGAGACCTCAAAGCCCGCCCCACAGAGACACACTTCCTCCAACAAGGATATACCTACTTCAACAAAGCCACACCTCCTAATAGTGTCACTCCCTATGAGCTTATGGGGCCAATTACACTCAAACTACCACACAAGGATACTAGTTAAAGATTCATGCTCTGCCCCTGTCTCTGACAATAGCAAGCCGTACCCACTTACCTAGCTGACTCTCACTGAGATCCTGCTTGTTTACTGACTATACTGTATGATACAGTCAAGTAGTGGGATAGGGAGGTTCCAAAATAATTGCAGGACAGTGTGCCACAACACAGTATAGCGGTTCCTTGACTTAAAATGTTTAGATGCATAAAAAACAAGGTAGTTGATCAAATGCATGAATGACCTGCTATGTCTGTGGAATCAAAAGGAGCCAGCTGAACCAAACTGTGACCGTTCAGTTATAAAGTATGAATAAGAGTTACGAAGTGTCACAGGCCTTCCCGAAACTACTCTATTCTAATGGTGACAAAAGAAAAAAACAAGGTTAAGGACTCAAGAGCAATTGCATAGGTCTAGCACCCCCCTTGAAAATTCACCATTGGCTTTGTGTGCCTCACAAAAAAGTATGGGCTTGGTCTTACTGCCAAAAGTAACATTGCCATGTCTTTTTAAAAAGCACCCATAGAACCTATATCTTATATAATCATCATAAGAGATGGGCTCTATTATGAACCCCATTTTATAGATATTGCAACTGAGGCTTGGGACTGTTAAATGATGACATCGAGGTAAAATACAATAGCACACAAGTTGTTATTTTAACCTACCACTATATGTTGTTAGTGTTTTCAAGAAATTGACTCTTCCACTCGTGGTTGATAGATTGGAGAGGGACAAACCAGAGGCAGAGCTGTTAAAAGATTGATAGTCAGGTGAAAGATGACTAAAAGAATCACAACAGTATCGCACACAAAAAAAGGGAAGGGAAACTGAGTGAAAAAGCAAGGTCTATAGTAACCCTGGTATGTTCTGAGAAAGGATGTCAGTGGCCTGAACCCATAGTTGACTTGTGTATTGAGCAGGTATTGTTCCTCACAGGGCTGTTCTTTGGATTTAGATGAAATGATAGATTAGTTAGATGCTTGTCTTTCATTCAGCAAATATTGTACCCTTACCTCAGTCCAGGCAGCATTTGATGTGATGAAAAATAAAATGTCTTTCTAGTAGAGTTGAATCCCAGTGAGGATGGAAAAAGTCGGAGCCATGGAGAAATTCAGGGAACAGGCACCGAGTGTGGGAGAAGCTGCAGTGTTATGTAGGATCATTAGGATTGGCTCCCCTGAGGTAGGGGCAGCTGAGTAAAGCATGCTTCTGTTTCTGAGAGAAAAGTATTTCATCAGGAAGGCATGGGCAACCACTCTGAGATGCTAGCATGCCTTCCTCACAAAGAAAGCACAGGCAGCAGGAGAGCTGGTGCAGACTGGGAAGGGAGGGGAGTGGAAGAGACAAGAACTGATAGTCATTTTCAGGCTCTTGTAATAACTGTGGCTTTCATTTAGAGGAAGATAGAAAACTCTGGAAGGTTTTTGGTGATTACTGAATGCCCTACCTTAAGAGATAAGGGAATCACTGTGTCTGTGGAACTGGTGATTGTGTGGAGAACAGACTGAACTAAAGGGGCAGAGACCTAAAGGAGACAACATGGAAGAGACTAACAATGAAAAGTGAGAATTCTCTTTCATAGAGCAGCTGACAGAATATGTGGTCATAGCAAAAAGATAAGTCATGGAAGAGTTTGCTGTTTTTATTCTGAGTAATTGGAAGGATAGGGTCACCACTGAGAGAGATGGAAGGTGAAAAAGGAGCAGCTGGATATTGGACAGGACGACAAGAAGGTTTCCTGCAAATATTGTTTTACACACTTTTAAATATCTAAGGGAAATCATCAGCTACAGCATGTAAATATGTGTGGGAGAGGAAGGAGCAGGCTTTTATGTTTCTGACAGTGGTTCCGAGTCTTCTCCCATAAGACACTATGCCATCTCATCTTTCTAAAGTGAAGAGGGGACATTTTTATAAATAAATGTAAGTAATTAATTTTAAAAAATTTTACATCAAAATATTTTTATAAGGTGCAAGTATCGTAACTTACCTGTAAGCCTAGTACAAGGGAGACTGAGTCAGAAGGATCAACAATTTAAGGCCAGGGTGGGCTACATAATGAAATCCTTCCTCAAACATTTTATATATACACATACATATACATCTAGGTCAGCAGTTCTCAACCTGTGGGTTGCAACCCCTTCGGCAAACCTCTATCTTCAAAAATGTTTGCTTCACAGTCCATAACAGTAGCAAAGTGACACTTATGATGTAGCAACAAAAATAATTTTATGATTGGGGGTCACCACAACGTGCAGAACTATACCAAAGGGTCTCAGCATTAGGAAGACTGAGAACCACTGATATAGACAGACAGATGTGAACTGGAGAGGTAGGCCAGCTATTAAAGAGTACTTTCTGCTGCCTAGCTCCATTTGGGGGATTCTAATGTCCTCTCCTAACCTTTGCATACATTCAGATAAAACATCATGCATGTAAAAAGAGAGAGATTTTCATCGAGCTAGAAAGGTGTCATGAGAGAACAGGAAGGTGTCTTGTGAGAAGAGGAGAAAGAGAACAATGAAACATGAAATCATCAGTGGGGACTATGCTCATGGAGGGAGGGACTAGTATTTGGATAACTTCGGGAGGGAGGCTCAAGAAATGCAATGAAGGAGGGAGATGAACGAAAGCCATGTACATTAACACATACATATGAAAATATCATAGTTAATGTATTATTTTGTACATTCCTTTTAAAACTTAGTTTAAAATGCAAATACACAGTCAAAACTAATCACCTAAAAAGTTGTCTCTGCTTATTTTTCAATTCCTGACAAATCCAGGACAAAGTATTGCTGTCATTGTGTAGTCATATGTAGTTTGAACAGCTTTCAAATTTAATTTCTAAAATGTATTCATGTGTTTATCTAATTACTGTTTTGAAATGAAGAAAATTTTTTTATTCTAAAATAACCAAACTGGTGTCTATGTGGTGGTGGGCTACAGCATTTCCTTCCATCAGGTGTCTGTCCACTGTGGGCCAGTGCAAACGTTTCTCTCTTTGGCTCAATAAGAGCTCCTTAGAACATTTATCTGCAGGCTTATCTCTGATTAATTCTAGGGATCCAAACTATCTAAGTAGCTATGTTCATGTGTTAAAAAAAAATAAAGTAAACTTTAACTGTGAATCTTCAAGTAGTTTCAAAAGGCCTGGTAAGAAGCCCCATATAGCAATACTTTGCTTGAGATACAGCATAAATTTAGATATAAACCCTAACTGTGAAATCCACACTTGTCTTCATCATCCTAGTTTATGAAACTCTACTCTTTATGGTCCTTATAATAAAAATACAGAGATTTATATAAGAATATAATAGAGGATTACTAACAAAAACTGAGCAAAATACAATTTTAAATGCTCACTTAACCATTAAGAAAAGACAGAAAACACTGAGTTATCACTAGGTCAAGATAGCAGCATAATGCCTTCTTTCTTGCAACTAACAAAATAAGATGGCTAGGAATGTGGTAAAATTAGGAAGCATTTGCAGAACTCTCAGGAGACTGGGTTATTCCAGCATAGACAGAGATGCATAAGGGAAGGCTCTTCCCCAGGAAGGAAAAAAATCTTCTACTTCCTGTCCCAAACAGTCCATATTTTAAAAATGAAGTCTTTCTGGCTCTCTACTTCTTAATTTTTTTCTATAATCCTAAAATACAATTGCTGTCAGAGCTAAAAACCAATGTGTAGCATGGCAATTCTTCCAATTAAAGTTATAGGTCAGATTTGAGGCACAAAAGAGAGTTGGGAAGCTTTTATATATATTTTAAAAATGAAACAGATCATTTTCCTATTAAAAATGTTACTCTGTTATAAAGTATAATTCTAATAATGTGGATTGCTGGAAGAATTAAGAGTGTAGTTGAAAGAAATGAAGGCATTTGGTCACTAAAGAAAGAAAAGCATTAATATCAAGTGTTTCTCTGGGGACTGGTTCTCCTTTGACTTCACAGTGCAACCTGATCCACCCATCGGCCTCAACTGGACTTTACTGAACATCAGTTTGACCGGAATTCACGGAGACATCCAAGTGAGATGGCAGCCACCACCCAGCGCAGACATCAGGAAGGGCTGGATCGCTCTGGAGTATGAAGTTCAATTCAAAGAAGTGAACGAAACTAAATGGAAAGTGGTAAGAGTCACTACATCCTACCCTTGGACATTTCTTCTTCCTAACTCAATACTCACTTCCTTAACTGTGATATTTTCTTCCACCTAATACCACGTGCCAAGCTATGTGCCCTACAACTCATATTAGAAGAAAGCTGATATAATCATTAAATTAATATCTTAAAAGTCTATACGACAACAAATGCTGATGTAAATCTTCCATGTAAATCTATAAAAAGACTACTGGGTGAAGAAAACCATTTCCCTAGTCATCTTTGGTATTCAGTTTACCCATGGTGCAAGGTCACACACTAACCATGCTACTATCTTTAGAGATGTGGCCGAACATAAGTAGGGTCGTGATCAAGGTCAATAATAGGTGATGGCCAAATGTCCATGATTTTAACTGCTGCTACTCACTAGATCTCTATTAATATCTGCTCTTAGGTCTCTCCAGGAGAAAGACATAGAGAAGGAATTTACCCCATAGAGGTTTCAGAAAGATGTTCTGTTACATACCTCAGAGAAAATAAGTTAAGAGGTCCCAACTTAGGTGAGCAGAAAGCAAGTTGGCCCCTGAATTTCTCACTTCTCTGCCAAGAGCATGGGAACTCGGCACTAAGATAAATTCCGCATGGCACACAACAAGAAGGGAAACAGGATTACCATGCCATTCCAAATATAACTAATTCTAAATCAGTCTAACCACAACCACAGCCCTGGCCAAGATAAGCAATTTCTGGATAGGCATGAGGTTGTACCCAGCACTCTGGCAGGACTCACTCCCCAAATTTTGAGACACGAGGCCCTGTCCTTCAGTGTAGCACCAAAATGAAGTTAATTTTGTCAACAGTGGAGCGTACAACTTGGCTGCTTCAAACAGTTACTTGTCTTCAAGGTTCTTTCTTCTGAATCATTTTAATTTAGGTATCTGGTTTGTAAGTTGGTACCAAAAAGGAGCTGGTTGGATGCTAAGTCAAATAAGACTTTCTAAATCTCAGTCATAATCAAACATTTATTCAACAACAAGGTACAGGAACAACTATTTTATCCAAGGAACCAAGGGCGTCTGAGGTAGCAGTTTTCAAAATGAGAATCATTTACCTCTGAGGGTTCTTGAGGCCATTCCAAAGGGAGCATACAAGGTCAATGCTAATTTCACAATATGCTATAATAACATTTTTATTCCATAATGCAAAGACAGTGGTAAGGAAACTGCTGATTCTTGGCATGAGTGAAGGCAGACGTCCCATTGTTTGATGATAGTCATTGTATTCTTCATCATTGTGACATTCACAGTAAAGGGTGGGAGCAGTTTCATAGGCGTCTCTGCTTAAATCTCAGCCTTTGAGTCCGTCACTATCTAAGCATCTGTGTGGAACATGAAGAGAACACGCGGTGCCTTTCTACATTCCAAAGTCATGATGGAGCAAAACACTTAAAGGACTGATTCAGCAACTGAACTAGCAACTCTATTGCATGAAACACAAATTTTACAGGAAGAGCAACAGATATACTCGTAGATCATTATTCATATCTGACTTGTCAAACATTTCTCAAGAAGTTTACATTTCCAGTAAACATATAACAGTGCTTGCACCTATGGCCAATTTTAACTTTTAGGAGATATGTAAAAGTTTTCAAATGTGTATCTATGAGTTTGATAGCCTCCCAAACATATGACGACTTAATTCCAAAAAGATACAGTGATATTAGAAAAAAAAATGGTGGTTTTCACTGAGACAATGGGGATGTTCTATCGGGAACTCACCAAGGCCAGCTGGCCTGGGTCTGAAAAAGCCTGGGTTAAAACAGGTCTCACTGAACATAGCGGACAATGAGGGCTACTGAGACCTCAAGAACAATGGCAATGGGTTTTTGATTCTACTGGACCTATTGGTTTCGTGGGAGCCTAGGCAGTTTCGTGGATGCTCACCTTACTAGACCTGGATGGAGGTGGGTGGTCCTTGGACTTCCCACAGGGCAGAGAACCCTGATTGCTCTTTGGGCTGACAGGGGGGGGGGACTGGATGGGGGGGGGGGGAGGGAAAGGGAAGGCAGCGGTGGGGAAGAGACAGAAATCTTTAATAAATTTAAAAAAATGGTGGTTTTATTGTTATATAATAAAATCTATGAAAACTTCCAAAGTCTACGTCTTAGTGAACCAGTATGCTAGATAAAATAGTTTTTCAAATATTCTGAGAATAATTGTACTAATTACCATTATTATCATGTCAATGATATTTTGAAATGTTTATACAAGGTATGATAGGAAAGCAGTTAATGTATGTATTCTTTCACATATTTTTTGAACTGACAGTTTAAAATCTGCTCTCTTATACATTAGTAGAATTCATAGTTACTAACTTCAGACTCTAAGACTGTGGTTCTCAACCTTCTGAATACTGCAACCCTTTAATACAGTCCCTCATGCTTGACCCCCCCAACCATAAAGTTATTTTTATTGCTACTTCATAACTGTAGTTTTGCTACTGTTATAAATCATGATGTAAAGACCTATGTTTTCCAGTGGTCTTAGGTGACCCCTGTGAAACGGTCAGTAAGTCCCCAAAGAGCTTGTTACCTACAGGTTGAGAACTGCTGTTCTAAGCTCTTCAATGGCTCCCTTCAGTATTTTTCTCCAACCTCCAGCATCGAAGGGATTTGGCAAGAATCTGTGGAGTCGCCGAGGCTAAACTTTTCCATCTGCAGAGGATTAGGGAAAAAGGCACTCACAAATTCTCTTGGTGTTTTCTTTCTTTATTCCTTCTTTTCTTTATTCTCTCTCCTTCTATCTCATGTTGTTTTACAGCTTTTACACCCCAACAGAATCTTCCAGGCAATACAAGAGTCAAAACAGTTGTAATCCATTTCTCAAGTGAATGATTATAGTTAAAAACATGTTTTTCATCTCCCCTACATGATTAAACATTTTGTGTATTACAGGTGAAAAACAAATTATCCCAAGAAAGAACCCACATACATTCATACCCAAGCAACTTGTTATAGATTAACCATGTGGCAAGCAAGGTGTTCTTGTCAGGTCTTTTACTGGCTGGCTGCATTTTGCAGTGACAAGGAAAGGGCCAATTACTTTATTACTTATTTGAAAGATAATCTTATAAGAAATCTTAAAGAAATCACAAACTTAAACATTCATATATAAAAAAGAATCAATCAGCTCTACTTTAAATCTTTAGGGTACATATCTATTCGTTAATATTTTTTTATATCAGGAGATTGAGGACATAAATGGGTATAAGGAACTAATCATCACCTTTGGTCATCAATCAAACCTAGCAAGGAGAGTATGTCAGTCAGCTAGCAATAATTGGGCTGCTTTGTTCTTGTTCCCTGACCTTAAAGAGTTTTGCATTCAACTCTGTGCCTTTCTAAAACTTTAGATTGCCTTCTAGGGTTTTTCACCTCAATGTTATTTAACAAAAACATCTTAGTCCAACTTTGTTATTTTCAAAACTTTGTTTCAGCTGTGACACATTCCGAGACCTGTGAACACATCTCCCAACATTAAGGTTGAAAGAATTTAAACTAGCTGGGCTGTTGGGACTCAACTGTTAGTCATTAACTTGAGCTACAATCCATGCAGCTCCTTAGGTGAGACTCACAGATCCTGGCTGTGAAACATCCTTATATTTCTCTTTATTCATCAAAACTCTGTATAAGCTATTATTACTATTATTAAATTAGACAGTACAGCGTAGGGAGGGGTCATCTTCTCAACAACTCCAAAGGTAAAAATGCCCAGTAGAATGGGATATTTCCGAGAGATGAGCACTACATTACAGACAGTGAAGAACTCCCCACTTTCACTCACACCTTGCTAGATACCAGAGAAAGAGGGCCACAGCAAACATGTAAAGGCACAGCAGAAGCAAAAGACATTGTGGGGTCTGCAGTCCCAGAGTCTCCAATGACTTTCTGTCATATCCATTTTCCTGGGGGAAATGTGATCCTCTAGATATGATACCAATGACAGATCAATAAAACTATTCCACCTAAATCCAACTTACCATCCCAGTGAGTTTATTGCCTGCTGAAAGGAGAATAGATGAGGTTTACCTACAGGAGTGTGGATGACGCCAATGTGCCTACACTCGCAGGGTAACCGCCACAGCACATGACTCATAAAAGTGACATCTCAGCGAGTCCCTGCCCAGCTTGCAGGAGGCTAAAGTGATTGGGCAAGTTCCCCTCCCCAGAGATACAGTGCACATAACCCTTGTAGAAAAGCCTTGTGAATCTAAGCTTCATGAACTCCCAGCCTTCCGAGTTTTGCTTACTTCCTAAGTCTGAAAACCTCCTTCCGGAAGATCATGTTTCCATCCAGAGGAAACAGCTACACTGCACTTTTCTATATAGATTCTAGAGCAACAGACTTTCCGGAGGTAAACTTAAGACTTCTGGCATAAATCAAGTGTGTAGCTGCTCCCAGTAAAATTAGTGACATTTTGAGACAACTATAGTATTTCTAGAATTATTTCAAATTCTGTGATTATTAATAAATGACTACCAAGATTTTCCAGAGAATACATATTCTACAGATATATAATCTGCTTGTAGCCTTTGGGGTATGGAAATACGGGGTTTCCTGTTCTAATATATTGCTCTATACAAAGCTCTAAAGTCCCAGAGAAGTAGGTAAAATATTTGTAGTCCTCTTTATAGCTCTGCCATGCTCAAGTCTGTTATAACTTAATCTTCTCATGACCCAATGCAAAGACATAATCACATTTCTTTAAGCAAATGTGTACCTTTGAGATTATACTAAGAGAAATTTGAGGATTATTATTATTTTAGCAAAGTTATTATTCTTTTAACAAAATTATTCATTACATAATTTGTCTCAGTATATTTTATTTAATAGCCAACTCCCTCTGGACATGTTAAAATACTACTCAATTTCCAGTAACCCCGTGACTTGCATTTGTGCCTTGAGTTGCTGGTACCTGAGGCAGTATGTTTTTATGTTTTGTTTTGAAAGACGGGCCCTTTATGGTCAACATCCGTTCCACTCTACTCGCTGAGACTGGAAAAGGAATATGAAGTGCGCGTGAGATCCAGACAACGGAACCTGGAGAAGTACAGCGACTTCAGTGACGTGCTCTACATAACATTTCCTCAGATGAACGCAGTGACGTGTGAAGAAGGTAAAGTGGGGGTGGGGCTTAAACTGCTGCTAGCGTGACTTTTGGTGACATAGCAACCAACATGTGCCCACACTGTTAGTCTATTGTCTAGGTCAGCATACCCTAGTTTCCTGTATCAGGGGCAAGACATTGAAGTCGCTATCTGGAGAAGATATATGCATTAGAAAAAAACAAACAGAAGGAAAGACTGGAGAGATGGTTCAGTGGTTAAGAGCACTTCCTGTTCTTCCACAAGACCCAAGTTCAATTCCCAGCACCCACATTAAGAGATTGACAGCCACCTGTAATATCAGCTCCAGAAGATCCGCCATCTCTAGCCCTTGCCGGCACCTGCACTCACGTGCATATAATTAAAAATAATAAGATCAATTTTAAAGAAATAACAAAAGGATTCTGTTTCCAAATTATTTGATTTAGGAAACATCTGAGGACAGGTCAAAACTCAAATAGGGGAATAAGGTGTTTGTTTGTTCCTGAACAGTAGAATTCTAAGGGAGTATTTTTTTCCTTTATATATTTCTTTGTATGTATATTTTCAATTTTTTCTGCAATGTGTGTGTTTTGCATTTGTATCTGGATGAAATGGTAGTGCTTGTGGATTTGGGGAAGTGTGGGTGTGGTGTGCATACTTAGAGAAAGCATAGTAAGCCATGTGTTAGTCATATTCATGGGACACATGAAGCGTTTGGAAATTCTACACAGAAGCACAGAGATGACTCAGAATTTCTAGCTGTAGTTAGCTTCTGCCTTCGTGGGAAGAATATGGGGAACCAACCTCCACGTAACTAGGGGCTATTTAGTCATAAGGAAAGAGATGGGGGCTTCACAGACAAATTCTCCCAAGGCTCATAAAGTACACCAATATCTGAACGACCTCAGTACAATGTACATAAGCAGTTTTAAAGCTATAAAACCTGTTCTATGTACCTAGGTATATCATGGTTACTCTGCCCTCATAATGTTGATACAGCCTCAACGTGAAAACTAAAATATTGTCATTACAGCTTAAAATATCAATTGAGCATGATTTACCTAGGTTTAACAAGCAACAATTTCTTCTTGCCACAGAAGCCTTGGTGATATTCCTTAGATATTTGAACATATGAAAATATTACAGTTTTGACTTTTTTCAACCTATTCGAAACATGTGCTTTTGGTTTTAAATTTTTCCTTTTTAATAATACTGTGTTTTTGAAATTATAATGTGATTATATCATTTCCCCTTCCTTTGATTTCTTCCAACACTCCCACACGCCACACCATCACTGCCACCTCAATTTCTCTCAAATTTTTGACCTCTTTTTCTTTTGTTTTTTGTTTGTTTTTGTTGTTGTTGTTGAGACAGGGTTTCTCTGTGCAGCTCTGGCTTTCCTGGAACTCACTTTGTAGTCCAGGCTGGCCTTAAATTCACAGAGATCCACCTGCCTCTGAGTCCCAGGTGCTGGGATTAAAGGTGTGTAACATCATTCCCAGCGATCTCTTTTTCTTTAACTGATTTTAAACACACACACATATATGTAAAAATATATATGTATATATGCATGCGTGTGTGTGTTTTAATCTAAAGAGATTTACATTTACAGTGGACAAGCATGTTGTATCCTTGAGAAAGAAAAACAACCCCGATTCATCCACTGTGTTTCCATGGTTATCAAGAGAAACACTAACTTCGTCATATGAATTCAAATTAACAAATGTTTTATTGTGGGAAAGGGCAGTGCAATGTAAACTCTGCTTTAGTTATTCATAATTCTGTTAGTGAAATATTCTTTCCTGTTTTAGATTTCCGGTTTCCATGGTTCCTAATTATTATCTTTGTAATAGTTGGAGTAGCAGTGATGTTATTTGTACTGATTTTTTCAAAACAGCAAAGGTAGGTGGAAACACTCTAATATGTTTTTGCAAGTTCTGATGTTCTTGTGCACTCCCACGTGTTGTGTCAAAATTTCCCTTGTAGAGTAGGAGGTAACATTTTAATTAACTCAGAAACTTTAATTTCTGGTTTTGCCTTTACCATACCTGTACTCAGTCTGTAGTGTTCACCTTAGAAAATAAAGAGTTTAGAACAGGATGTCGTGTAGCACATTAAGAGATTTGCAGTGGTGCCTATGCAGATGTTGACAGCACTTCCTTGTCTGAAAGAGCTCCCCAAAGCTGCTCAACAAGTCACCCCTTCACATCAGGACCTTACAGTATCCCTGGACCTTGAGCAGAATCTGTAACCATCATCATATGCAATCTCACTGAAACAACAAACTGAACCCACCTGGACACTTCATTCTAAGAAACTTTCTCAAGTTTTTTCATAAGGTGTTTTCAGATAAATTTTGGTTTCATTTAAATTATTTGCTCATCCATGATTTTATATTTTACCTATGTTTGTAAATTCGGTCAAAATTCCTTCCAAGTTTTTAAGAAATTCTATTTTGCAGTCTCTTGGAGTCCAGAGAGTTGAGTACAACTATTCAACCATTGCTGTTTGAGCTTGTTTATACCATTCATCCTCTCTGAAAGTCTACATTTTTGTGTGCAATGTGATCTTTTAAAACCCTTCCAACAATAAAATATTATTTTTCCTCTTGAAAATTTAGATTGCAGAAAACTTTTGTGCAACATGCAGGAAAAATATTTATATTAATTTCCCTTTGTTTACATTAAGATATTTTTAGAATATCATGAGATCATGAGCCTCTTTCTAGGGCAAATATGACTACCACTTTCAAGATTCCTAGGACTCAGTTGGTCTTTGCACTGTAAGTCCTACATCCTGAACATCTTCAGTTTTAGGCCACCAATAGTCAGTTGCTCTATCTAAATTAAAATCAAGCCCTTCAGCTGAAGTCTAGAGGTATCAGCGACTCAAAATGGGTTGTAGGAATATATGATTTGGGCTTTCAGTGGTTGCAACAATCTAAAACTCTCAAACCTCAAAGTTAGCCATCTTCAAAATAGAATTCAACTAGAAATAATTCAGGTAATACCAGCACACTCTTGAATGCCAAGAATACTGAAAGACTACAATTGAATGAACTCCATTTTCAACCATGTTTTATGTTCAATTTTATGATGTAAATGAGGGGGAACACAAAACTCCCTGCATAATTTTATTTTGAACTTATTTTTAGCCACATTCTTGTTTTATGAAAACTTCTACAATTGAAACAAAAGTGTTTTCAGTTGCTTGAGAAATATATATATATATATATATATATCTTTAGAATTGTAAGTAAAGTTTGAACTTGAATAATGCCAACAAGAATCAAATTAATAGATTTGAGTTAATTAATCTATAGAATTAATGAAATTCCAAAATTTATAAGATGTTGTAGTAAATAAAATTGCTATGTATATAAAGCCATTCACTTTTAACACTAGTTGTTGATTTCAAGTCATGAAGGATAAGAAAAGATGTGAAATTGTCTAGCTATATTAGCTTAAAATTATGTGAAACAAACTTATCATCCTCTCAATAAATTGGATTTTAAATATATTAAATATACATTCAAAATCATATATAAATGCTTATATGTGTGTATACATGTGTGTACATACATGTGTATATTGACATATTATATGTATTTATATACAACAATTTATTGTTATAATAATATTAATAATTAATATTGTATAATATATGCTGCTTATAATTATATCATATGATGTCATATAACCTATTTTAATTATAATAGTTAATAATATAATATATGTGTTACATTATATAATATTTTACAAATATTATATATGCATATATGTGTACATATATGTATACATATTAGCCTCTATTTTGCTTTGTTTGCTCATACTAATTTATTTTTCACTTCTGATTCTTCTGCCTCTACCATTCTGTGGTGCTAAGGATTCAACCCAAGGCTCTATGCATACATACTAAGTAAACATTATACCAACAGAGTTCAGTCATCACCTCTATCTAACTAAAAGAATGTTTTGCTTTCTTATTGTTTTTGGTGAGATTAGGAGGTGAAGAAATGGGTTTCACTGGACGTTTCCATGCATATACATCATCATGTTTCTTATTTCCTCCTATTGCCCTCCTCCTCCAACTCCTCTCCTTGCTGGTCCTCATCTTTCTCCCTTCCGTTTTCTGCATATGTATCACATTATCTTCCCTATTCTCCACATTCCCTTGCACCTCTTCCTCATCTCTCATAGCCTCCTTTCCACTTTTGTTTCCTACATATATGGGAATAGACGGAGAAATTTAAATCTGCATTCTGTATCTGAATGAAAAGATGGTAGCTTTTGTTTTTCTGCATCTGCCTTATTTCATGGAACCTAACAATCTCCCGATTCATCCAGCTTCCCACAAATGTGATTTTATTTCTACTATGGCAGAATATAGATAAGTATGTGCACCACACTTGCTAAGAGTATATTTTCTATAAATAACGAAGCTCTAAACAAACTGTAATGCTCAGTCAAAATCAACAAAATGTGAAATCCATTTGAAATCCTTATTGCACTCCAATCAATTTCTTTCAATTTCCTACAGAAACCTTTATCGCTACCCAGATCTACACATGATAAAAGCAGAAAATGATAGGAAATAGCACCAACTGGAACAAAACTAACACACAGTTCCAACGTTAGAAAGCTTCAGGTCTTACTCAAAATCCCAGGGATGTCAAGGGCTCCACGATCAATATATCTTTCAAGTTTGTGAAAAAAGTTTACCCTGTTATAATCCAGATAATTAAAAGTAAAGGGTGGCAAAGCTCATATTGACATTTTTATTTGAATTAAGTAAATTTGGACATATTTTCAGCCCAGGTTATCTTTCCTCTGTGCTTGTTTCCACTGTATGTCCGACCCAGCCCTTGAGCAGAAAGGGCTTATGAAAGAAAGAGCTGCACTCCCATCCAGCAGAAGTGAGAGACTGTGTGACTGTAGGTCCTCAGTGTTATTTTGTTTTCTATTTTGGAGTGAGGATTTTGCTATAAAGCATGAGATGTTGTGAGACTCCTAACAATGGGAGGGGGTGTGTCTCTGACTCTTTTTCCTGCTCTTGAGACTCTTTTCCTCTTATTAGGATGCCTGGGCCAGCCTCCATTTAAGAACTTTTGCCTTGTCTTATTGTATCTTGTTTTGTCCTGTTTGACTATGTCTCTTGGAGACCTGCTCTTTTCTGAAGAGGAAACGAAGGGAGAATTAATCTAGGGGAGATGGGGGCAGGAGGGTGGAGGAGTGGAAGAAGATTAAACTTTGGTTGGGATGTATTGTATGAGAGAAGAATCTGATTTCAACAACAGCAAAAAATGAGCCTTCTAGCTTAGCACTGAATGTTGAGATGTTTAATAAACTAGGCCAATCTCCCTTTGTCAAGCATGACCTGAAGTAGAGAGCCATCACTCCCATTAGAGGAGATACACAGCTTACTGGCATCACCAGTCCTCTTAATAATAACACTGCAACCCACCTGATTCATTGATTTACACTACTAGCTTGGGCCTTCAGTTATGCTAGCAACAAATAGATGCTTTATTCTAATTTGTTCAAGCAGCTTCCGTGTACTAAGTAATAGAATTTCAACAAGACACAAAATATATAGAATAAACATTAAAATTAATTATTCTAGGGACTAGAGAAGTGACTTAGCAGTTGAGAGTGCATACTTTTCTTGTAGAGAACCTAAGTTCAACTCCCAGCACCACCAAGGGGGGCTCACATCTGCCTCTAATTCCAGCTCTCGGGGATCTGAAGCCCTCTTTTTGCCTAGCTTGGCACTCTCTCATCTGTGGAGTGTATTCAGGGAGACACATAAAATAAATCTTGAGGGGAGTACACGAAAGGGGTTCAAGAGAGAACAACTAGGAGAAGCTGGAGGAAAGAAAGGAGGGGAAACGTGATGTAATTCAATTTCAATTAGAAACATTAAAAATAAACCTTTTCTCCAAAGAAAAAATAATCTCAATATTTGAAGGAGAAACTGTAAATACATCGTAGTATTATGTATATAAATCTATCCTAGTTAGAGACAATTCAGATTAGTCTGTCCTATTTAAAATGATCATTCAACGTCACACTGGTTAGAAGTCATCCTCAATGTTTTATGGTTGCTATGGACTGTGCAGTGCTAACTCAGTCCCCTCCCCCCCCACTCTCTTTTTCAAGGGTGAAAATGACTTTGGTTTCACTTTATGGACCAGTTTGTTTGCTTCTTGGTGCTGTGTGTTTTAAAGGTGGAGTCCTATTTATGAGTTACTTGGAAGTTGGCTCTAGACAGAGTTAGATCCCTCACAGTCAAATATTAAAATTGGCTATTCATCAAAAGTGCTAAAAAAGCAAAAAGAAAAAATAGAAGAAACCATATTTTACTGAAATGATCTTAAAGGCTTTTGATGGTGTTTTTCTCCTGTATTTTTTTGTCACCAACTGTTTTCTCATAGAACATGTAATCTTTAAGATCTGTAAAAATAAAACTTTATTTGTTTTCAAGGATTAAGATGCTGATTTTACCCCCAGTCCCGGTTCCAAAGATTAAAGGAATTGATCCAGATCTTCTCAAGGTAATTAACTCTAAGCTGTGGGTCATTCAGTTAAGTAACACCTGAAGAACACTGTCCTCTGTTGAGAGGGTTTGAGTTGTTTGGTTGGTTATTGGTTTTCGTTTGGTTTGGTTTGTTTTTTGCAAGCTCAATATATCCTACTGAACATTATTTAATCGTTTTGAGTTGTTCTTCTTATGTCTCCATTTTCTGTCTGTTTCCTAGGAAGGAAAACTGGAGGAGGTGAACACCATCTTGGGCATTCATGACAACTACAAACCTGACCTCTACAATGATGATTCGTGGGTCGAATTCATTGAGCTAGATATCGATGACGCAGATGAAAAGAGTGAAGGGTCGGACACAGACAGACTTCTAAGCGATGCCCATGAGAAATCACTCAACATCCTGGGGGCAAAGGACGATGATTCTGGGCGCACCAGCTGTTATGACCCTGACATTTTGGACACTGATTTCCACACCAGTGACATGTGTGATGGTACCTCGGAGTTTGCTCAGCCACAGCAGTTAAAAGAGGAAGCCGATCTCTTGTGCCTTGACCAGAAGAATCTGAAGAACTCGTCTTATGGTGCTTCCCTTGGCTCTCTGCACCCCTGCGTTACCCTAACGGCGGAAGACAAACCACAGCCACTTCTGAGCGGTGAAACTGAGTCAACCCACCAGCCTGCCTCTACACCGATAAGCAACCCTGCTTCCCTGGCAAACATCGACTTTTATGCGCAAGTAAGCGACATTACACCAGCGGGCAGTGTAGTCCTTTCGCCAGGCCAAAAGATTAAGGCAGGGATAGCCCAGTGCAACTCGCAGCCACAGCCGGAAGTGGCTGCACCCTGCCAAGAAAATCACAGCATGAACAGTGCCTACTTCTGTGAGTCAGATGCCAAAAAGTGCTTCGCTGTGGCCCCTCACTCGGAGGTCACGTCATGTGTAAAGCCAAGCTTTAATCAGGAGGACATTTACATCACCACGGAGAGCCTTACCACTACTGCCCGGATGGAGACCGCAGAGCTTGCTCCGGATGCTGAGATGCCTGTCCCAGACTATACCACTGTCCACACCGTGCAGTCTCCACGGGGCCTTATACTCAACGCAACCGCTTTGCGTTTGCCTGACAAAAAGAAGTTCCTCTCCTCGTGTGGCTATGTGAGCACAGACCAACTGAACAAGATCATGCAGTAGCCTTTTCTATCTTAATAGCAAAGAAATGGCTGGGCATGAATGCCTGAACCAAAACCAGGTTTTAGATCTGTGCTGGGAGAGTGAGATGGTGTGTGTGGGTTCTAAAATACGTTTTTCTGGAAATGTTGAGACATTATCATAAAGTGGAAAATCAAGAATACTTAATCAGATAGATACTCCCATTGTGAATTATAAACACTTTAAAGAATCGTCTCTAATACTGCTTAGTGGCAGTGATTGTCTGTATTGTGGGTCTTAATTTTGTGATACTAAGCATTAAATAGTTATGTTTTTCATGTATGTAAATCATGCTTTTTGAAAAAGCAAAACAATCAGGTGGCTTTTGCAGTTCAGGAAATTGAATGCCGATTATAGCACAGGCTAATTTTTTTTTCTTTTTTAAATAACTGGGAACTAAAATCTAGGCGAGAAGGTAAGGCTAGTTTGGATAGGTAAAGCACTTATTTTGACAAAAAAAATTGATAAAGATATTTTTAATAATTTACACTTAAGCATGGCTATTTTATAATATACCACACACATATTGTAGTTCACAACGATCCATGCAAGGATGTTAGAAACTACAGTGTAGAGAGTAATGCTTTGGTCAATGAACCTAAAGAAAAACAAACAAGTTAGATTTTTTACAAAGCCCTTTTTTATAACCCCCCAAATTTCTTAAATCTACAATGTCCAATAACCTGCATTATTGGAACGAATTCATTTTAAAGGTTTAAATGGATATTTTTTAATTTGTAAAACAAAATTTTTATACAGATCAACATATCTCACACCCAACAATGACAGACAGGATAGTAACAAACGGAACACTTTCCTCACCAAATTTAAGTCCAAACCACAGGGCTCCACGCTAAGAGAAGCAGAAGTGACAGTGGTCCTCATCGGTCAGGATGTGGAAGAGCGGCGGAAACACGTGGAGTGGGGTTTTGAGAGCCCAGGGGTTGGGAGAAGAAGACTCCCACACCTGTGCAGCACTGTCTCTTCAAACACAGCTTGGTTTTTACAGGACCCTAAGAAGTAATTAGTACGAAAGGAAAGTCACCTGTTGAAGCACAATGGATAAAGTCAACCAGGGAATAGAATAGAAAACTGAAGACCTAGATCTCTGTTTCACAGACAGGCACATACTTCTAACTCATGGGGGAAAAAGGGAAAGAGTAAATGAGTTTCCCATCACAAAGGACAACTCAGAATCAATTAAACAAGTAGCAGAAACTTTGTCATCAAACCTTTTATAAGGTGTATTTTAAATAGTAAGAAGGGATTTATCACTTCTTATTTACCCCCAGGAAGATTAGTCTCAGACAAGGTAGAAAAATACCCAATATAAAAATCACTCTTGGACTCCCAAATAACATAAACATAGTTCTTTTGGTTAGCCCCCCGAAAAGATGTGTGAGAGAAAGAGGACTCTCAGCCCACTGAAGAATACGTCTCATTTTAAAGTATTTTTTAGAAGCTTGAAACTTTAAAGTTACCTTTAACTTTTAATGGTATTTACCATTTTGCTCAGACCTTTGTGGGGAAACGGGCTTAATGTTTAGTGGTTTTAAATTCTCCTTCATGCAGGAGAGACAGTGACAAACTAGCATTGGGTGTTTACGGTTCACTGTGTTACTTACTTGGTAATCAATTTTAATAGATTTTTCTGCTACCTTGCTGCTATGGTTTCTCCAATGGCTACATGATTTAGTTCATATGAAATATCATCAACTCGGAATCTATTCAGCTTAAAGACGTGTGTTTTGATGAACTATCTTACCATTTCACCATAGGCTGACCATGTTTCTATAGCCAAAATTAGCTAAATACCTCAATCAGTCCCAGAATGTCAGTTTTGGTACTCTGCTGGCCACACAGCCATTATTCACAGTATGACTAGTTGTGTCCAGCAGTCTGTATTTAACTTCCTTACATGTCTGTGGATTTTCCCCTTCAAAGTTCAATAAATTTATTTTCTTGGATTTCTGATTGTGTGTTCCTGTTAACCCCAAAATGAAAGCACCCCAACCCAGACTCTGTTCTGAGACCTGCACAGTAAAGGAAATGGCAAAGTTAGCTTAAATAACAGCAGGTGGTGGATCAAAAGGAGTAGAGGGACGGGGGGGGGGGGGGGGGGGTGACTAAGATACTCTGTCTTGTATGGACTGTGTCTTCTCTTGAGACTACGACTTTAGGCGGACAGAGACCTACAGAGCCATGCTTTGAACACATCTTAACAGTTCAGCGGTGAGTCCAAGCTGATGTGAAGTCTGTAGGAAATGGAAAGAGGGAGAAGGTTGGCATTCTCTCTAAAATGCATTGCTAGCTTGAGCTAGTAACTTCTCCTGGTCAAAATGATCTCTTACTAGTAAGTCACATGGGGATGGACTGCAAACTACAAAATCTAGAGATACATCATACTTTAGACTTCAGTAGGACTCCCGTAGCCGAACAGATGCCATGTGGGAGACAGCGGAGGTGATGCTTACAGAACTGTAAAAAGAGCTATTAATGTCACTGGAGTAACAACTTTTAGGCCTGGGAACCCCTTCCCCAGCCTTGAGATTCTATCCCTCACAAATGAGCTGCCACTTGGGGAAGGAAAGGAAGTGAAATCCCCGCTGGGCAGCTGTACAACCAGCTGCTACATGGACTGTTGCCAATGTTGTGGTTCTGAAGCAGAGAGCTTGCTGCTACATCCTTCGGAATAGACGAGGACCAAGTGTGTTCTGTGGTTCTATGACCATCTGGTTGCTTGTTTGAGCTAAAACGGTCCTCCCCCAACCCAGATGTATTTGGAAACATTTGCCACTTCTTGAAGAAAGTTTGTGGTTCCTAGCTCTACATTCTTGCTCCTGCCCCTTTCTCAGCAGGAAAATCTCCACATATCAAATGTCTATCAAAATCCTTCTTCAATCAAGGTTCAGTTCAAATGCCACCATGAAAAAATCAATCCTCCGATTGCCTCCAGCCTTACTTAAGTGATCATCCTCTCCTCTGAGCCATTTTTCATGGCATTTATCATTCCTTGCCCTTTAGTTTGCCTGGAAGTCATTTAGGATAGGGTTTCTTACATACATTTCCTGAAAGCACCTGATCCTAAAATGTTTTTAAATGAATAATTATAAAGCAAAACAAGTTTAGGAAACATTTTAAGTTATACTCCTCTCTGGGACAGCCATGGCACATTTTTAGATTTGTAAACATTAAAAAAATAAGTTTAACACATTATTTTCAAATTTACTTAAAGATGAAATATGTCACATAGATCAGAGAAGGATGAAATTGGATTCAGATATTTTACCATGTACAAAAATCAATTTGAAATGGACAAAAGATCTAAAGGGAGAGAATGGAGCAAGAAGGGTTAAATTTGGGTGAGGGACTGGAGGGTATGGTAGAGAATGAAATGTCGGGAGGGATTACACTAAAGCCCTTTAAAAAAAAAGACAATTGAAAACCTACCTCTGTAGTAGAAGCTTCCTAAATACATATTCCTACATGTTATATATGTATACATATATAATATACATATATGAAAATGAACTAAAATAAACTTACCCTGTATCAAGACAGCAATGCCCCTCGTAGACGCTACTAAAAGGCCTAGTGACAGGAAGAAATTACTTTTTTTGAGTTGTTGGCCACTGAGGTCTCATAGACCTCCAAATTTCACAGGCCATTGCCATTGCTTGTGGTTACACTCCAGAACTTGATGGTAAGACTCAGTTGCTGAAGCTACCACAAATTTGAATCATGAACATGGCAAACTCAAGGTGGTATGGACTTCTAAGCCCTGCATGTACGTAGTGCACAGACATACACGCAGGAAAAACACCCATGCACTTAAAATACAAATAAATAAATCTTTTTTCAAAGTTTCTGCATCACAGTAAAATATTTTCAAGGTTTTTCCTGAGCAGCAATTCTCAACAGTGAGCTTAACATCCTCAATAAGCCATATGATGAGCACATGTGCTGTCTAGGGTTTATTATTCTATTCATAAAGTTAGAGCACTTCAAATTTAGTATGATTCTGAAAGGTTCTTCATAATAGTAAATGTATACTGTCATAGAATTAAAGCAACCAGCCTCAATCCCTCTAACAAAACATCTGTGTTGCCCTTTGACACTGTGAAGGTGGGCACTGATTTGTGTTCAGTAGTTATGACAGTTGTAGGTGACATCTCTCAAAATAAAGCAGTCTTGTGTACATTCGATATTTGTTACTTAATGTAGCTACCTTCATCAGTTATCTGGGGGCTTCTGGATGGCTTGCTCCAGTTTCTGTGCCCACACTTGCTGCTTCTCTTGCACACTCATTATGAAGATGACTCCTTCTCTTCAAACCTCACAAAGACCCTCTGCTGGGCTTCCTGTTCTGCTTCCGTAGCCTCCTCACCTCCCTCAGCCTTCAAAGGCTCAAAGAGTCTCAGGCTTCCTCTCAGCACTCGACTTCGCCCCAAGAGAACATTGTGGCCGCTTTGATCTTCTGTGCATAGTGTTCCTGCTTTTTTCTGAAACAAAAATAGTCCTATTCCACATTGTCTGCCACATGGAGCTTTTATAAAGTGCTGTCTGTTCACTACTGAGACCTCAGTGTCTTCCCACTACTGCCCACCTCCAGGGTAGCTGTCCCTCCCCTGCTCCAACTCTACTCCACAAGGCACTGCAAATCAATGCCAACAGTCCCTTCACCTTCACAGCTTGGGCAAACATCTGATACCAAATAACTAGCTTTTAGCCTATCTTATCTTTTAACATCCCTTTCTCATTAAGTGACGTCACTTCTGGTTTTGATATAAAGTGAAATATATACACTTACTTCTTTTAGTCACCACTGAAGAATGATTAATTGGCCTCAAGGTTTTGCTTCTCAGCCTTTTGAATAAGACCAATTTATAGTCATTGGCACAACTTTAGTATCATTGTTTCTTAGGGAGTGAGGTGACCTGAGGAAAGGGAGAGGAGGGGAGGAATGTCCATCGATGATGCAGTTAGCACACAAAGCATTCTTTAGTTAAGTGTACCATTTAATATGGGGCTTGCATATAGCATCCAAAGGCAATTGCAATAGTAATATCAAACATGACTGGTCGCAAACCATCATGACAGGTAGAATAGTAATAAAAAGTTTGAAGTAGGAAAATCACCAAGATACGGTACGGAGAGACACAGGAAGGGAACGCACACTGTTGAAAAACTGAAATAGGTTTGTCTAAGACTGGGTGCTATAAACTTCCAATTCATAAAGCATGCAATAAAGACAGGAGCCATAAACTAGGCCTGTCTGTAGTGGCGAAACATCCACTGTTATGCTCACCATTAACACTTTAGAAAAGCTGTTCTAAAAAGAATAACACTCCTGGCACAAAGGAAAATGATAAATTCCAAAGGGATGTGAATTTGAATGAAGCATTTTTATATGCTCTCATTAAACCTTTATCCTGCAAAACTTCCTTTTAAAAAGGCAAAACAGCCGTGTGATTAAGGTAACCCAAGAGTCTCCTCATTTCAGCCCAGGTGGGTTACTGATAATCTGAGGGATGACATCTTTTTAATAAGCTCCTGCCCTTATCCAGGACTTCTGACTTTTTCTGAAGTCTGAAGCTTACAATACTGGGAAACGTTTATGTTGCCCTTCATGAAAGGAGCATATTCGCTGTGGGACTGCAGGACAATGCTAATCTGTTACTGCCCAAATAGAAATAATTCACACTTCACTCCTGCCTGCCAAGTTAAAAAAAAAATCACCAGATAGAACTTCAGATGTAATAGATTTTTTCATTACAGCCCCAGGAAGCTATCTTTAAAGGAACACACAGAAAGCAATTCTCTATTGATGTTTTTAATAACGTCTATGTGAATGTTCTGTGGGCATTAGGAGATGTCAGCAGCGTTTGATAAAGGAATGAAACTCTTTATCAGGAAATTGTTTTCAATTTGTCTTTCCCAGTGGAGCGATATGCAAATATATGAAGAAGGAAGATGCTTGCTGTTCTTGTTCATATGGCAGCACACAGCCAAACTAGCAGACCATGCCAATTTCATAAAGTGCCTTCTCCTATATTATTTCACCTAAAAGAACAAATCAGTTTTAAGAAAGTCAAACACTAATTATTAATACTTTATGGATGAAAACACAACAGTGTTCAGAAAATGCAAATGATTTACCTAGTTAATCAACTAAGTGACTGGATCATAGTAAAGACCCAGCACCTTCAACTGGTTAAAGGTTAAGAAACAAAGCAAACTAAGTATGACTTGATAAAGGAAATGCTTCTAAAATGGTTCACAATGCTAAGAAAATTAAAATCAATTGCTTGGAATTTAAAGACACTTCCAGTGCACATGCACATAACAGACACATGTATACATAATTCAAAACTTTCAAAAAATAAGAACAAATCAGACCCAAATCCAGTAGGTGGAAAAAAAGAATAAAAATCAGAACAGAAATAAATGAAATAGAAGCAAAGAAAACAAGACAAAGAATCAATGACTGTAAGAGCTGGCTCCTTGAGAAGTTAAGCAAGATCAATAGACCTTTAGCCCCATTAACCAAAAAAAAAGAAAGAAAATATCAAAAATAACCAGAATCACACATGAACTGAGAAACATTACAACAGGCACTAAAGAAATTCAGAATATTATAAAGACCTACACGCCATTAAATTAGAAAAATCTAAAAAGAAATGGACACACCTCTAAATCGATATGAACCATCAAATTTAAACCAAGAAGTGGTCAACAGATTAAATAAGCCCTTAAGAAAAAAGAAAGCTGAGAGAGTAATAAAGTCTTCTGACAAAAAAAAAAAGCCCACCCCAGATGGATTTACAGCAGAATTCTCTCAAGCTTTCAAAACAGATCTAAAGCAGAGCTTCCTAAATTATTTGGGGAAAAAAAGAGAAAGAAACAGGTGGAGCACTTCCAAACTTCTCTGATGAAGCCAGAATTTCTCTAATACCCAAGCCAGGTAAAGAGACAACCAAAGAAAGAAAACTGCAGGTCAATATCCTTGGTAAAGATTCCCAATAGCCATTTATTTTTAATATTCCTATGTGTTGGTGCTAATATTAAGGAAGCCTTAGCTGAGCAACAGTGAGGACCACATTTCTCCACTTGGATCCAATACTCACACTCTGCCATTAACACCTTTCAAATAATGAAATATGAATAATCCTACAACCATTTATAAATCTCTGCTTGACAAAATTTTAATTCTATAGAAAAATTAAATTAATGAAAGTAAATCTTGTATTTCTCATTCAAAAAAAGTTGCAGCTGATACATTTTCAACTACTATTGAACAATATAATATTGGAAATTATAATATTTTTGAATACTTGAAGCAAGAAACCCAATCATCTTTTAAGTGCAAAATTTCACTTAATTATTACAACAATGCTAATGGGTAGAAACTTTATTAATCATACTATACAGATAAAAAACTGAGAAATACACCTAAAGTGTTCAGCTAGAACCTACATAAGAGTACATGTCCTACATCCGTAAGCCAGTAAAACAAACACAAAATGAGAAACTGTATCTGTTAACTGAATCTGGTACTTGGAAAGACTTATAAATCACAGGAATGAATATGGGTTATTATTTATTTAATCGTGCTAACTGATATAAACCAAGTATAACTGTGGCTTATTCATGACTTATCCAATGAATCTGGCAGTCGCTGAATGTTGATCCATGGTCTAAGAAACACATTTAAGCACCTAGGAGGCAGTAAATGATTGAAGGAACCTAGAATGGCCCAGTGGCAGGGGCTCCAGGAGAGGGCACAGACTGTCCAGGAGAACGGCGGACCCATAGTTGAGGGAACCTGTTTCCCACCCGGAAGAGGACAGCAATCTAGAATGGACTGGACCGACCTCGGGCGCCCAGAGCACCTGGGTGGAGACTGGAATGTGCGCCTTGGCAGGTACGTTCCAAGGTCTTCCTGGGAGTTTCGAACTCCAGTTTCCAGAGGTTCTTTTCCTTACACCTCTTCGAAGCGTCCTAGATTCCTATTGTCTTGCCCCATCCGTTTCTCTCACCCCTGGCCCTTGCCCGCACCCCTGCGTGTCTGTTGGGCCCCCGAGGACACTGGGATGCCTTGGTGGGCCTGAGTCACAGGCTCTGGGAGAGAGTTCTTGGAGAGTTCAGAACAAAAAAGCAACCCTGAGCCCCGCTCCTGGCACCTGCAAGTATTGTCCAAGGCTGAGGAGATGACAAGAGTTGAAGCCAAAGAAGGAAATGGAACTATTGGCTAGCCTGTGGCCTTGAAAGTCTTGAATCATTCTGCTCAGTAGAGAAGTCTCAGGCACTGAATCTCTGAATCACAAGGTTCCGCTGGGCAAGACCACTTGTGTTGAAAGAATCTGGACCTAGGAAATTGAGGGGAGAGGTCAATTAAGAAATCTAGAAGTGACTGGGCAGTAGTGGCACATACCTTTAATCCCTGCACTCGGGAGGCAGAGGCAGGTGGATCTCTGAGTTTGAGAACAACCTGGTCTACTAGTGAGTTCCCGGACAGCCAAGGCTACACAGGGAAACCCTGACACGGAAAACATGTAGAAATGGATGTGAAAGAAGCAGGAAATAGTAATTAGAATATTAATGTTACGTTTTTGTTTGTCCCGTGATGGGGACTTCTACCCAGTACTTCACTGCCTGACTCCCACCGCACGCACGCACACACACACACACACACACACACACACACACACAGGCTTGCTTGTCAAGCAAATGCACTTCCACTTATCAACATCCTCAGTCACAATTACAAGTTATATATGTTATAAGAAGAAAAAGGTGGAGATAATCAAGGCTCAAATTAAAATGCATTTAGTTCAGTAATTTAGTTCTGAGGCAGAATAAGTTTTTAAAAATTATTTGAGGCCGGGCAGTGGTGGCGCATGCCTTTAATCCCAGCACTCAGGAGGCAGAGGCAGGCGGATCTCTGTGAGTTCGAGGCCAGCCTGGTCTACAAGAGCTAGTTCCAGGACAGGAACCAAAAGCTACGGAGAAACCCTGTCTCGAAAAATAAAAAAAAAAAATAAAATAAAATTATTTGAAACATTAGGGACTAAAGAAAAATAAAATTAGAGAGAGGTTTTTAAATTCTTCAAATTATCCTCTAGTTTAAGTAACAATATCAGCTACTGATGTTTTTAACTTTATTCAACAAATAATTTAACTATTTATCACGGAGGGGTCTACTATAATTATTTTTTTACCGTAAGAATCAAGTTTTACTAAGGAAATTTTGTTTTGTTTTGCTTTTTTCGAGACAGGGTTTCTCTGTGTAGCTTTGGTGCCTGTTCTGGATCTTGCTCTGTAGCCCAGGCTGGCCTTGAGCTCACAGAGATTTGCCTGTCTCTGCCTCCCAAGTGCTAGGATTAAAGGCGTGCACCACCACTGCCTGGCTAGAATTTTAAATATAATTTTACTCGTGTGATACAGAATTGATAATATTTCACTAAACTGAAAATACATAACCAAAATTCAGATTTCAAAAGCATTAAAGCTGCTACTATCAAGTAATAAAAAAGAAGAAACTGCAATTTCTTGATGGAGTAATGTCAGGCAATTCCCAGTTTAACAACAATATGACAACCAAAAAGGTATTTTGAGTAACTGCTTCAGGAATTTTATTTACTGTTTACTTTGGGCTAGTTCACGTCCAATATATCGGCTTGTGGTCCTTCCCCAAATCTAGAATGCCTGAGCTTCAGATTTGCATTTCACCACCGCTTTCACTTGTGAAAAGTCCAGCGACAAGTATTTCATACTTTGGCATTGTATTAGTCTTGATTCTGTTAAGACACCTTCCCACTCCGACATGTAAAATGCTGCCTGTATTCACTTTCTCCATCCTGTGTGGATGAGTTCACCTGTGGGATTCTGAAGCACGTTTTGTGATTGGTTCCAAGCACGTTTTGTGATTGGTTCCAAACACTGAAACTTTGTGTTTATTTCGGTTCTTAGCTGTTACTAAAAATTAATCATATCACAAAAAAATGGGAAAAATGGAAAAGCATAGAAATACTGAAACATTTTTGTGAGTACATTATTTTCTATGTATCATTTATTTAATAAACATGCTGCCAGACAAAATATGAAACATACGCAAGCTAACAAGATATCTGTGGCA
Source organism: Alexandromys fortis (assembly GCF_014885135.2). Lineage (NCBI taxonomy): Eukaryota > Metazoa > Chordata > Mammalia > Rodentia > Cricetidae > Alexandromys > Alexandromys fortis. The sequence continues at coordinate 175,420 of NW_026067914.1, read as the reverse complement.
TAGCATTTAAAAAGCGTGTTTAGCATATCAAGTGAGAATGCTTGCCTTTAAAGTCACACCTCAGATTGGATAATAGATCAGAGTTAAGTCCAGCCAGGCTGATATGCAGAGAGGTGAGTGTTAGGCAGTGGCATTAGTAGATTTTATTAAATATTGGAAGCAAGTAATTTCTCTACTTGTATACATAATCCTACAAATTTTAGGTGTGTTTAGAGAAAACTTGGCAGAGGTGGGTGTGGTAAAGAGTAGAGAAAACAATGCATTTCACTTCTGCTAATACTGAGTATAACAAAAGTTCTCCAAGTAAAATGGAGCTCAGAGGATAACTAGTGTTTGAACTACGACCAATGTTGCCATACTCTGGGTCTTCCTTAGTATTGTCTACTCTTCGTTATTTCAGGCATGGCTCAAAGCAATGAAGAAAGTATGAAAAAGATTAGCAATGTGAATCTTGACAAACTGATAGAGGACTTCTCACAGATAGAAAAGGTATGTAAAGACACATAGCAAGTGGCCGCAGAGAAACAAAGATTTTTGTCAGGGAGAGGAAATGGGAAGAAAGGAAAATTCATTTTTTAAAAAAGTAACCCAGGTCTGGAGATACTGCTCAGTACTTAGGAACACTGGCTGTTCTTAAAGACGAGAGTTCAGTTCCCAACACCCTCTCGGCAGCTCACAACTGTCTGTAACTTCAATTCCAGAAGATACACCATCCCCCTGTGGCATTTACAGGCACTGTACATTCATGGTGCACTTAGATGCAGGCAAAACACTGATGCACATAAAATAAAAATAAGCAAAGATTTTAATTTTAAAAACATTAGGCAATGTCTGCATTTGTTTCCATGAGCAGCTATTTGCTTACTGGGAGACCCAAATTTTAAGTTACATTTTTCATTGTTTGACTATTTTTGTAGGCTGTATTTCTTTGTAAGAACTAATAAGCTTGGTGTAGTTTAGTCTTCAGACATGAATTTTAGCTATGTTAGCTAAATAATAAAAGTGTGGCCAGGCATGGTGGCACACATAAGTAATTCACGTACTCTGGAGGCAGAAGCAGGTGAACCTCAGTTGAAGGACAGCTTGATCTACAAAGCAAGTTCCATGACAGGCAGGGCAACACAATGAGACCATGTCTCAAGAGGAAAAAAGTGTGAAGGCTAAGAATTCATGGGAATGCTGATTTATTGTCTCCAAATCTCAAAGAATACTATGCCAGAACCAATAAACTTACTTTTTTCCACTGTATGATATTATAGTAAAATGTATCATTGTTGAACAAACATACATTTTAATTTTTAAAATGAACCAGATTTGAGTAGCAAAAGTGTGTTTTGTTAAATCTTTTCTTATATTTTAAACTTTAATGTTTTACATATTCTTTGGCAATATCATACATGCTTACAATGTTTCTTAATCATATCCAACCCAAGCCCCCCTCACATACCATGGAACACCCCCCAGGACTTCCCCTTCCCACCATCTCATCATCAGCATCCTTTTTTCTCCTCCTCCTCCTCCTTTAGTAGCTCACTAAGTCTGGTTAGTGTTTCCTGCGTGCATAGGGATGTGACACACCCGACCATCAGTGAGGAGGAGCTCCTCAGCTAGAAGGAGAGCCTCATAGGTCCATTTCCACTCCCACTGGAATGTTGACTGCCTTGATCTTGTACAGACCGTGGCTGCTATGAGTCATGAGTACAACAGCCATGTCCTGTCCCTGTCCAGAGAACAGCGTTTTACAACTCTCTTGCTCATCCTCTGGCTCTTACATTCTTTCTGTTTTCTCTTCCATAATGCCCTTTCTCTTTTCATCTTATTTGCACTAATATATAAAAATGTTCCTAGCACAAGGAAACAAACAGTTGATATATTTTTGCTAAAGTTAAGATAATGCCAGAATGCCCACAAACTCTAAAATAGTTTTAATGAAAGTAAAATAGGTTCATGTTCAGTCTTACCATGATGATTCATTATAATATAGAACATACATGTGTTTAGTTTTTCCCCTCTTCTATCTCTTTTCCTTCTCATAGCCTAAAATTTAGTCCAGAAATTAATATAGCAACAGGGAAAAGAAATAAGTACTCTTGTGAAAAAGGAATCAGTGCCATATGTTTGGACATGAATTAAAAATACATTATCATATTCTCAAGTGTCTTAAATCGAAATAATTGTTCATTTCTTAATTTGATATAGTATTCTGACATTTAGAATTCTACCTCCTAGAGAAATACATAAATGGTCATACAGATGAAGTAATACAGCGTGCGCTGCTGAAGATAAAATGGGGATGTGAATAGAGGTGCAGGAAGCACAAGATCAATGATGAATTGATGTACTTGAAGAGTACAAGGAAGCTTATTGTACTCTTAACAAAGACACCAAAGAGACATATTCAGAATGATTCTTTATTGTCTATAATAGAAAAATTATAAACAACAAAATTTTCCCTAATAGCAGCTTCAAAAGTACGATTCAGAATAGCTGTTAAAAGAATGTGCTTGTGATATTGTCTCCCAGATAATAGTGCTAAGTGGAACAGCTAAGTGAAGAACAGAATAAATAATGTAGTTATATCATCATAAAGTCGTCTGGAAAGAAAAGTTTTAATACAAAACATCACTGTCATCTCCAGGCTAGTCATAAACTCCTGGGCTCAGGACATCCTCCTGCATCAGCCTCCAGAGAGGCTGACTGTAGGCATCTACCATAATGCTTGGTAGATGCCTTTGATTAACATGTAATTAAAGGTTAAATAATTGAAAGAAAGGTGCTCAGACTAGGTCATATTTTCCTCTTGTTTAGAACAGGCTAATTTAATATTTTGCCATGCCCCTTTCTATGAGTGTGTGTGTGTGTGTGTGTGTGTGTGTGTGTGTGTGTGTCTGTAAGGGGGCCTCATGAATGTTAACATAGCACTTTATCGCTGGCCTGCATAGCCAATCCTACCATGTTATTTTTAAAATAGATAAGGAGAAAATAGATCAGGAAGTCATAATTGTAGTAAGGGTGCTCACTACAGCGACTACCATGGTACCCTGCAAGTATAGCCTACTTTAAGTGCACATAGAACTTTTCAGACCCTTGTCTGATTGCACTCTTCTTAGCATAGTTTTAAGTACATGAAAACCTAGAATGAAGGAAGTCATTTGCTACCAGAGGCTATACTTGTAAAAAGGGGAATATTGAAGGCTCAGTACACTAGTTTGTTTAAAATTATATCCCATATTCAGTTATTAGACTTTCAGATGTTAAATGGGTTTTGTTCTTATTTGTCCTCGTATTTGTCTTCTTATTTGTCTTAGCAAAAGAGTCAAAATAGTGTCATTTATTTTGTGATAACGTGCTACCAATTTCTTCTGCAGAAGATGATAGAAACCACTGGAAAGAATAACCGTTTGGATATTCAGCTGGAGAAGAGTAATAGTTTATTAAAGATAATGCAAACAAAAGAGGCCACGATAAAAGAAGGTCAGTCCTCCACTGCCTATTGAAATAGTAGGCTAATGAGGGTACTCACTACAGGGACTGACCTTATGCCCTGTGTGTGTCACCTACCTTAAGTGCATATAGTATTTTTCAGACTGTTGTCTTATTGTACTTTTTTAGTATACCTCCAAAATATGCGAGAAACCTAGGATGAAGAAAGTTAAGTCTTCTGCCAGATACTACCCATGTAACAAATGGCGAATTGAAGGTTCAGTACAAGTCTATAAAACCATGTGGGGCAAAACTTGATTTCCTAGTAAGTAAATGTAAGATGGATCACCAGTTTTAAGAGTTTAAAAGGAAGCTAGGAGCTGACAAGGTGGCTCAATCGGTAAAGGCACCTGTGGGCAAGTCTAGACTTAGTTTGAGCCACATAGGATAAAGAACACCAGCTCCCCCAAAATTGCCCTCTGACTTAGCATGTCACACTTACTTACACATATGCATATGTACAGACACACAAAGAAGGCGGTAAATGTGAAAACATTTTTTAAATGAAACTATGTGCTTGTATTTTCCTTTTGGGTTTTTTATTTTTATTGCTTCTTTTATTTTTTTGAGATTATAATAATATCATTTCCCTCTTTCTTTTCCTTCCTCCAAACCCTCCCATATCCCTCCTTGCTTTCTTTCAAATGCATGACCTCTTTTTCATTAATTGTTGTTACATGAATATACATATATATTCCCAAATATAACCTGCTCAGTTTGTATAATGTTATTTGTATGTATGTTTTCAGAGCTGACCATTGAGCACATTTATTTTCTTCCTGTGTCATATGGAGAAGCCCTAAATAGCAGTGATCCAGTACCAAGATCTTGTCTTCAAATACCTTCTCTAATAAAAAAAAAATAAAAACTGGGTGAAGGTTAGGATTAAATTTGTACTGTAAGACTGAAGTATCTTGTAGTGTCAGAAGAAAGACAATACTCAAACAGAAAAAATAGCCAGGTGTGGTGTTACATTACAGGATTCCAGCACTCGGGGAGCTAAAGGAGGAGGATTATGAGTTCAGTTCAACTTGGGACAGAGAGAGAAGGGGGGGGCCTCTCTCATTCTAAAACATGTTTTTTAAAAAGTGAAAGAGAAGGAAAAAAACCATAGTGATAGAATTTGTCAAAAACAACTCAGAAACCAACTGAAAGAGCTCTCGATGACCAAAGCTGAAATAATTTCAGCAAGAAAAAGAACAGTATTGAATTATACCCATAATGCAAAGCAAATAACCTTAATCAACTTTTATAAATAAATAATAAAGGAAAAAGAGATCTCCCATGTGGCAGAATTCTAAATGACTTCCATAGATAATTTGTTCTAGATGGATGGAGCTTGACTCCACTGGGTAAACGTCAGCCCAGTAGAGTCGTTTCCTTTACTATATATAGGGAAGCACACAGTATAACAAGATGGAGTGTGTAAATTACATGGTGCTAAACCTTGACACTGGGCAAATGCTACCTCTGCCACATGATCAGTGACATCAGAAACAATGCCTTGTTAACTGTCTGTACCTTTGATGTGGTATGATATGATGAAAATGATGCTTTAGTTTTGAAAACTTCCTCCCCATTCCACAACCCCAGTCTAATCATGAGGTAAACATCAGCAGCTTCCCATAGAAGGACATGACAGAATGCCTGACCAGTATCTCAAGGGTTGTCAAGGTCATCAAAACCAAAAGAACAGAATGTCAGAACCCAGAATCCTAAGACGACATGGCAAATAATAAGTATAAAATGGTATGGTGAAAGCCCATGGGGCAAGCAAAAGAAGTTAATATATGGAAATGTGAATAAAGCATGAATTTTAGTTAATAACATCAATATTGATTCATAAATTATAACAGATATACCATACCAATATAGAGTATTAATAATATGGGTAACTGGTCATATATAATATATATTTATCCTATTGTATATTAGCAATTATATATAATCAAAAATTATATATTGTGACGAACTCCCTGACCAGCAGGAAAGAACAGCCACCAGACGAGGATTCTTCCCAAATCACACTTTATTGGAGCCTCTTGGTTGAAGGGAAGTATTTACTAACACACAAATTGATAATTAATACTAGATCCTAAATTTGCACTAAAATCATTAAATTATCAAGAAATAGCTTAATAATCAAGAAAATTTTAATAAAACAGCATAATAAATTCTGAGGGAAAGGATAATATAGATTAAAGTTTACAAAGACAATGAAAAGCTTTTATCTAAATCATTGAATGACATTCTAGTTGATGAAGAATTCCTTGGCTAGCTAATTTCTAATGTGGAAAAATATGGTGAGCCTGCCATCTTGTGTTCAAATTTTAAAAATACTTTAAAAACCTCCAGTATGCACCGAGTAGCAAGGTGATTTTCATTTGCTGATTACTGAAGGAACTTCAGCTACCTTATTTTACTAATTGCTGGATCCTTACAATAAATGATGAAGTAATGACCGAGCACACCTCTCTTATCCTATCACCTAGCCCAGTAGCATGTGCGAAGCAAGTTGTCAGCTAACGCCTGTCTGGGAAATGTAATTAACCATCATTCCGTTACTGGGAAATTGCAACATGGAGAAAGGAGAATGTGATGGAGAGCTTTGTGTGAGTGGGTGGCAAGGACAGGAAGAACAGGAAAGGTGACAGGCCACAAATGGGGAACCTGTTACTGGTCATGAGGCTTTGAGCTTTTGCAAAATACTTTTCATCATCATGACTGAAGAAAGTATTTTGCATTATGTATGAAGCCACTGGCACTCAGGTTGCTTTGTAACAGTGTTTAGGGGTTTTAATGCTTTCATGGCTCTGTCTTGCCCAGGACTTAGTTTTGAGTACCAAGAGAAGGAGCTTATTGCTCAGCAGTAACAAAAACCTCCTCTTACACCGTCTCACTAGCTGTGGCCCTCCACCTTTGAACACACTTAATGTGACTTGACTCTCTTTTTTAAGAATGGGCTTTCCTGGAAGAGTTGCATGGAAACACTTTTGGCGGTTCCTAGACATGTCCAGGTGTGGAGCACTTTCAGGGAAGACATTGTTAAGGCCCAGGGGGGACAGTCTCTACTGTACTGTGCCTTAGAAAATTATTGCTAAGTGTTGGGATTCATTTCACATAAAAGGTGAATTAAAATACTTACTGTATGTCTTGGCTAGTTTTCTGTCAACTTGACAAAAGCTAGAGTCATCAGAGAAGAGGGAGCTTGCAGAAAGGTAGTGGTTCATGCTTTTAATCCCAGCTCTTGGGAGGCAGAGTCAGGTAGATTTCTGAATTTAGAGCCAGCCTGGTCTACAGAGCAAGTTCCAGGACTTCCAGGGCTACACAGAGAAACCCTGTCCCAAGAAAAAAAAAATAGAGAAATGGGTGGGGAAAGAAAGGAGGGAGAGAGAAGTACAGGTTATGGGGAAGTGAGGAGGAGGGAGTCTCATTTGAGAAAATACTTCTAGAAGATTAGGCTATAGGCAAGCCTGTAGGACATTTTCTTAATTAGTGATTTATGGGGGAGGCCCCTGCCCACTATGGGTAGAGGCGCCCATGGGTGGTCCTGGGTTCTATAATAAAACAGGCTGAGAAAGTCATGGGGAGCAACCAGTAAGCAGCACTCCTCCCTGGACTCTGCATCAGCTCCTGCCTCCAGGTTTCATCACAGCAATAGTCACCCTAACTAAGACAGAAATTGGTACCAGGGTAGCTCTTGCCTCCAGGTTTCATCACAGGAATAATAGCCCTAACTAAGACACCATATATTGTAATGTACCTTGAGATGTCTGGTTGCTTTATTAAGATCACATAATTTTCAGTTAAATATTTTATTTCAATTCTTTCAATCAAGAAGATTCCAAGATGATTTTCAAATAAATATATCATCTGTGTTTTAGAATGTGCTACTCTTCATACTATGATAAAAGGGCTACAACAGACTATTCAGTATCAACACAGTTTGAAAGGTAAGTTGGGGAAATCATTCTCTTTTTTTTCATTTTTTTTATTTTATTGAGAATAAGAAAAAAAGTTTCCGCCTCCTCCCAGCCTCCCATTTCCCTCCCCGTCCCCCCACTCTACTCCCCCTCCCCCCTCTCTTCTCCCCCTCCCCCCACTCCTCTCCCCCTCCCTCTCCTATCCAAAGAGCAGTCATGGTTCCCTGCCCTGTGGAAAGTCCAAGGTCCTCCCCCCTCCGTCCATGTCTAGGAAGGTGAACATCCAAACTGGCTAGGCTCCCACCAAGCCAGAACATGAAGTAGGATCAAAACCCCTTGCCATTGACCTTGGCTTCTCATCAGTCCTCATTGTTCGCCATGATCAGACAGTCCGGTTTTATCCCATGCTGTTTCAGTCACAGTCCAGCTGGCTTTGGTGAGCTCCCAATAGATCAGCCCCACTGTCTCAGTGGGTGGGTGCACCCCCCGTGGTCCTGACATCCTTGCTCGTGTTCTCCCTCCATCTGCTTCTCATTGGGACCTTGGGAGCTCAGTCCAGTGCTCCAGTGTGGGTCTCTGTCTCTATCTCCATCCATCACCAGGTGAAGGTTCTATGGTGATATGAAAGATATTCGTCAGTATTGCTATAGGATAGGGTCATTTCAGGTTCCCTATCCTCAGCTTCCCAAGGGACTAACTGGGGACATCGCCTTGGGCTCCTGGGAGCCACTCTAGGTTCAAGTCTCTTGCCAACACTAAGGTGGCTCTTTTAACTAAGATATGTGCTTCCCTGCTCCCCTATCCAACCTTCCTTTATCCCAATCTTCCTGTTTCCCCAAGTTCCCCCAATCCTCCCCTTCTCACTTTTCTCTCCCTGTCCCCCCTTATCCCCAACCCATCCCACCCCCAAGATCCCAATTTTCTCCCCGGCAATTCTTAAAATCATGGTTTGCGGGGAGGATAGTTAATTCAATAAATTGCTTACATGAGTACAGCCCATAGAAAGTGTATTTAAAAGAGGAAAGGGAGGGAAGGAGGGAGGGAAGAGTGAGCAAAAGAAAGTCAGGTATGGTGGTCTCTGCTTCTAAACACAGCATGGTAAGAGGCAGAGACAGGTGAAGCCCTATAGCTCATTCAGGGGCCACCTAGACTGACCTACTCGGCAAACTCCAGACCATACTCTATCTCAAAACACAAGGTGTGTTGGTATTGCTGATAGAATGTAATGTAGCCATTATCACAAACTAGTGATTACTCTGAAAAATGAAACCTAGAATTACCATTCAATTCAGAAATTTCACTCCAAGGAATTTACAAAAAGAATAAAAATCAGATACATAAAATTTTGTATGCTAGTATTCATAGCAACTTTAATCACAAAGGCCAAAAGGTGGAAATAGCTCCTATAGATTGGATATAAAATGTGCCCTCAAAGGTCCATGTGTTAGAAACTTTGTCTTCAGCCCATAGGAGAAAGAACACTGGGGGAGAACCTTTGCCTCTTTTTTCTCTATCACAAACCAGCCACATACAGTGGACAGCTTTGACCTGCCCTGCACTTTCACTGTATGCTACCACAGGCTCAAATCAATGCGTAGTCATGAACAGAAACTCACAGAACTGTAAGCAAAATAAACCTTTTCCTCTTTGTAAATGTCCATCAAAATAACAGAGCCGAGTAATGCCAGTGTTCATCTACAAATGGTAAACAAGTGAGGTATATGCATAGGGCGAAATGTTAGGCATCCTTAAGATGGAGTGGAATTTGGATACATGCTACAACATAAACTTGAAAACATTGTGCTAGGTGAAATATGCTAGACAAGTACAGAGTCTCAGAGGCTATCTGGTTCCGCTTATGCCCGGTACCTAGAATAGTAAAATTCATAGAGATGGAAATAACAAGTTACCAAGGGCTGGAGGACAGAATAGGAGAGATTAGTGTCTCATAGACACAGCATATACACTATGGGAAGATAATGAGTTCCAGAGATGGAAGTCAAGATGGTACTCACATTATACTCAATGCTTCTGAACTGTGTGCCTAGAATAGCTGAAGCAGTAAGTGTTGTTGAGTATATTTCATCATGATAAAATGGTGCCTAGACTTTTAAAGCATAGGAAACTCAATCATAAAATAAAGCCCATTACTACTGAGAACTCAAGAACAATGGCAATGGGTTTTTGATCCTACTGCACGTATTGGCTTTGTGGGAGCCTAGGCAGTTTGGATGCTCACCTTACTAGACCTGGATGGAGGTGGGTGGTCCTTGGACTTCCCCAGGGCAGGGAACCCTGATTGCTCTTTGGGCTGACAAGGGAGGGGGACTTGATTGGGGGAGAGGGAGGGAAATGGGAGGCAGCGGTGGGGAAGAGACAGAAATCATTAATAAATAAATAAATAGTCAAAAAATAAATAAATCCCATTAAAAACAACAAGAAAAAGAAGGCCCATTATAATTTAGCACAGACTGGTCCAGAATTTTCAGTAGTCCTTCTACCTTAGTCTCCCAAGAGCTAGAATTATAAGGGCAAGCCATCACACTGGCCTCTGAAATTGTTTCCCTCCTCTGCTACATACTTCTCTGTGTCTGGAATACAGTTCTCAAAGGCAGAACAAGCCTTACCTCTTAAATCTCAGTTCAGGGTGGCTGCTTCTTTCCCAAACCCTTATTCAATATCAAGATGACCCAGGTTTGCCCCACCACATGTTCTCACAGAATTTCAAGCACAGTGCCACTATAGAAAGTTTATCTAATAAAGCTATTGCATCTACCACACAACTAGACTGTAAGTTCAGTGAAAAGCAAAAAATTCTTAATGTTCCTGCATTCCCAGTGTCTAGAATACTTCCAGAGCACATGCATGATCAGAAATGTAAATGTTACAGATAATTAATTTTAAGTCTATTTAGTAATATGTTCCTTGATTATTTATACACAGATGAAAATGAACAACTAAAAAGAAATGTTGATTTTATGAAAGAGAAGTTAAAATCTCATGAGCAGGTGAGTTTATAATTTATTGTATTTAGTTAGACCCTTGAAAGGCATTTGTTCATTCAAAGAAGAAACAAGTTGAGTTTTTTAATATTTTTTATTGTTTTTATTGAGCTATATATTTTTCTCTGCTCCTCTCCCATTCTCTTCCCTCCCCTTCAAAGCTCTCCCATCGTTCCCATGCTCCCAATTTACTCAAGAGATCTTGTCTTTTTCTACTTCCCATGTAGATTAGATCCATGTAAGTCTCTCTTGGGGTCCTTTTTTTCTAAATTCTCTGGAATTGTGAATTGTAGGCTGGTTTTTCTTTGCTTTATGTCTAAAAGCCACTTATGAATGAGTGTTATATTTATCTTTCTAGGTTTGGGTTACCTCACTCAATATGATGTTTTCCAGATTCATCCATTTGCCTGCAAATTTCATGATGTCATTATTTTTTTCTGCTATGTAGTACTTCATTGTGTATTGCTGGGTCTTGAGAAAGGTTGTTTCCTAATTTTCTGAGAAATCTCCATACGGATATCTGAAGGGGCTATGCCAGTTTGCACTCCCACCAGCAATGCAGGAGTGTTCCCATTTCCCAAATCCTCTCCAGCGTAAGTTGTCATCAGTGTTTTTGATCTTGGCCATTCTTAAAGGTGTAAGATGGAATCTCAGAGTTGTTTTGATTTGCATTTCTCTGATGGCTAAGCATTTCCTTAAGTGTCCTTTAGCCATTTTAGATTCCTCAGTTGAGAATTCTCTGTTTAGGTCTGTACTCCATTTTTTGTTGGATTATTTGTTCTTTTGATGACCAATTTCTTGAGTTCTATGTATGTTTTGGAGATCTGCTCTCTGTCCAATGTGGAGTTGGTGAAGATCTTTTCCCATTCTGCCATTTTGTCTTGTTGACTGTGTCCTTTGCTCTACAGAAGCTTTTCAGTTTAGAAAGTCCCATTTATTATTTTTCTCATTGTCTTGCTATTGGGGTTATATTTAGGAAGTGGTCTCCTGTGCCAATGCATTCTAGTGTACTTCCCACTTTCTCTTCTATGAGGTTCAGTGTGGTTGGCTTTATGTTGAGCTTTATGTTATGGCTTTGATTCATTTGGACTTGAGTTTTTTTCATGGTGGTAGATATGGATCTAATTTTATTCTTCTACATGCTGATATCCAGTTATGCCAGCACTATTTGTTGAATATGCTTTCTTTTTTCCATTTTATTTTATTTTTTTTTTTTGCTTCTTTGCCAAAAATCAGGTGTTCATAGGTGTGTGGATTGATATTTGGGTCTTCAGTTCAATTTCATTGGTTCTCCTATTTTTATGCCAGTATCAGGCTGTTTTCAGTACTGTAGCTCTGTAGTTGAGTTTGAAGTCAAGGATTGCGATGCCTCCAGAAGTTCCTTTATTGTAAAGGATTGTTTTGGCTATCTTGGGCTTTTTGCTTTTCCATATGAAATTGAGTATTGTTCTTTTGAGGACTGTGAAGAATTTTTCTGGGATTTTGATGGGCATTGCATTGAATCTATAGATTGCTTTTGGTAAGATTGTCATTTTTACTATATTAATTCTACCTACCCAAGTGTATGGGAGATCTTTTCATTTTCTGGTGTCTTTGTCAATTTCTTTCTTTAAAGATTTAAAGTTCTTGTCATACCAGTCTTCCAATTGTCTGGTTACAGTTACTCTGAGATAATTTATGTTATTTGTGGCTATTGTGATGGGTAATGTTTCTCTGATTTCTTTCTGAGCCCATTTATCATCTGTGTACAGGAGGGCTACTGATTTTTTTGAATTAATCTTGTATCCTGCTACATTACTGAAGGTGATTATGAGTTGTAGAAGTTCCTTGGTAGAAATTTTGGGTTCCTTTATGTAATAATATCCTATTATCAGCAAATAGTGAAAGTTTGACCTCTTTTCTGATTTGTTTCTCCTTGATCTCCATTTGCTGTCTTATTGCTCTAGCTAGAACCTCAAGAACTATATCGAATACATATGGAGAAAGCAGACAACCTTTCCTAGTTTCAGTGGGATCACTTTGAGTTCCTCTCTATTTATTGTGATGTTGCCTGTTGGTTCACTGTATATTGCCTTTATTATGTTTAGGTATGTTCCTGAAGCAAGTTGTTTTAATTAACAAACACACCAAAAATTATGTAAGTGTAATATATATATATATATGTAAAAATCTTTAATAAATGAATGATAACTTTTGCAACTTGTATATTGTTTTACAAAACATAATGCACTAATACCACTTACACGCTGGGTTTTTTTACCAGGAAGAAATGTAATTATTTTTGCTATATGGTTTTCAATTGTGCTAATAGACTTACTTTAGAGTATATTCTGTTGGTTAATATTTTTAATTGTTTTACTATAAAAGAGTGAGTCTGTATTCTTTGTGATTTGGGTAATCATCACACCATCCAAATAATGGGGGGACTTCGTGTAGAGCACATACTGGTTCTTTCCAGTGATCATTATACTCTGCCACATTGACTTCCACCCTTCAGAAACAGTGTAGTGATATGAACTGCAGAACATGTAACAGTTTCTCAAAAATGCAAAAGGCAAAAAAAAAATGCTAATTCCTAGCCACCTACCCATTGAGGGGATTTGTTGGACAACCTTTTTCTCATTTCCTTCTCAATACCACTGAGTATTAGGAATAACTATAAACCATTTGTCAAAAAAACATGCTCACGAATATATGCACACATGGTTTTGCACAAAATCTCAGCTGTAATTTCAAGTTATACTGCAAAGCCTTAGTAATAAAAAAATAGCATGGTACTAGCACAAAAACAAACATGTGGCTCAACGGACTAGAATAAAGAACCCAAATATAGACCAGATACACAACCGCACAACTTTAGGCTCCTGGTTATTTACAAAGATGTCAAAAGTAGATACTGGAGAAACGACAGCTTCTTCAACAACTGGATGTCCAGGAAGAGAAGAACGAAATTAACTACCTTTCTCAGCCTCCACAAGAATCACCTCCAATTGGACTGAAGGGTTAGTATAAAACATGAAATCCTAAAGCTGTTAGAGGAAAACGTGGAGAAACAATTCAAGATAGAGCATAGGTAAGGACTTTTGCAATGGCCACTCCAGAAAACAATGCCAGCAGCAGATAAATGGGACCTCGTGGGGTTAAGTCTTCTTACAGCAAGGAAAACCGTTGAGTAATGAAATAACCTACAAAATAGAAGAAAACCTTTGCTACCTGCTCATCAGACAGGATCAATACCTAGACTACACAAAGAGCTCTCAAAAATCTGTACAAAAGCCAATGAGGTTAAAGCACACGCCTGTCGGGCAAGCCGGAAAACTTCATTTCAATCCCCAGAACCCATGTAAAAGTGGAATCACCTCCAGGTAGTTGTCTTCTGACCTCCACATACATGACATACATGTGTACCATTCGCTCTCTCGCTCTCTCTCTCTCTCTCTCTCTCTCTCTCCTGACTTCTACTTTTGGATAAGAATATGCTCTCAGCTACTTCTCCAGGACCCTGCCTGCCTCCTTCCATCTCCCTGCCGTGATGATCATGAACTCTTAAACTGTAAGCAAGCCCCAATAAACTCTTTCTTCTATCAGTTGCCTTGGTTATGGTGTTTCTTCACAGCATTAGAAAAAGTAACTAAGGACATGAACAAGAAGAAACCCCTATATGTGCTAGTGGAAATATAAACTAGTCCAGGCACCATGGAAGTCAGTGTGCAGGTTTCTCAAGAAACTAAAACTACATTTACAATATGACCCTGCTATACCATTCCTGGCTATTTACCAAAGGGGTTCTATATCATCAAATCATAGAATTACTTGTACATCAGTATTTATTGTAGCACTGTTCATAATAACTAAATTATAGAGCCAACCTAAATATCCAACAGTAAAGTAATGGATTTAAAAATGTATATCATTAATAAATGAGACCTCGTGAAACTGAAAAGCTTCTGTAAGGAAAAGAACATCATCAAAAGGGCACAATGGCAGCCTACAAAATGGGAAAAGCTCTTCACCAACCTCACATCTGACAGAGGACTGATTTCCAAAATATATAAAGGACTCCAGAAACTAGACATCATATTAAAAAATGAGGCACAGGAGGGAACTCCAGCAACAGCTCTGGACCATGCCAGGAAGATGGGTACTATTATGGGGAGCAAATATATGGTGTGTTCTGGAAAAGAGGGCGAGAAAGACTGTATGTTCATATGCTATGGTCAAAGGTAGACCTGGAAAAGGGAAAGAGCTGAGGAGTGGGCTGAAATGGGTGCCTTGATGATGTCTGGGCCTGGGCAGCTCCTAGGACCCATGTCTGGTTTCATAGCTCTGATGCATCTCTTTTGATGTCCATGGCCCCTGATACCACCAAAGCCAAGAGGACAGGACTGTACAGCATTGGCCCCACCCCCTCACTAGCTGCAACACTACGGAGAACTGGTCCTGCCCCTCACTGGCTGAAACACTCAGGAGAGAATCCTATACGTTACCTGGGCATCACTGTAGAAAAAAAGTCAATGAAATGATTCCTAATGATATTCTGCTATACTCATAGATGGTACCTAACCCGGTTGTCATCAGAAAGGTTTCACCCAGCAAATGATGGAAACAGATGCAGAGACTCACAGCCAAACATTAGGCAGAGCTCGAGGAATCCTGTGGAAGAAAGGGAGGAAGGGTTATAGGAGCCAGAGAGGCCAAAAACACTATGAGAAAACACACAGAGTCGTCTAGAATTGGGCTCATGGGGACTCACAGAGACTGAACCATCAACCAGAGAACTTGCATAGGACTGACCTGGGTTCTCTGCACATGTGTTCCAGTTGCATGACTTCATCTTCTTGTGGGACTCCTGGCAGCAATAGGAGAAGTTGCCTCTGCCTCAGTTGCCTGCTCTTAGCACCCTTTACTCCTGCTGGGTCGCCCTGTCCAGCATTAATAAGGCGCCTAGTCTCACTGCAATTTGATAAACTGTGGCTGGTTAATATACATGGATGACCTGCACTTTTCTGAAGGGATGGGGAGAGGGAGAGACGTTGCAGGGAGGGACTGGGAGAAGAGGAAGAAGGGAGGGGAAACTGATCACGCTGGAGAAAATTAATTAATTGATTGATTGATTGATTGATTAATAAGAAAGAGAGAAACAAACAAAGATGTATCTAAATAGAGTGATATCTTTTTTCAGCCATAAAGAAAAATGAAGTTAGGTTGTTTGTAGGGAAATGGATACAACTGGAGATAATCATATTAAATTAAACCAATCTTCTAAAGACAAATATCATTATATTTTCTTTTATTTGTGCTTCCTAGATTTTATATAAATGCATAAGATCATGCACATATATTTGACATGAAGGTGGAAACAAAATGTCTTGAACAAAGACTTGAGTAAAATGAGGCTAGGAATGGGAATATATACACAGTTTAAGTGTGTGTGTGAGAGAGAGAGCATGCGTGTGTGTTGTAGAAGAGTGTGTGAGAGTATATGTGAGTGTGTATGTGTGTGTATGAGAGAGACAGAGAAAGAAAGACAGACATGAACAAAGTAGAAGGTGTACAATACAATGTGGAGGAAAAAGGAGTCTCGAGGAAGTGGGGAGGAGGAACAAGGCAAGATAACGCACTCAGTACTTTTGCTGCCGCAGCAAAGTACCTGACAAGAAACGGTTTAAAGAAGGAAAGTTTTCTTTAGGCACACAGTTTGGAGAACACATCTGGTCACAGCAGAGAAAGAACAAGGAACTGAGGCCACCGGCCACATTGCAGCCCCTGTCAGGAAGCAGATTTTGAGCAGAAAGTAGAGATACGCTGCGAATCTCAAGATTTATCACCAGTGATAAGCCTTTAGACATTGTGTAAGTGCCTCCTAACAGTTCCAAGATCTCTGAAAACAGGATTCCTGCCTGGTGGTCAGGCATCCGGACACATGAGCGCACACACACAGGATTAGTCCACATTCACACAACAGGGAGGAAGTCAAACAAAATACAGCAAAATCTCTTACGCAGAATCTGGGTGTATCTTCAGCATAAGAGGGGCTGTCTTGAGAGAGGAAAAGGAACAACTGAGGGAGGGACAGGAAATGGGTGCACATATGAGCAAGGCACAGTGGTCTATATGTGTGAATAATAAAACTTGTTATTTTGTGTATAATAAAAAGCACTGGATTTGGTTGCATGTAAAATTAATGTTAGCTGGGAATTTAACCTTTTTAATTATTACATTGAAAATGAATATATTTTAATGTCTAGGAATATAAGAACAGTATTGCCAAACTCATAAGTGAAATGAAAATCAAAGAGGAGGGACATAAAATTGAAATGAGCAAACTTTATCAGGATATGCAGAAAAAAGGTAACTTTACATTTTTAATTTATTGAGTTCTGACATATTGTGCAGCAATTTAAAGGTGCATATTATTTTTTCCAATAATAGTATTCTTGAATGAACACACCTTGATACATTTTAATTTAAGTTTTGTATATTTATGCAACATAAATATAATAGTTCTAAGTCTTGTTCATGTTTGTGATCAATTCTGCCTAATGTGGACCAATAGTTCCATTCCCTGGTAACTAAGCATTTGAATACGTGAACCTATGGGGCCATTCTTATTCAAACCACCACACCTCAAATGTATGTGCTCTGTGCAGTCTAGGGGACTACATGCATGCAAATAATAGCTGTGAAGCCAGGTTTCCCATTAAAACCACACTGTAAAGTGATCTTGGGTAATGAGTCTATCTTGTACCTCTGGTTTCTTTCTCCTAAGATGGAGCCAGCACTTCTCTCAACAGTTCTCATTTGTTTTAACATCTGTGCCTAGAAATGGCGTTTTATGTGATGTTCTGCCTTAGAGATAGCATCCCGAGAAAGGCCCCTCCATTTTAGGCTTATTTGGTTAACAATTTTCTCACCTTTTGGATGTAAAATGTCCCCACTGGCTGTTTGCACAGTTGGTCCCCAGTTGGTGCTGTTTGGGGAGGTTGTGGAACCTTTAGGAGATAGAGCCTACCTAGAAGAAGTGTGTCATGGACAGGAAACCTTATGTTTACAGTCCAACCTGACTTCATATTATCTGTCTGCTTCCTGGTCCACTGAGATCAAGAAGCCACTGCAGGCTGCCAGCACTACAGACCTACTCATGGTGTGTCTTTTCCACACGGTGGCTTGAATCTACTGATACTGTGAGCCAAAACAAACCTTTCTTCCCCTAAGTTGCTTCTTCTCAGGTATTTTGTTACAGTGATGGGAAAAGTAATAGTTTCCCCCTAAGTTGCCAACACTTTGCATGTTCTTCCTGCATCATCCCAATCACAGCTGTAATTAATGGCTGCCTCCTAGCCCAAAGCAGAAATTCAGTGAAAACAGAGGACACATATATTCTGTATGGATGTCTGGTACACATGTGATCAATAAACATGCCGAATAAGCAAATGAAAAAATTAATAAATGGAAGCACATAACTTTGAACTGTTAAATGACTAAATTTATTTTTCTTTTACTTAGTTGAATTAAATGAAGAAAAGCACAAAGAACTAATGATAAAGAAAGAGATGGAAATATCAGAGTTAAATGAAAAGTTAAGAACTCAAGAGAAGGAAAAACAAAATGAAATACTCAAACTACATCTAGAAGTAGGTGCTTGCAAGTCTGCTAAACAGAAGTGTGTTCCTTAGTCTAACCATGCTTTGTCTCCTATTGCAGTGACATAAATTTCAGGACTAGATAGAACCTTCTAAGAAGACTCCACACATTCTCATTCTCCAGCAAGAGCAGCGCTCAGTCAGCAGGCTACCAGTCATAGGCTTGATCAAAAGAAGGTCATAACTTCCAGGAAGGACATTGCTTCCTCTGAGAATGAGGACAGCAACTCAGGAGTTAGCTGTTTTACAGTCTACTCTACACAGGAGGCACACAGACACCATGCCAGCATGGCAAGAGTACAACAAATCCTTGGCAAAATTTCTCTCCAGAAGAAATCACGAACCCTTTTGTTCTATATGGGATAAAAACAAGCAAATCTCTCTAATATAGTTCTAGGAAAGCATATGTTCTAGAGACAAACAAAACTTCTTTGAAACATTTGTATATGTACTTTAAATAAGTATATCTCATAAGTCTTGTAGTTTCTTTCTTTTCAATGAACTACTTATTCCACTAATGTCAGAATCTCACGGATACTGATGTGTTAACAAAGTATTTGTCTGAGGCATTTTTTCTACATCTACCAACCTCTTCTTCCAGTATTATGCCATGACTTCCACCCATCTCTACTTTGACATTACATTATGCAAAAATTCACAGAGCTTAATTAAAATAATTTACTCTTTATTTTCCAGGAACATTGCAATGCCTAGGGTGCTTTTAGGTAACATTTGGGGACAGAAAGGGTTACACTGCTTCAGAGGGATTTTGCTACTGCTGTTGCTGCCACTGCACTGCTATACAGCTGCTGATGGGTCACCTCTGCCTCCTAGGCTAGTCTATCCACAGAGAGGGCTGGATTGCCAACTGAAATACAGCAGGCCTTATTTCAAGATGTACCCCCAACTTACCATCTCTCAGTTAGGAATTTGTGTTTTATTTGCTATCTGGGATCTGCCAATAGACTCATCTGATTATACTATTTGACTAGTACTCGGATGTCTTTGTGTATCTTCATTATAACTCCAGTTCTCTCCTAAAACCAGAACACAGTCTCATGGAAAGCTTATCTAGTTTGCTGAGAGGCCACACTAAGGTTCATCTAAAAGGAAGAACTATAGTGGAACATTGTGCTTTAAAAATGGCTTATAAGAATAGGCTATACAGATCGTTTAATTTGACTCAGTTTAATCCAAAAAAAAGAGCCTGAAGTGACTAAATCAATTTCTAATATTTGGCTTCAAAGTTTGAAAGATCTGTGAGCATATCTCCTGAGACTGTGGATTACAGTGGATTTTCCTGACGAGAGCACAACAGTGGTGATGGGAAACATTTTCTACTTGGAGATCAAGAGTATGCCTCACATGGAATGGGGGAGAGCAATGGTATTTAGAGGAAAAGTACCGTGCTACCTCTAGAGGTAGCACCCAGACTTTTGACCCTCTTTTAAAGCCCCCCAAATAATTTTAACCCACCATCTAGCTGAATCTTGTTTAGATAGTCTTTGTTCTTTTTTCCAGTTGTTTTGTAAAGACTTTTCTGTCTGCTATATAGAGTGTGTTCAATTACAAAATATATAGCAAAGGATGTTGCTGGTATACTTTTTCTGTAGAAACATTGTTTCTGAGTATTGAACTACAATCGCCTTAATGACTTTCTTTTTTTTAATTTGGTTCAGTTTGACACAAAACTAGCAAGAGTTCAAACTAAATCAAAGTCGTATCCGGATGCTACTATTTTGCCGCAGAGTATCTACAGAAGGGTAGGTGCATTTTGTCCCATGACTCTGTCTTCAGTAAATTAATTGCATCAATGTGTTCCTATGAACATTTGTTTCCTAATGTTTATTTTAAATATAGTAAATTAATTTTGTAGCCTTATACCAGTTTTTTTTCCTTTCAATCACACAAAAGTGAAGCTACAGGCCTTTCAAAGTAAGATAATCTTAAAAATATAAGCCTCAGGTGTGCTTTGATTGTTGTTTTGTCTTTCCTTATACTTAATCTTACTTCTAAATTGCAATGACAGCCTTTCTTCTGCTCATTTAGAAGCTTCAACATCTTCAAGAGGAAAAGAGCAAGGAGATTGCGAGTCTCCAGAACACCATCCGAGACCTGGAGCGGCACCTCGCGGCTGCCAAAAACTCCCGCCCCCCTCGGGGACGGTTTTGAGCAGAGCACTTTAGGCATTAGCTACAACTTAGTTTCTTTAAAGGCACTAAAATTCATTCTGTTTTCAATGTGAGCATGCTAAATAATAAAGACGCACACTTTTAAGCTTTTTAAAATTGCATTTATTTAGATAAATCCGTTCTGTGGCCAATTCTGTACTGCATTCTTGCTTATTGGTATTAGCCATAAAAGAGTTCAGGTTCATAGGGCTGAGTTTCTCTATTGAACCATCATTGATTATGGGAATACTGTCTTAAGCAGTATGCAGATTACCAACATACTTTTCTTCCGTTACATCTTTCAAGACAGTCACTCACAATTCAGAAGAACAATACAACACAGGATGAAGAAAACAGGATACACAGATGTATGTAGTGAAAGTAAAGCTAGTATAAAAAGATAAGAAGATATTCAAAATGCAGTCTGTTAAAGACTTAATTGGTTAAAAATGAAAGTTTAAAAAGATAAAAGTTCCTATTGTTTTGAGAGTTTAAGTAAAGAAAAAAACTGGAAAATGTGTCTTTGTTGTTCTTCCTCCATTCTAAATTACGAGCTATCCAACAGAAACCCCTAGGTCATAGTTTATGTTTCTGTTCTCATCAATGTAATTAGAACACGGGAAAAAGAAAAAGAAAGACATATTAACCAAAAGCTGCAATCACCTTTTAGTTACCCCATAATACAAATTTGATTTGGGTGAAATTTTCCTTGGCATCAAATTTTAAATTTAGGAGCCAATATGATATATATCTTCATGTTTGGACAAATCCAATTCCTACTTTTAGTTCACTGATTAATTAAATGGGTTGCAAAATTTCTAGAAATGAAATTGTCTCTTTAGGCTGACTTAGGGAATATACAATTTATTTTAAATATTTAGTTTGAACGTCATTTTCACTTTTTGGTCTTATTATTTCAGCTTCAGGTGGTGCCAGCTTCTGTGGGGTTTAGTGGCTGACTCTGTCAGGCAGCGGGAGGTGATCGACATTGACAAGATTCAATGACTTTCTCCTCCGCAAAAAGCCCCTGTCAGCTACATAAAGATGGGAGGTTTTCGGCACACTGTCAAGTGATTGCAGACCCTGACTTCTCAAATATGAGATGGCGACAGTGGCAGCAGCAGCTATTAGTGGTTGTCCCTGACTCCTTAGACAGCGTACATAGGAGCTGGTTTACGCACCCCTTCCGACAAAGCTTCCGTTGGGCAAGTGAAAGTTGTACACCTTCACTTGCCTGCATGTCTCAGCTCTCTAAGTGACCCTGCTTGTGCTGGCCCCTGTGCTTATGGCGGTGATGTAGGCCTGAAGGAGGCAAAGCTGGCTCCATATTTAGTGCTTCTGGTTGCTGGTTCTCTGAAAGCTCACTGTTCCCGAGATGCCCATGCCCGTGCCTGTGATGGTGCTTGTGGTGGTGGTGTGCTTTGGAGGGCTCCGCTGATCTACCCACAGCAGGTAAGGACACGTTTTTACAGAACTCTTCATCTTCGAGACTCTGGAACAAATTTACAGATCGCTTATTAACAAGCTCATAGATTTACTTTGAGTGCATAAAAAAGTTACTTGTAGAGGCAATATTTATGTTATTCCAACAAGTTAATTAGGATACAGTTAACAGTATATTACTATAATATAGTATATTAATATGTGTATATAATATATATGTATACAATATATGTGACATGTGCAAATAATATATAAATACTAATTAATTTTATGTATTGGTGTTTATGTGCATAATAGTTGTGTTTATATTACATACATATATCACATACTGTATATATTATACATGTGTGTTAATATATACTTAATGTATTATATTAATATGCTATATTTATATAATATATATTATACAGTATATTAGTGAAAAAGAGCCTGACCTTGGTCTCAGTGTCTACATTTTTTATTAAAGGTTTAAAGAAGCCAAACTACTGTTATTTCCATAAAATCAAAACTAAACTGACTGAAAACACTTATGTTGTAGTGAAGTCAGCCAAACATGGAATCCTGACATCAGTAACTTTTCATGCCTGTCATCGAATCTAGTCTTTTTTCTAAGCAAAATGGCTTCTTTCTAACTATTCAAAAATGCCAGTTAAAAACTGGCAGCTTTTCATTCTGCAATATGTGTGAGAAAATGTTTTTAATTTCATCAAAGCTTTGGTAATCTTTACACAGTTCTGTCGAGTAAAAATAGCATCATGGCCTACTTTAATTGACAGCATATCTGTACTGGTACCCTCGGAGGCCAGGAGAGGGCACCGCATCCCCTGGAACTGGTCTTGGGGTAGCTCTGAGCTGCCAGGTCGGTGCTGGGGACTGAACAGGGGTCCTCTGCAAAAGCAGCCAGTGTTCTTAACCACTGAGCCATCTCTCTAGCCATGATTTGTTTGCTTGTTTGTCTCTAACGCCTTTCAAGATGAAGGAGCAATATAAGTCTTGCAAATATGTTTTAAAGAGTGTTACATGACAGAAAATGTATGTTTAAGATTTTCTTACATAATTGATGATGGACCACTTATTTAGGAAGATTTTTAAAGTTTTCTCCTTATCCCCCAGTAAAAACAACTGTGAAAAATACCTACCGTGAGAGAGCAGTTTCCACACTTATTCTCACAGTAAGCGATCTTAATGGCTTCTTCAACATATGGGAAAGTGAGGAAGGAATAGGGCAAGCCAAGGTGATACACAAGACGGCCACATCTAAAAGGCAAATGGTGATGTTACTACTTTACTCTCTGTGGTGTGACCCTACTCAGACTAGACTGTATTAGGTATTACATGCTAAGCCCCTTCCGTGCCTTTAATAAATTTCCTTGAGTGGGATATATAATTGAGTTCCCAGGCAATATACCAGGTAAGGTTATAGCAAGATTAGTGATTCTAATTTTAATATTTTGAAATGCTATAGATGTCATTAAAATAATGTTTAGTGTGTGATGACTGTGAGTTAGTCAAATACTTCTTAATTAGCATATATTCTGCCAAAGACTAACCATGGGAGCTTTTCATAACTGCTCAGGCAAGACAGATTCCACAGAAACAGAAGCCATTGTGTAACAAAAACAATGTCGAAGTTTTGGGTAGTGTCTTCTTTATTTATTAATGTGTAGTGTAGGAAACAAACCCGAGCCTTACATATCCTATGTATGTGCTCTGCAAGGGAGCTATATCACCAGCCCTTAAGTTGAGAGAGACTCTCATAATGAACTCACGGTGAAGTCTAAGCTAGCCTGAAACTCATGTCTATTGAAAGTCACACATACTGGCATTGCAGGTATATAGCACATGCGTACACTATGCTCACTAGCTCATTTATCCCATGAAACATATCTGAGATAAGAAAATTTTCAGCCCAATAAAATAACTAGAATTATAATTCTACATTCTCCAAAATGATAAGGTTGAAATGTCTAATTTTACTGACATATTATCCAAAATATCATCTTTATAATTGTACTTTACAACTGACTAGAAGTTTAGGGGGCAGAAAGAACGAATTAAAGCTGCAAAGATATTTAATGTGAGACAAAGTAAGGACCCAGCCCAGGTAGAGCCAGAAGGAAGCAAGCATCAATTAAGAATGCTTTCCAGAAGACAACATTTGAATCGAAAGTCTCAAAATATCAATGTTTTATTTGATCATAGATTCCAAAATAAATTCATAGAGATCACGTTGAAAGCTGTAAATTAATTAGATAGAAACAAGTATAAACTACAAAGTATGATTATTAATCTGCACAACATTTAGAATTATACCTGTTATGCAAATGAATTCCTCCATTTGTTTAACACAGAGGGAAATGTACAGTCAGTTTTCTGTAACCACCTATTGGAATGGTGGACTCATATTTAACTCAAAATATATAAAATATAAAAACCAAACCTTCAATAATTTTAAACTGAATACTTATATAAAACAAAGACAAATGCCTAATTTTAAATATTTTATTACTAAATACAAATCAGGAAATAAACACGTGAGAACATTTTTGCAAAAATCTAGAGGAAAAGCAACAAGAAAGTCATTTGAGGGACTGATTATGAAGGCATCATAGATAAATGCAGACTTAGAGTCTGGTGAATGACCAGAAGTCCCGAACTGCCTGTTAGACTTTTCTACAGGGTACACGACAGCAATGCCATCACACATGATCATGTAACACGACATAGATGAAGGGTAAGGGGCTGGAGGCAGAATGCAGTAGGATTGGATTGCGTCCTCTAGAGCTGGCCTCTCTCCCTCCAAGAAAACTCACAGAAAGGTCAAAGCTTAAGGAATAGGTTTTAAAAGAATGTAAGAGTCGTGGAATTTAAGATGCTTGTGGCTATAACTGTGGAGAGATATCTGGGTTTGTATTCAGAACTGTATGTGAACTTTGGACTTATTTCAATTCACTAGGATGTATGTTGTATGGTCAGAGAATACATGAGGTCAGTTTTACAGAATGTCTAGTGGGAAGAGAAGGAAAACTAAACCACTCTGAATAACACGGACATGTTACTAGGAAGAACAGAGGAAGAAGAATGAGGAGGAGGTAGGGTGGGGAGAGTAGAAGAAAGCTGTGGAGAAAAACAGCAGAACAATGTCAGAAGGATCCAAACCGAAAGTGTTCCCAAAGCAAGAAATCACATGAGAAAACTGAACTGTGGCACTGGGCAGTGGAGAACGCCGCCGTGAATGACTAAAGGAATTAATAGCTCGTAAGAGTCTGGGAGGGTGGCTCACCTGTCGTATATGAGGAAGTCATCTTTGTTTCCATTTAGGAGAGTCCAGACATCTGTTTGATGTTCTTCCTGTCGGTAAACAGCAATCTGGGCTGACACCTGCTTTTTCAGGTGTATGTGTTTTAGCTGAGAAGGGGACCCTTGGTGGTTAACAACAATGTAGGAAATGTTAGAATATCCCTGGTGCTCTAGTTTTAGTCGCAGGTCTTCCAGTCTAGGGGAAAACACACAAAACGAACAATGTCATTTAGTTTGTTTATTTGTTCTGTCTTCTACATTCATTTTATTTTCTGCGAAGCTCTTATTATTTTTAAGTGACTGTAATTTTTCTTTGTGTTGTAAAACTGAACCTTTCGCCTTTACTTAAAACTTGAAGCTTTTTTTTTTTTATGTTTTTCTGTGTAGCCCTAACTGTCCTGGAACTCATTCTGTAGACCAGACTGGACTCGACCTCAGAGATCCACCTGCCTCTGCCTCCTGAGTGTTGGAATTAAAGATGTGCGCCATGACCACCTGGTTAAAACTTGAAGTTTTATGCTAAATGCTTGCATGAACATGAGCGCCAAATTAGTAAATATTTAAATTTGCCTTGCAGATATATAGAACGGTGTGCAATTAATATTTGATGGGTGACTCAACCTATATTTTTGACTTATGATTGTTAAGTGAAGCAAAACCTTCTATTACAATCCTAGTGTTTACTGTCTGTGCTGGCAGCCTTCCTCTGCTTCTTATATTGAACTTTTGCTCTAATAAGAGTAAATTTTACATGGGTAAACCATATTGAGAAGTTACAAAATGTAGGAACACAAAAAGGAAAACATATTCAAAGCCCAGGAATATCACAGTAAACATTTTGGTAGTATTTTATATATCCATGTGGGGTGTGTGTGTGTGCGTGTGTGTGTGTGTGTGTGTGTGTGTGTGTGTGTGTGTCTTCCTGGTCTTATCATCAAATTTGTGTTATACAAACATACTCATCTACAAAAGCATAATTTAATAATTACATTATTTCTATTTTTATTGCATTTTACATACATTTGTTTGTATTTAATAGGCTTTCCCTAAAGATATTCTAAACCTTCGAAGACTGCTTACCTGGATGCCTGCAAAAGGCACAGGTATCAGCTGGCTTGCAGAAGAGCAACCACAGTCACTGTGCCCTCTGAGTTTAGCATTGGATTTTCATCTCCTATCTTCCAGGCTGGAGGTTGCTTACAAGCAGGGCTTTGGCCTTGGCTCTCTGCTCCTCCATAGGGGAGGAGACAGAGAGCCAGGGCTAGCCCTAGGCTTCTCCACATTGCTGACGTTGTCCTATAAAACAGAAAATGAACTTCATCAATAACTTCATAGTCATTGCTATGCATTTGTCTAAACACAGTAGGTACGATCCTACTAACTAAAACTCAGCCTATGGGTTCTGTCTTCATCTTGTTGCGCTCAGTCTTCTGTTGCCATGAACCTCTTTCCACTAAACTTTTTTATGAAGGGGAAAGTGCCAGCTAAAAGGCCGAGGAGTGGTCAAACAAATCAGCTAGCTCTCTGTAGCACGATACTGCAATTAGCACGCTTATGGAAATGTGCCTGATTGACAGCCAGGCACTTCTCTAGGAGAAGACACCTATTTAGAAGTGTACAGTCATATCCACTCTGCAAACACATTCTGACTTTCATTTGAGATGCACTAAGTTCTGACTGCTTTGTTCTGTCCTCTGTCAGTCTAGCAAATGTTAGAAAGGAATTCTGCACAAGGCTACACAAAGCCAGCACAGAAAGAGATGTGAGAAGAAAGGGTGTAGCAGTAGATTCAGGGCCCCAGTGTGAACGTGGCTCGTGATGGCCCTTAGATCTTCTTGTATGAAATCTTCCTGGAAAGTCCCAGGCAAAAGGCAGAGAGCAAACTATGACATCAAGTTCAAGCCTTCCACATTTATAACATCTTGGATACATTCAATACTTTTGGCTTGTTAGTTCCCCATGTTTAGTTGTATGATAATAAAGAATTTGAATCTCTTCAAATATAAGACTACTTGCTTTGATATTGCCACCATACTTAATTTAAATACACCCAAAAGGAAAATCTTAGCCAAGGAGAAACATTACAAGTCATTGCTCTTGCCACATCTAAGACTCATTTCTGTTTCTAATACCACCTTCATGAAGCTCCAACAACTAGATAGAACATTCATGCACGAAAAGATGCGCTGTTACCCATGAAAGTTAAAATATTATAGAATATTAAGTTCCTGAACAGAAATAGACCCCAAAGTAGGGGCCATTTCTCTCATTTTTGGGTTTTGTTTTGTTGTTGTTGTTGTTTGTTTGTTTTTTTTTTTTTTTTTTTTTGGCTTTTTGATGAAGAGTTTCTCTGTAGCTTTGGAGCCTGTCCTGGAACTCGCTTTGTAGACCAGGTGGCCTTGAACTCACAGAGATCTGCCTGTCTCTGCCTCCTGAGTGCTGAGATTAAAGGCATGCGCCAAACCACCTGACTTTCTTATAACTTTTTAAGGTAAATTTAGAGACATGATGAAAATGTGCAAAAATCATTAAAAAAAAAAAAGACCCACACAGCTGAGTCATGTTGATAAAAGAACAAAAGAAGTCAGGTGTGGGGGTCCATGCCTATAAAGGTAACACCTAAAACACTGAGGCAGAAGGATACCTCTGAATTCAAGAATAGTCTGACTACACGGTAAATTCTAGGCCTGTCTGGAATACAGAGTGAGAATGTGCCTCAAGGTAGTCGGTGCTTCAGCAGCACACCTACAGGTCCAGCATTTGGGAAGGTGAGGCAGAATTTCAAATTAGAAGCCAGACTCAGGCATGTAGTGAGACTGCCCTCTCCAAGAAAACTCTGACCTAAGAGGCTCACTAAAGAAAGGGGGGAAATCCAGCTGTAAAGTGGCGCACACCTTTAATCCCAGCTTTCAAGAGACAGAGGCAAGCAGATCTCTGTGAGTTCAAGACCAACCTATTCTATATAGTCAGTTCCACGACTGCCAGGACTACTTGTGAGACCCTATCTTGAAAAAACAAAAAAGAAAGAATGAAAGGAAGGAGAGCTGAGTCTGGTGTGCTCATCTTTAATCTCAGCTCTCAGGAAGTAGAGGCAAGTGGATCTCTGTGTGTTCAAGGCCAGCTAGGTCTACACACAGCAAGTTCCAGGCCAGCCAGGGTCACAGGGTAAGGCCCTGTCCGAGAGAGAGAGAGAGAGAAAGAGAGAGAGAGAGAGAGAGAGAGAGAGAGAGAGAGAGAGGGAGGGGGGGGGGGGGGGGGGGGGGGGGGGGGGGGGGGGGGGGGGGGGAGGGGGGGGGGGGGGGGGGGGGGGGGGGGGGGGGGGGGGGGGGGGGGGGGGGGGGGGGGGGGGGGGGGGGGAGGGAGGGAGAGAGAGAGAGGAGGGAGAACACATGCCTTTTAACTCCGTCTTGGCTATTTTGTAGGGTGGTATTTACAATAATAATGGGATTATTCTTATATTGGTCAGTTACTCAGTTTTTCTAGAACTATAAAGCCAAAAACAGTGCTAAGCACATTTACGTATGCCAGTTGTGCCTGGGAAGATTACACCCTTCCTGCAGCTGTGGCAGCTATGTCTCAGAGAGACTGCAGGTGCCGTGTCTATGACCACACAGATAAAATCCCCAAGAACAGGTTCCTGTTGATTCTGCCCAATCCAAAACAGGATCTCTCCACCACTGGGGTACACTGGTATTTTTTAAATACTTCACCTTGCAATAACTAGAGCAGCCAGTTTTCCATGTGCTCTGGGACAGTGAAATGAGCATCAAAACAAGCCGTTCAGTTTCTTAATAGAAGTCTAGCTTGCACAAATTTCCTAAACTGAGTTTATGCGGGGCTCTGGGTCCAATCTCCAGCACACACACCTCTCAGAAATGTAAATTAAATTCCGTTGTTACAGAATCGCCAGCATGAAGAAGGCGCTTGATATCTGCCATGAAACAGACATTTTCAAATGGCTCAATGGCAAGCACAATAGAGGAGATGATTCCCTTCACCTGTATTTCTAATGAAAAGAATTATATCAGTAAATGGGGAGCATGGGGACCTTGGGGGAGGGTTGAAGGGGAGGGGAGAGGCAGGGAGGAGAGCAGAGGAAAATGTAGAGCTCAATAAAAAAACCAATAAAAGAAAATAATTATCTAGTGGCAGAGGGAAAACTAAAGAGACTAGATGTCCACTGGCAGACTTCCCTGTCGTTATAATCAATAGGCTGCTCAACGTTGCTTACAGTTGTTTTTGTAGGATAAGCTTTGCACTTTAACTGTCAAGGAACTGTATAAAAGAATGGGGGTAAATAAAGTTAGATACAGTGACAGCCTTCAGTGCCTTTCACTCTTATTCCGCACACAACTACATTTGATTGCACACACACACACACACACACACACACACTAAAAGGGAAATACGCACACTCCCTGCCACACAGCCTTTCCCTCTGAACTTACGACCAACACTTTAAAGCCCCTCGCCCACCTAAGGGCTCCCATTCCCGACTTAAACTCAAAAACTACCCACGGACCACCTGTGGCACAGCCAGACCTCCTCTAAAGGTGACCACTTCTGCGCTGTGGGTGGAGCCTGCTCCCTCCCTACTCTTTATTCTGAAACTGCTTGCGATTTCCCCGGACCCCTCTAAAGTACAGAGAGCTGAGCGTCTTTCTGTCTCTGTTCTTGAAATCCATTCGCTTTTCCTCGTTTGCCTTCGCTCTACCCTTCAGTGGAAAAACTGAGATTGGATCAAATAATATTGCCCACATAACACCACACTCCTGCACGGAGGAAAGACTGCCTCTCCTTTCTCCAGCTCCCCCTGGGCACAGCCCAGCAAAAAAAAAAAAAAAAAAAAAAAAAAAACGAAATCAACAAAAAGCGCTAACTGTGCTTCCCAGACACTTTACCTACCACACCCAAATTCTTGTTCATTTTTTAAAATCTGTTTTTAATGTCTTTTTCCAATCTTTTTACAAAGCCTATTGTGAAGGGGAGGAAAGGACTTTATCGGTCTCAGAAAACATTTCCCAAACTAAAAGAATCAAGTCCTACTTACGCAACCCCTTCGGACTAGTTTGCTTCCTCTCCCTCTCTTTGCTCTAGCAGGGCAGCTCCACAAAGCCTGACACTGACATTTATAGCCCTGTTGTTTACTTCACCCTCTGAGGTGCAGTCCAAAGTTCAATGCTCCCTCTTGCAGCGACCTTGCAAGCGCAGCAAGCCCCTGAACAGATTCTGGTCACCACCATCGGAAGCAAGCGACACGCGAGGCCCTGCGTGCAGAGGGACGGGTTGTGACTAGTACTAACTTAATTTCTGCTTTAGATCACCCCATTATCTAAGATTTAATGGTACAGTCCAGGGTGGGAGGAAGGGCTAGGGGGAGAGAGGTCCTCCAACCGCTGCTCCCTTCCAAGCTACAACAGGGAAAAACATTTTGCTTAGCCAGCAAGTTCCACAGCTGTTTCAGAAGAAGGAAAAAACATTTTTGTTCTTCCTTTTCCTTTGGGTTGAGGAAGTTCTAGCCTAAACCCACACCGTAAGCTTCTTTAGAGAAGTCACCTGCTCTTCACATTGTTTGTGTCTCCTGCCTCCGCAGATCTAGGTCCACTCTTGGGCTGTGTTCAACTTCATGAACTGGTGTGCAATCTCATGGGGTCTCTGCTCTTTTGTTTTTCCATAAAATAATGAGATAAGAAAGTAGTTTCTAATTTGAAAAAAATCAGTCCTCATTTTTAAAAAATAGTAATTTTTCTGTGTGTGTCTCTGTCTCTCTCACACACACACACATACACACGGTGGGGGAGGAGGCAGGCAGTACATACATGCAGCAGTGCTAATGTGGAGGTCAGAAGACAATTCTGCATTGGTTCCCTCCTTCCACTTTAGGTGCCTTCCCCTTTAAATGGGCTCCCCTACGTGTGAGTTCCAGGAATTGAGTTCTAGCCAGTCTTGCTTGGCTACAGTGCTTACCCTCTGAGCCACTTGCACTGCCTGGAACCACATTTCCTATTAGCAGTAGTCCCGACTCAAAGGAAGACAAATAAACCTCGACAGAATGTTTTTAACCTGTTACTTTAGGGTTTATATTTTTTATTAATCTTAAATAACTTCATGTGTGATACAATATATTCTGATCAAGTCTACCCCTCCTGGTCCCTCCAATTCTTCCAGACCCCTCCCCCAACACATCTTCCTCCCAAATTTCATGTAGTGTTGTGGTTGGTTGGTTGGTTTTGTTTTGCTTTCAACTTACTGAGCCCAGTTAATGCTGTTGATATCTATACAGGCATGGGGCCAAACCCTGGAGAATTAGCAACCTACCAAAAGCCACACCCTTGAAGAAAAATGACTCTCTCCTGGTTGCCACCAGCTGCCTGTAGCTCCTCAGCCAGGGGTGGGAGCCTCCTGAGCCTTCTCCCGTGCACATGGAAATCTTAACTGCCTTGATTTTGTGCAGGCAACAGCAGCTTCTGGGAGTTCCCCAGAGCAATGGCCCTGTGGTGCCCAAAAGACACTCCTTCACAGAAGTCCTCCCCAAACTCTGGCTATTACAAACTTCCACACTTTCGGTGGTGCTCCCCGAATCTTGAGGAATTTGATAGAGATGTTCATTTAGGGCTGAACATTCCACAGTCCCAGATTCTCTGCACTTGAGGAGCCATGAGTCTCTCTACGACTGCAGAAAGAAACTTTGATGAGGGCTGTGAGCTGCTCTTATCTTCCCCGGGAAGTTTTAAAGATCCTAACGTAAAATCTTTACAAAGATAAGTATTGTACAAATAAATTCCTAGTTGGATTTTGGGAAGGTAAAGAAATTTCAAAGTAAAAGAAGATTCCTACGATGTCGGGAAGAGAAGAGTTCTTTCTAGAAGCCCTGTGATGTGGTATACTTAAATGAGGTAAGGGACAATGACTGTGTAGGGTCTCCCTGCCCACTCTCTATGTCCCGAGTGAAATTCCTAGAAAGCTTTGATCACTTTGGATCCCCAGCCAGCTGCTCTATTTTCTTCAGCAAGTTTGAGACCAAGTTTCTAGGGCCTTGGTTATTCCAAAGCATAACTAATCGTTGTTAAACAAAACACTTTAAAGAAATGAATCTCTAGCCTTGAGCCAAATCTCCTCAAACCCTCCTATAGAGCCAATATTCAAACCCCACACTGAGGGAACACTTAGGTGGGGCCTCTCTTCTCTCTCCATAGTCTGCTCAAGGACGTACTGCTTCACGGATCAATACATTTCAGGTGACGCCCTACTGCTTACTGCTTCTTAAGGTCTTGTCTCAGCTTTCTGTCTGACTTCAGCTGTGAGGCCAGCAGGACAGGACACAGTGATGAATGACGTCATCCTTGGTCACAACATTTGCAAGGAAGCCTTCTTTGCAGGGTCAATGTGCTTTGTACAAACAAACCCCTATTGATTGCCCCGTGCTAAGTACTGTCGTACAGGGTATAGAAAACACAAGAGTCTCAGCTGTTCCTCTTCCCATAGAGAAACTTCATCTGAAATTAGAAGGCATTTGAGGACTCAATTCTATTTTCTTGTACCAAGTAGCCAGCCTACTAGGATTTCAGATCCCTATAAGAATCCAAGTAAAATAATTTCTCAAAAAAAAATGCACATATGCCTCTTCTCTTTTTAAAATAGTCTAATAAAAATATTTGTCTGAAGCAGCTAAGTTTCTTGTCCTTTGCTGTTTTGTCTGACTTACACAGTCAGATGATCTGTGTATATCAATCAGGGAAACGAGTCATTTTCACCTTCTCTTCTTTCCCTTGTAGGTGACTTAGCAGGTACCCTGTTCCCCCACCAGGATTCCTGTTTGTGTTCAGCTGGTTCCAAGGGAAAACACCCAGCAATGTGTGTGCCCAGGCAAGTGCAAACAGAAGGAGACAGGAAGCCTGAGCATGAGAGGAGGTGCCAGGCAGCACGGGATCATGGAGCACCATCAAAAAAGCAGAATTCATGCCAGCCCAAAATGGTACACGCCTTTAATCTTAACACTCAGGAAGCAGGTGGGTCTCTGTAAATTGAGATCAGCCTGGTTTATAGAGATAGTTCCATGACAGGCTAGGTTACACAGAGAAATACTCTCCCAAAGAGGGGGGGGGGGAACAGAATTTTTAGGTAAAAATTAATTAGGTGCTATATCAAATTACATTAAATCTAATGAATGCTTCTAGGAAGGAATCTTGGAAGTAAAAAAAAAAAAAAGTCTGCTAGGCAGACACTTTTAATCCCAGCACTGGGGAGGCAGAGGCAGGTGGATCTCTATGAGTTCAAGGCCAGCCTGGTCTACATAGCAAGTTCCAGGACAGTCACAGCCATATAGTGAGACCCTGCCTCAAAAATAAATCAATAGTAAGTAAATAAAGAAGCCCTGAACCCAGACGGAGAATGAGATGGGTGTGGTGAGGGCAGCACACACCCAAGCAGGTTCAGCAGACATCTTATCTCTGCTTTGATCATCTGCCTGCAGAGTTCGCAGCAAACCTGAACTCAGCACAGTGCTATCTAGCCTGTTCTTGATGACTTCAGGATTTTTGAACAATTCTAATTATCTGGCAGGTTTCTCTGGCAACCCGAACACACTCCAGTATTAACATCACTGAGAGTAACTAAATTACTATCAAGTTTAACTTTATCCTAATGATCTCATCGACTACCAACCCAGAATCAGGACCTAGGGCTTTCCCAGAGCATTAGTCTAGACCCAGGCATTTCTACAAATGTGTAGCCTGTGTTTTCAATAAGCATTCTTGCCTCTGTAAGAGATGAGTAATTTCTCTGGAGCATGTGAGTCCACGATAACAGAGCTGCATAGACTATAAACTGTGGTTTTATAGCCCAGTTATTAGCTAGGACAGCTGAAAACGCGGCATCAGTTCACCAATTAACAATCGTGAGACACTGAGATCTGAATAGTAGAAAGTGAAGAAATGCTATTCTTATATAAAACACCTCCACACATTATTAACCTCTGTAGTTTAAGCTATGTTTTAGATGTGAAGGAAAACAGAACTTCTACAACAATATTGGGAATGGTGCCTATTGACCCAAGATATCCCTCCCTGGCCCAAGCAAGCACAAAGTCATCCGAAATTTTCTCAGATGAATGGTCCCAAATATAGTAGTGTTAAGACATCTATATTAAAGAATTAATGGAAAGGATGTTTGGGGAAAAAAACCAAGTGTTTTTAAGTAAACACAATATCTGGGCCAGCGGAAGGTTTGGGAACAGCAGTGCCGATTAGATAAGGCCTAACCGACCCTTTGAAAAGTGCTTTCAAAGATTTCTGTCAAGCTCACAAGTTTACAGACCTAAAACCTGTTTGATGACTCAAACATAAATAAAGTCGGGAGTTGCTAGATACAGAGCCAAGTTGCGTGTGGGGCTGAGTACTGCCAGACAATAACAGATATCAAAAGAATGTTTCTCCCTCCCCCCCCCAAAAAAATGTGTTAATTGAAAAAACAACCTTGCCCAAATCAACGCTACCATGTCTGTCAGCTCTTCAAGTATCAATATCAATTACCGTGTTAGAAACAAGGGTAGGAAATCAGGTAGCCACTGAAAGAGTGTCGATCTCTTAATAGAGCCCACATAGGATTAAGTCAGACAGCTAGGATCAGAAAAGTAAGTGGAACGCGCCTGTCCAGACACCTGCACAGGCATTGATTGTCGACAGTAGTTGGCTCTTAGACATTCATTCAACAGGGCAGGGTGAGAAGGACCAGATGCAGGCTCCCCTGGATAGGAACTAACAGCCTGGCACAGGAGTTCTCAAGGCCACAAGTGGCCTAACTCACAACAGTGAAGACTCGTTGAGCTCTTTGACACACATTTTTAATATTTGCTGAGAGAATGGAGAAATGAATAGTGAATTTCTCCAGGAGGCTTAAGAACCGGAAAGTCTGAATTCTGAAACTAGAAAATTCCTTATAAGCCAGCGTGCCCCCAAACAAAGTCAATCATTTACTAATCTCTACCTTAAAATTATTTTATCTTGGAGATTTGCCAAGGTCGGAGTTATCATTCTGCCAGTGAAGCCCCATTGCATATTTACTTCCTCGCATGTTCTTGTTGTAAATGGTATGGTCTCCCTGACCGCCATTTAAAAATAACAATACCTTTCACCGTCCCCCAGATAAACACTTATTCCTATTTCCCTTGAAGCTTAGCTACTTCCTTTACATGTTATCCAGTTCACAAAGAGACAAAGGTTTAAGTAACACAAATCTTTTTCCAGAACATTGCTTCCATTTTCATTACATGGCTGTTACAAAACAGTTTAATCTTCTGCTGATTTTGGTTTGCTTCTTCGTTTTACATATATGTGTGCTATTGAAGCGCCTTCTGGGATTTGTGCCCATAATTTCTCCAATTTTGAGTGCTTTGATAGAAGCTTAAAACAAATATTTAAAGCTTCCTGGAAGAATAACCAGTTAAACATACTAGATGATTTGAGACAGATGCAGTTCATCACCGTGGAGAAGTCATGGCAGCAAGAAAGATGTGACTAGTCACACTGTGTCCACAGTCAGGAAGCAGAAATGAAAGTTGCGACTCTGCTACACAGCCAATGAAATAGTGTCACCCACTCTGTCTTACTAGTCCACCACTACTTTTACTCTCTGTATGTAGGTGTGTGCATGTATGGATATGTATGACCTATGTGTGCAAGTATAGACATATTGGTGTAGGGGAATCTTCTTTCTATGTGTTGCTTTCATTGGTCAAATAAAGAAACTGCCTTGGCCTTTTGATAGGGCAGAACTTAGATAGGTGGGGAAGACAGAACTGGATGCTGGGAGGAAGAAGGCAGTGTGGCAGACGCCATGAATCTCCGACCCGAGACAGACATAGGTTAGAATCTTGCAGGTAAGCCACAGTCACATGGTGATACACAGATTTAATAGAAATGGGTTAATTAAGATGTGAGAGTTATCCAAGAAGAGGCTGGAGATAATGGGCCTGACAGTGTTTTAAATGAATACAGTTTCTGTGTAATTATTTCAGGGTTAAGCTAGCAGGGCGGTGGGATGCAGCCTGCTCCACATTACCACAACTTATGGGTACATGTGCGCATGTATATGCATGTGGAGGTCAGAAGTTAACATTAGTTGTCTTCTTATATCACTGCCCATCTTATTTTTTTGAGACAGGGTTCCTCACTGAACCTGGAGCTCACCGACTGGCCAAACTGGCAGGCTGATTAGGCCCCAGGGTTTTCCTTTCCATTTCTCAGAGCTAGGGTTATAAGCATTATGATGGTCACGCGGTTATACGGGGTTTAAAGGGACACAAACTTAAGTTATCACACTTGGGGAGCAAACACTGTCCCCACCAAGATGTCTCCACAGCCTGTCCACCACTACTCACAAACTAACACTACATCATAGACTTCTTCCAAGCCACGGACAGTTTCCTTTTAACACGGTTAATTATCTCATTCCTTTTCTTTAAGGGCCCACTTTCTCCAACCTAGGAATTGTTCCCACTTCGTTAGTCTTTTGAATGGACACACTGGGTGTTTTTCACTGATAAATGTTAAGGTATTACACATCTAAATTCTGCTTGGGATAGAATTGTTTGGTCAAAGGGAATGTAGATATCAGTTTGTTTTGAGACAGGGTCTCACTGTATAGCTCTGGCTAGCCTGGGACTCACTATGTAGACCAGGCTAGCCTCACACTCACAGAGCTCTACCTTCCTCTGCTTCCCTGACACTTTGATTAGGTGCCAACTAATAAATAAAATAAAAACACTTTGTTATTGCCAACTGCTCTTCTAAGTACATACCAAGTAATAGTATTACCCACAAGTATATGATACAAATGTGTGATATCTGCTCAAATTACTGTTTAATTTGTATGTATTTTAGTATTTACATTTTTGAGTCGTTTAGTTTGCTAATAACATGCCACAGAGTTGGTATTTTGAACAATAGAATTTTATTTTCTCATAATTCTGTAGACCAGGAGTGTAGGATTCAAGTGTTGGTAGGTGTAGTTTCATCTGAGTCGGACTCCTTGGCTGACAGCTGTCCTACTTTGTCCTTCCTCCACGGGTGTATGTCCTACGCACTTTTCCTAGGAGAGTATCCTGGATTAAACCCACCCTAGTCGCTTCATCTTGCATAATTGCTTCTTCAAAAGCCCAGTCTCTAAATACAGTGACATTCTGAAAGATAACGGGTTGGGATATCAACATATACACTAGGGGGGACATTTCTGTCTTTATTACTTTCTTTCTGAGATGCCAGTTCTGTGCTTTGGCCATTTTCCTATTAATCAATCAACTTTTTCCTATTATTACATGAATTGTTAATATACTAATGAAATGCTTTCTCCATGCATTTTTCTTTGTTTTCTGATATACTGACTTACAAAGATCGTGTACCTCACATTTTGAATGATTATCAATATGATTGAGTGCAGGAAGAATTTTATTTTTTATGCCATTAAGATGTCAGAAGTGTAATCCTTCCTATTTCTCTTAGAGTTTTCAGGTGAGTTCCTGCTACAACTTAGTGTTAATACAATGCTGATAGCATGAAGCATCCTGTAAGTAGAAATGCAAATCAGGACAGGAATGTAACTCAGTGGTAGAGTGCTTGCTCAACAAACACACAGAGGAACCAGGTTTGATACACAGTACACGGAAACACAACAAAAAAAGAAGGAAGGAGGTAGGGGACAGAGGGAGGGAGGAAAGGAGAGAGGAAGGGAGGGAGGGAGGGAGGGAGGGAGGGAGGGAGGGAGGAAGGAAGGAAGGAAGGAAGGAAGGAAGGAAGGAAGGAAGGAAGGAAGGAAGGAAGGAAGGAAGGAAGAGGGGGAAAGGGAAAGGATGTAGGGATCACTTAGCAGAACCCTTCCTTAGCATGAAGCTCTGGGTTCAAATCTGGACACTGCATACATGAGGCCTGGTGACGTAAGCCTGAGATTCCAGCACTTGGAAGGCAGAGGCACCTGTGTAGCAAGTCTGAGATCAGCCTGGGATACATGAGATGCTGTCTCAGACAAACGGAAAACCCTGCTCAAATGTAAGTTCGTAGATTATTCTCTCACTGGCCCTCTCCCAGTACTACTACATATTAAAGTGGCCACTCCAAAAAAGGAAGGAGGCAGAGCTGTTGGTTGCGAAGCCAGCTGGCTTTCAGGCACCCAAATAAGAATCTACAGTGATTTTGTTTGAGAGCTACAAAAAGTAACTCCATCGGTGTCATGTGTCCCATTAAAATTTTGTTTTCTTTTCTCCAAGAAATCCTGGGATAAAATAAAAGTTTGTCCGTAGAGAGATGCCATTGATATCATGAGAAATGTCTTCTCACACAGATCTGATGTCTCATGGGAGCAAGCGCCACACTCAAGAGCGGCACCGAAGGATCTAAAATTCATATGGCACCCCCTTTACACAGCTCTCTTTTCATTCTTTCTTCCTGTTTGTGTTTCGCGGTTACTATCATAAGGTATCAAAAAGTTAATGTTTTAAGGTTATAAGCTCCAGTGAAAAATGCATCTCTGTATTTCCTTAGTCTCTGATAGTTTAGGGTTATCATGACCTCTTAATGTGCCACAATAAAATATCAAAGGCACCAAACAATACGGATACTATCATAAACCCAACAAGGCCTTAAGTCAAGTAATCTCAGCATTTGGAATGTGGAGTAGGGATGCAGGAGGACAGTGAGTTCAGGACCAGTTTGGGCTTTATATCAAGACCCTATCTCAAAAAGATCAAGGCCTAAGGATGTGTCTCAATGGTAGAATGGTGGCCTACTTTATTCAAGGTCCTGGGTTTGAGCCCCACCACCAAACGGGGGGAGGCCAATAAAATTATCAGTGAATATTTCTGTAGTTTCTCAGTTGTCTAAACCTAAACCATCCAGCCTGGCCTCCTTCTCCTCTGTCCTCAAGGCTGCTGAGTACATTTGACTTCCAGAACATTGTGTTCTTGGCTGATACTTCTGAGGATGTCCCAGCTCCAACTTTGGATTTGCCCCATGCGCTGGGGTCTGGCTGTGCTCATATTCAGCGTTTCCCGTCATACCGACCCTGTGCACATTCCTTAGCCCGATCTTTGCCTCCTAGACAAGGTCGCTCTTCTTGCAAAAGTTCCTTGCCTATCTGTCTTTTCACTCACATGTCTGACAAGGCTTAATTATGGTAGTGCAGGAACCCAAACCCTTTCCCACCCTACCTGGTGCTGCTTCTCCTGGCTCAGGGAAGCTTTTTCCAGTCCTGGCCCTCACTTGCACATAACCGCTCCCACTTGGTGAGTAACTCCTTTCTCTATCCCTTCCCTCCTCTATCCAGCTCAAATTCTACACACAGATGTTCAGGCTTTGGAAATCACATTGCCTGGTTTTGTATCCAAGTTTTTTTTTTATTTATTAACCATATGACTTTGAACAAACTACTTAGCCCACAATGTCCAGGGTTCCTCATGCATAAAATGAGAACAATGGTACTGTGTGGTAGGATGGCTAACTACCTAATATCGGCCTCTGAATGCTGCCTCCAATCCTATCCAGGGAGGTTGGGATGACTTGGTAAATTGCAGCAGACGAAACTGACATGGTTTGCAATCAGCTTCTCTAGCAAACTTGAACCCTTAGAAGACACATGGTGGCCATTTTGAATTCACTCAGAGACAATCATTTAGCCTGGTACTGACACTCTGGGGAAACCTGAATCCAAATGAGACATTAAACCAGCAAAGCTGATTGTGTTCTTCCTTCCATTGTGTGTGTGTGTGTGTGTGTGTGTGTTTTAAATCTGTTTATAAGTAAGTGAACATGTATGAAGCCGTCACTCTCTTTCAGGTACTGGTGACTGCAGTCATGCTTTCTGAGATCTAGGTCCCCAAGGCAGGGAGCCATATGCCTGACCCTAGTTCCAGCTATCAGGTGACACTTGACTTGGACCAAATTCTCAGCACCATGAAGAAGCAGATCTGAGCTTAACTTTACAGGCATAGAAACCTCAGGGCAAACCAGACACCTTGTGCACACTGAGAATCCCAGCCCTTGGGAGGATAACGCGAGGACTCTGTGCTCCGGGCCACACAGTGAGACTCTGTTTTAATAAAATAGAAAAAGAAAAAAAGAAAAACCTGCATTCAGATGAATTTAGAACATCAGCAGAGACTTCAACACTACTATCATTTTTATTGCAACCTTTAAATAGGAAACTTTAAGACAGAGTTATAGCTCCAGATACTGTGAGACGAGATGTGTGATGTTTTAGGCTTTAAGTGGCAAAGTTCTGGGGCCATGTGTTAGGCAGCCATATAAGAAACAAAGGTAAGAGTACCACTACTTGCCTTATTTATTTATCCATAGGATTTATTATCTCTTAGGCATTACTAAGATAAAACCAACCCAAGATAAGAAGAGTTTCCCGTGTTCTGAGAATTCCATGGAAAAGTTTGCAAACATCTAGAAAAGGGAGAAGAGAAAAATTTTCCTAGAATGTAAAAGAATTTTGTTTCCATCACCAACAATGCAAAATTAATAAGAATAATAATCTCTTATTAATCAAAGAAATTTATTGGTGATAAATCTAGAATATATACATAATCAAAACAAAGACAGTATAAATGACCCATTATCCTTCACCAGCTATTGTTTATTAACCAAAGTTCACCTCTGTAGGTAGATACACTGAGTCAGAGTAGTCTATGACTATGGGATTCTCTAACATATCATCGGTATCACTGGTCAAACTGACTAAACTTGACCTCAGTTTTGTTCGTTGCAAATTGGGCATATTAAGAACTCTCTATCATGGATTAGGTTCAGTGCTTTATTATTTTTTTAAGTGTATGAAGTTGGGAGGGGGTGTGGAGGAGGGCTCTTAAAAGAGTTAGCACAGGGCAAAAGAGTATGACCAAAATACATTACAAACACACATGAAATCCTCCAGCAATAAACTAAAGATATATTTTGTTTAGGGTTTTCTCCTTCTTTTAATTATTCTTTCCCACACGCTAAGTCCTTTGAGTACTGTCCATATGTGCATGGGTGAGGGCAGTAGCTGGAGCAAGAATAACAAACCAGTGGTCAAATCAAAGCTTTAAAGAAGACTGATTCTCCTTCCCCCAACAACCAGCGACTACCAATAGCTCCTTAGTTACGGGTGGAGCCTGTGGTGGTCTGAATGAGAATGGCCCCCATAGGCTCAGATATTTGACTACTTGGTCCCCAGTTAGTGGAACTGTTTGGGAAGGATTAGGAGGTGTGGCCTTGTTGGAGGATGTGTGTCATCAAAGGCAGGCTTTGAGGTTCCAAAAGCCTACACCAATGCCAATTAGCTCTCTCTGTTTCAGGTGGTTTTGTCTCAAGTTGTTGTTACTATTCTAGGAACTCGCCTGTCCTGTTTGTCTGCTGCCATGCTCATGGGCTCTAACCCTCTGAAATTGTGAGGCCCGAACAAACTTTTTCTTATATAAATTGCCTTGGTTGTTTCTTATTTCAGCACAAGCAAAGTAAATAAGATAAAATCACATAAGTACCCCCTAAGCAGGCTAGAATTTTCTTTGGCTTGATCTTGTGTAGGCTTTACTCAGGCAACCACAGCTGCCATGGTCACAAGGGCATTAATCATGCCCAGATGAGAGCATTTTACAGCACCCCTCCTCACCCTCCCGCTGTGGCATTCTTATGACCTCCTCCAAGATGTTTCCTGAGCCTTGGTTATGGTAGGGATGTTTGACGAAGATGTCTTGTTTAACAAGGTATGGTAGTGCACACCTTTGACCCCAGCGCTCAGGAGGCAGAAGCAGGCAGAACTCAGAGGTCAAGGATATACTGGTTCACATTTCAAGTTCTAGGTCAGCCAGATTTACACAATGAAATCATGTCTCAAAAATAAACAACAAAAATGTCCAATTTAGGGCTGAGCATTTGCAGTCATTTATTCCTATATTATTTAAACATTTGATTTTTGATAACTTCATATGTGATACTGTATTTACATAATTTCCACCCTTCCTTATTCCCTCTCCACTTCCTATCATTCCCAACTCCCTTGCAAATTCATGACCTCTTCTCCTATAAAAATTATTATGTATATATTTGTGCATACACACACATGCACAGCCTACTGTAGCCATTTAGTTTTGCTCGTATATACATGTGCTTAGGAACTTCGTTTACTCTTGGACTAGTTATGAGTCTCCACACCAACTGCTGTCCACTCACCAAGGCTGAGAACAGTCCAGCACTTGGGGATAAATATAAATATTTAGAAGGCAGTTTGACAGCATGACCATTTTTTTTTAAAGAAAGAAATCATGGTTCAATTTTCCTGACAAAAGCAAATACAAAAATTATTTTTTCTTCTTTTATTTTTAGCCTGTCTTCATTATACAATGTAGTGGGTTTCATTATGACGTTTTCTTATATACATTTGCTCAATTCCCTTCCTATGACCCTGTGTTATTCCTCTTTTCCTTCCCTCTGGTCCACCCACCTCCACCTAAATCATGCCCTTCTGATTCGCTTCTTAAGCACATACATTTCAAATGTAGCTTCTAGATAAGAGGAGCCATGTGATATTCGCCTTTATGACTCTGTCTATTGTGCTTAACACATAATGGTCGACACTTCCATCCTTTTTGCTGGTTTACTTTTTAATTAGCATGCCGCACAATAGGCTTCATTGTAGAACTGTGATAATTTTGTTGTTGATTCTCTTCCAACCAACCTCAAATGTACATGTGTGTCACATTATCTTCATCTGTTGATTTACTGATGGGCATGTGGCTTGATTATATAACTTGTCTTCGTAATTGGTACCATAAAGAACGTGGATATGAAGGGGGCAAGTAAGAAGTACCTCTCTGGATTTTTCTCAGTTATACATATAAAACACTAAACATAAAGCACTTAGCAAAACATCCATTCTTGGCAAGCCCCTGTATATTTATACATCCTGTATTTTACCACAGTGAGGTCATTCTGCATATTACTTTCACAGAATGTTTGGCATGGTTTTACTATTGGTTATCTATTAAATTTGCTTTCTAAAATTAAAAGTAACCTACACGTAAGAATGTCTTCGGATCTCACAGTGTTTCATTTAAACAATCTTCTTTTACTTTAGCTTCCTAGTGTATAATTTTATGCAACTTTAGTATTCTTATGTTTGGGAACACGTCCAAAGGCAGAGTCAGGCCTGAGAACTCTTGTTGAAACTTAAGACGAAGCCAGGCCATGAAGTGAAAACAGGGCCTCTCTTGCTGACTCTGCACCACAGCTGCCAGATGCACTGGTTGACATGTGAAAAGGAAAACATGAAATTATGAAATGAAGTGCTTTTAGAGACCAGAATAATGGTGTCAGAGTTGAGGTTTTCTCCTCTGGAACGCTTATGCCTAAAGACAATCTATCTATAGCTCAAGCCCAAACATCTCAGGCCCAGAAAGGCTAACCACATGGGACAAACTGACAGGAGATTCCAGTAAGGTACCAAGGTGACCAGGAAGTCTGGAAATCTTCTGAGCCATCACTACTATCAAAAAGAAACTTCAGTGTTCTGATGTTTTGCTCATTGAACTTTTCTAGAATGCAGAAACTCATCAGAGGATTTAAGTCTGAAGTTCTTAGGATGAAAAGAGTTTCTGTCCTTTCCCAAAGCAAGTTTTAATGGAAGGGGGAGAGAAAACCTTGAGTCAGCACTTAATACATGGGGGGGGGGGCAAAGAAAATCAATGAGATGCTGAAGGATGACTCCTTAAAATCACACAATTACATCCCACTTCCCTCCAAGTGTGCAAGGGCAATGGAGGCTGTGCAACCGTGGGACTGGGGTAGGTGGTGACTATTACAAGCCCTAAAGTCATCACGAGAAAAATCTGCATTCTGACAGGGCATCAGGATACCTCCCAGACGTGTGTGGGATAAAGCTTCCTCCATCGGAAAAGCAGCTGTTAGGATCTAAAGGCACTTGATGACTCAGCTTGGGCTGCAGAGACAGACATACGGTAGGAGGGTGAGGGTCTCTCCCTGTTGAGCACTTGCATCTAGTGGTTCTGTCATCATGTCAGGGCAACTAAAATCATCACCAGGCATCCACTAGGAGCTGAGCATGGCAGTAAAATAGATCTGCCAGACAGAATTCTGCAGGAAGCTTGGAGCGCTTGTGCAGCTGTTGCCTGAGATCTTATCACTGCAGACTGTGAAGAATCAGATAGGGAGACATGTAGAGAACACCCACACCTCATCGCCAAAAGGTCACCGGGCTGGGAAATGGGTAAAACAAAAGCACATATAACACTACAAGCTGGCTCATTACAACTTTCCTACCAACCAACTTTTTTTTTTAAGCAGAGCCTCTCTGATCAGGGCTCAATTGAATGTGGACTGTTGAAAAACACCAAGAAACAGATGTGACTGTTTATTTCACAGTACACAGTGCGTTCATAAGTTCAGAAAAGTAGGTTAATGGCAAAATATTGCCACAGTTGGTTACATACATTTCAGGAATTTGTGAATTTGACTCTAATAAAGACCCTAAAATGACATTCTTCCAAGAACATTGCTTACAAACTCAAATAAGCAAACCAATTATTTGTTTCAGTATGCAAATATGAAATGTATAAAATAAATGAAAAAGTATGAAATGTGCAGTGCACTAGCTGAATCCCTCCCAAACCTACAGATTCCTCCTAGAGGAAGTTGCCGGCTCAAGTGCTTTGGAGGAAAATCAGTTAGGACCCTTGGTCACCACCCTGCACAAAAGAATCACTGCAGAACTTTAAACAAAGGGCCTAGAGATGCTAATGCTAACAACCTGGGTTGGGATCTAATCTTTTGTAGGCATTATAGAATATTCTGCTTTGCAGTCCAAATTGAGAACCATTGCTATAGACCATTCCATAAGCTGGAAAGAACATAAATTATGACACTCTCTCTCTCCATTCCTCATAAACAATTAAATGAATTCATTAGTTACAGTGGTCTGTGTCAAGATG
This sequence comes from Alexandromys fortis, assembly GCF_014885135.2. NCBI lineage: Eukaryota > Metazoa > Chordata > Mammalia > Rodentia > Cricetidae > Alexandromys > Alexandromys fortis. Next base: position 130,480 of record NW_026067914.1, on the reverse strand, counting down.
ATCAAGGCCATCCCTATATGCAGAGACTTTCTCTGAAGCTCAGGACTTAGCACACAAATAGCTTCTACAGTGATCTAATCACAAAGGCACACAGTCAGATCCTAGGCAGAATCTAGATAAATGCACACACAAGAGTCTACATCCTTTTGTGAGGAGGTGCTCAAGTGTGCTGCTTTCTCTAGCAGTGCAAAAAATGCACTAACGTGAGTGTTGTCTCCCAGTGGAGGCCGTCAGCATTTTTGTTTGAGGCTGGCCACAAATTAGTGTGTGTGTGTGTGATTAGTATGTGCCAAACTTCCAGATTCCTTGAAATAAAATATGTTTTACATATAAACCATATTACTTGCATAAACAGTGTGGACCCAGAGAAGCACCGTTCTCAGTCCTGGGTGTAGTGAAAACACCAAACTGAAGCCCAGGACCATCGCTGTGGTCTGGTGCTCTCCCAGCATTGACAGCAGCCTGAGGCAGACAGCACAGAGGAGAGAAGATGGTCATTGGCCAAACAGTAGCTTCTCAGGAACCTGGCTTGAGGAAGATGAAGATGGCTGATCTTGAAAAGAGTTAGGAGACACAGAGGGAAGCAGCCTTTGAGAACACAGTTGAGTCATGTCCGTGACTATGCTCTACCAAACAGTGAATCCACCAGGATGGCTTGGTTTTGAAGCCACATCTTTCTCTAAATCGATCATCCTAGCTCGTCTTAGTTTTCCAAAGGTTCCTCTAAATATCATTTTTTTATCTTTTCGATGCTTCAGTCAACCTAGGGACCCCACTCAGTGATAGAGTTCCTTCTTAGGATGCACAAGGTTCTGGGTTTATACTGCAGTTTGAGAGAGTGAGAGAGAGGGAAAATGGAAGAGAGAGAGAGAGAGAGAGAGAGAGAGAGAGAGAGAGAGAGAGAGAGAGAGAGAGAGAGAAGGCAGAGTCAGAGAGAAGCCAGAGAGAGAGAGAGAGAGAGAGAGAGAGAGAGAGAGAGAGAGAGAGAGACGCGGGGTGGGGGGAATCACCAGTCAGCCACAATGAATAATGAACTCTTTATGCCTTTTAAATAAACAAATTAGCAAGCCTACACATCGCATAATACTGATCCAGGAAGAAAGAACAACCCCCTAGAACTGAAAGGAAAATTTGGAATGTGAGCCAATCACACAGATGAGGCATCATGAAGCCACAACCACCATTGCCTCTGTCTCCATGGATTTCAGCTGTGTTTTGCCACATCTCTTCAGAAAGTTATTGAAAATTGGATCAACTGAACTATTTATCCCCGAACCAAAAATTTCCACTAATCTTTCAGTCCAGGAATTTGTCCTTGCCTTGTGGACCAAATTCCCAGAGGGGGGAAGAAAACATACCTTTGTTATGACCAATACTATCTGTACACGGTTGCAGCAGTTGGCTACTTGGTGACTGTGATTGGTTGCTCTGCTTAAGCCTTGGTGCCGATTCTTCAGTAGACAGCTCCACCCAGTCCTACCATTCATTTCAGTTTGTGGGTTTCATACGTTAGACTCAGACTCTTCCGGCATACTAGGATTAGCCATAATGATCCCAATTTCTACTTCGTAACACCTATTGGGATACATATCCAGAACACTGAGCTTCACTGGAACAAACACAAAACAAAGCCCAGGAGAGGAATTTGTTGTGGCACACCAGGCCCATATGTGACACAAATTCATTTAAATGTAGTGTTTCTAGTCCATCTTACTGCATACATCAGAGAAATTTTATTTTTACGAATATGATATTTTGATTTGGGGGACTTAGCATATTTTCTTTATGTATATCAGCTTTGTGTCTGTATTTGTGCCTGTGCACTGATCACAGAGGCCAGAAGAAGGAATTGGATCCTCTGGGACTGCAGTTACAGATGCTTGTGAATCAGATGCGTGCTAGGAACAAACCCCGGTCCTCGTCAGGAGCAGAAAGTGCCCTTTACCCCTGAGCCATCTCCTCCGCCCCAGAGATTAGCATGTTTTAAAATAAATATCAAAGGGAAAATCCTTCCATCAGCTATATCTAAGAAACAAATTATTCAAATTATTTGAATTTTTATTATGGAGATCAAGGAGATTTGGGTCTCATGGCCCCAAATTCAAAGCAAACAATTGAGAGTTGTGTAAGCGCCCCTAGTTCTACGCAACTTTATATGTTGGTCTTGTGTAGTGTTTAGATGAACATATATTGAGTCTTCAAAATCTCTTTCAATAATTTACATAAATATTCAGTTCAGATCTATAAGAATCAAACATTCAGATTAAAAGATTAAGCCCTCTTTCTGTCAAAAAGTCATGCCTTTATTCTTTTTCATTCTATAGCCCACATTTCTATGGCTAACATGAACACCACCAGTACACATTCCTCCTATCAGAGGTGTTGCTGATTCAGTAAACAAAGACCTTAACATAGGAAAAGATGTTAATCATCAGAAATTCAGGCCTCTCTTTTGAGGAACTGGAGGCCCTGCAAGAGGTTAGATTACCCATACCCTGTCAGATGTTAGAAGCAGAATTAAAGTCAGCCCTGCCATTCCGGGGCTAAGTTATTACCAACATAAGCTCTTCACCCTAGTCCTTTCTGTTGCAAAAAGCTAGGCTTCTGCACTGTGGATCACTGTGAACTCTTTATAACTGTTATCTTTTCCAAAGTCTGCTGTCACTCCCAGAAAATATTAGCATCCACTAGGCTGTGGGTTTGTGGTTGAGCAAAAAATAAATAATAGAGCATTCTCAGATTTGCTCATGTTTGCAGACTACCATCACATGCCTCTGAAAAACAGGAAGTTATGCTCAAATTCTGCACTTTGGAATCTCTAGGACAAGTCAGTGAAATATGCTGTTTGCTAGTTACTTAAAAGATAATTTAATCTTCACACTCATTTTTAAAGCTGTATCTTGTAGCAGTATTTAACTTAAGGAAAAAAATATTATCTGTGTAACTTCTCAAGCAAAAACTAAGGATCAGCCGGGCGATGGTGGCGCACGCCTTTAATCCCAGCATTCGGGAGGCAGAGGCAGGTGGATCTCTGTGAGTTCGAGACCAGCCTGGCCTACAGAGCTAGTTCCAGGACAGGCTCCAAAGCCACAGAGAAACCCTGTCTCGAAAAACAAAAAACAAAAAACAAAAAAAAAAACAAAACACTAAGGATCAGTAATCTAACAGCAAGCAGTCAATGGAGAGCTAAGTTAGCTATGGTTAGCAATGCAACCCTGTCCCAGGGTTGTGTGTGCTGGAGGCTAAGTAATGCAAACCAAGATGATTTAATGTACAGAAAATGAATCTCATAAATGTATTAATAATGTGGAGGAAAGCATTTAAACACTAGGCATCATATCTCACAGTAACTCAAAATGTCATAAGAATGGAAGGATAACAGCATAGCACAGATGAGGCTGGTCCACATCACTTTTACTGACTACGAGTTTGGGCTTGGAAAGAGTCTTCAAGCCATCTTTGACCCCGAGGTTTATTAGAAAAGCAGTCCACCTTTTTTCATTCTCTAATTCTTCCCCCGATGCCATGCTCCTGCAGATCACAGATGAAGTGGATGTTGGGGTGGGCCAACTCAAAACCCTGGTTCTGGGCCTGGGTAGCTGCAGGGTTGGACAGCCCGCCAGCTCTCCCCTGTCCTCACCACTGGGTGAGCTCTCCAGCCTTGCCCTGGCTAATTATCCCCTTGAAGCAATGAGCAAGGAATGAAGGGACGGGGTCAGTTCTCCTGCTTTCGTGTCCTCAGGGTAGGCTCTCCCACCGTGGACCATCAGGGCCAACTCCACCGCCTTGCCCAGGAGAGTACATGGGCCACTCACCTAAGTGCTGCAGCTGGTGAGGGGCAGAGACAGCTCTCCTGCTCTTATGGCTCCAGGGCCAGCTCTCCCCCAGCCACAGGCAGTGAGGAGTGGGGGAAACATCTCTCCCCCATCCACACAACCACAAGACAGATGAGGGGCAGGGCCAGATCTCCCACACTCAGGAGTTCACCCACACCCCTGTCAACAGGGTCAGCTCTGCTGTGCTGCCCAGGCCAGGTGCAGGGCATGTGATTGAGTGAGTGCATAAGTGAGCATGGGTGTGCATGCACATGTCTGTGCACACACGCGCACACACACAAAGATATATACATACACACACACGTACACATACACACACATGTACGTAGCGACGTGCGCACACACGACACAAACCATTCACTTGCATGCAAATAAGTAAATAAATGTAGCAAATTTATTCTCTCTTTTAAAAGTAAAGATATTTGACTCAGAATGATTTTTAATGTAAGGTTAACTATTATAGAAACAAAATTATAATCTCTGACTAACAGGAGAAAGACAAAGAATACTTGAATTCATTAAAACAGATTGACAGCTTTTTCTGTAAAAGGTAAATAGCAAGTTTCTGTCTTTATTGGCCACATGTTCTCTGTTACAATTCTACACTCTATCATGATATGATGAACACCGCTGTACACTAAGTGAGCTCTACTTGTGTTTCAACAAGACTTTACTTATATGTAAGCTAATAAGAAAAACACATATGAAATATGTAAGTTAGAAATACCATAAAATGGTAGGCAATCTGAACACCAAACTTCTCCGTTAAACACAAAGAAGTCTGAAAATTGGATAAAGCAAGCAAAAATGTGACTATGTGTTGATCATGAGATAAATAAAAAATCATCACTATGCTGGAAAATTTTTAAGGGAATAATGACAAATGTTTAACCAGGAAAACACTAACAGAAACCATAAGTGAATAACCTCTATTAGAAGATAAAATGGGCATTGAGGCAAATGTATTATTTGAAATAAAAGACATTCTACTTCTTAAACGATATGCACTTACCAATATAGCCTCAGACTACAGAAATCAAAACTGACAAGCTTAGAAATAAACAATGATAAGTCTAAAATCATACATCTCTTTCATGAATTTATCAAAAAGGCAAAACCCTAATAATTAGAAATTTTCAACCACAGAGTTAACAAACTTGATCTAAGTGACATATGTATCAGTCCACACTCGGCAATTAGAGAACACTCCTTTTCAAATGCAAAATATTTTGCAAACACAAATCATATGTTAAAAACACAAAACCAATCTCAACAACAAAAATTAGACCACGTTTTTCAACTATGCAATAAAGCTCCTGATAATTTATTCCCAAATTATGTGAATCAGAGTCAGTTGTGAGATAGGGACTTGATGGTTTATTTAGCAAAGGATTCTGGGAAACAGAGCAAAAAGACTTAAGACAGGAAAGGAAGAAGACTTAAGAGGGGAGGAAGGCAGGCAGGAAGGAAGGAACAAATGGACGAAGGCAAATGCAAGATACGTGAATGAGCTGGTCATTTCTTTGAGCAGCTGGGCTACTATCTTCTTTGGGGAAATACAGTGAATTTCCAAATGCATTACAATGCTTAGTTTAGCATCAGAATATCAAGAACCTGAAAATGGTATCCTTTGCCCTTCCTTTCCATCAGTTATTGCCTTATTTGAGACAAAGGCATACTAGTCTTTACACGACGTGCATTTGCCTTGGTCTTACATTATTGCATGTGCTTGCTTTGGTATTGTTCCTCCACACTTAGAGTCCATGATTACACAGTCAAGGAAATTCCAGAGCTTCACAGAAAACATAGTCACGGAGAAGGGTAGAGAAGCTCACTGAAAACTGCTTGAGGGGACTTAGCAGTGTTCACATACACACACACACACCTAGAAAATCATAATTTTGAGGAATGTGTAGGCATGGGTATGACTTTAACTGTGGCTATAACAAATTTCTACAAAGAAAAAAACCTTTTTTTAAGAAAAAACTTTTAAAACTGCAAAATGTTAATATTTACTAGCTAATATTTGCATGTCTAGTTATTATTCTCTATATTATAAAGATATCTTAGAATTAACTTTTTGACCAAGGGATGTGTTAAGATGCTTTCATAGAAGGCTTTAGCTAATTGCACAAGCTGTAGTTACTCAGCCTTTAGCAAACAAAGAAGCCAAACTGATAAAGCTGGCTTTGCCTTGGGAGGATACCTCCCTCCAGAATTGGAAGTAGATTTAATGTTGTTTTCTGTTTCTGTAAATGTGTCCCAGAGGCTTCTGAACTTTGAGCTCATGAGTCAAGCTCACAGCAGCCATTTTCAATCACCGTGGCCTAGTCAGTGGCTATCACCTAGCTTCTCCTCAAAGAGGATTGTCAACAGTCGCTCAAAGTCCTTTCCAGGTCCTTGCTGCTTCGTATTTATCATTGTCGTGACTAAATTAGGAAAGCTTCATAAACTGATATCCAGTGTGCCCACATGATCGCAGCCTTATTTTGCAGCTATCACAAAGGTGATTGGGCCAACCCTGTCTGGTGATATGTGTTTCTCTGATTCAGTGTGCTTATACTAAGAGTCCTTATGCCTAATCCCCTCATTTACAAAAACTGTGACCCAGGGAAATCATGTTTCCTTCACTTAAAGTTCGTGCACCACGAATCTGGAAGCCTAATTGGGGACCTAGCCTTATTATCAGTCTAATAACACAACTGTCTGCATTCCTGAGATGCCACAGGTTAACGTGTGTTGCCTGTGAAAATCCTCCACGTATCAAATGTTGAGACACCATGATTTATTCCGTGTGGACGAGCACACGTGCAATGCATCTGGCACTAGAGATCGTGTCCCTGTGTGATACTGTGAGCCGGCTTGTACCTGTCAGTGCAGCCATGTTCCTGGAAGCGTAATCTAACAGATAAGCCCCTTTTTATGACTTCATATTGTAAATAGTTTGAAGTGGACCTTGTCTGTGGACATCAGCCTTAACTGCCCAAGCAACAGTCATAACATTGCTGACGTGGTTAGGCACAGCCTGTAGGAATTATCGGAATTGCCCGGGTCAGCTGCAGTTGAGTTAAGAAAACACTAAAGAGGACTTCGAGGAGACAAAGAAGATGCTTGGCTCTAATACATTGTTTCTTACACTTTCCTGTGTATATGATTCATTCGGAGATCTTGTTAAAATACAGGTTCTTTTCAAGAAAGTTTAATGTGTGGTCAGAAATCCTTCATTGCTAACTATGTCTGGGTGATGTGGGAGTGTCATATATCTGAAAGACCTAATTAACGACGCCCCCATTCAGCAGGAAGCAGTTTGGAGAGAAAAATCTGCGCCCATATTCCCAAATATTGTTTATAAATGTTCTTTTACATTTAAAGGGGGAGATGATATAGGTATGAATAATTTACATTGATTTTGCTTTAGTGATTTAAATTTAAGGTTAATTTTGTAATGTATATAGATTGTTAATGAATTATCATTAATAATAATTAAGTTTGTAGTCATGTTAGTTAAGATTTTCTAGATGTGCATAGATATATTTTAGATAGGCATTCTTCATATTTTTCAAAGATTATAGAATATGGCATTTTAAATGTTTTAATAACTTAGGACTTTTCATGACAATGAGACACCCATCTACTTCAAGAGGAAGATGGGCATCGAAGAGGATCCTTATGGAGTTTGATAGCCATTTGGGCAAGAAACTGCTCTTGCCTGGACTATTGCATAAACTGGACACAGAGAACCCGCAGAGAGAGGACTGCTAAACTTGCCTAAAGGTGAGATGATCTTTTGGGGTTCCTGATTCATGAAAGAGTCTGCAAGACATTCTTCAGGACAAGCAGATAGTGACTGCCTTTGAAATTTCCTGCTTTGTGGAAATGTCTGCTGGAAACTATGGGCCTGTAGGCCAAAGATGGATGCCCCAACGGTACAGAGGAACTTTGGGTGACTGTCCAGGCAGCGAGATGTCTCTGTCATTTCTAGAGCTTTGGATGTTAAGTTAAAGCCTTCTTTTTTTTTTTTTTTGTTTAAACAAAAAAAGGGGAAGTGATGTGGGAGTGTCATATATCAATCTGTTGATTTCATTGGTTAAGTTATAATAAACCAACTGCTTGGCCTCAGCTTAGAACATAGATGGGAGGAGTAAACAGAATAGAATTCTGGGCGGAAGAGGAAGTGAGGTCAGACTCTGCTCTGCTCCCGGAGAGACCCAACAGCTCTGCTGGAGCAGAGACGCCATGCTCAGCTCTCCCAGGCAGCTGCAACCCACGATGGACTTAGGCTAGAATCTTCCCGGTAAGCGCACCTTGGGGTGCTTACACACACCATTAGAAATAGGCTAGTCCAGATGCGAGAATTGGCCTGTAAGGGCTAGAGTTCATGGGCCAAGCAGTTCTTAAATGAATACAGTTTGTGTGTTGTTATTTCGGGCATGAGCTAGCCAAGCGGCCGGGGTGTTGGGGACGCAGCCCCGCCGCTCCTATTTCAACATCTGGGTAACTCCAGTGCTTTTGGTTCAATGACTGCCCTCAAGTATCAAAGCCTTTTCCTTGCACTTCAGAACCCTACAGGCTATAACGAAGCAACGATCCTTCTTCTAAGGCAGGATTTAGGTGACCCGAGAGAGTTAGAAGCGTGTTATTTGTGTAAGTTGCACACACAATTCTAGAAATAAGCTGTCCAAAATAAACTCCGCCCAAATGAGGACTGTCTAGGGAGAGGGCACGCTACCACCCCATGGCAAGGTGAGAACAAGGGTCATGTGGTAGTGTAGTGTGCTACAGGAACTTCTAGAGACCCAGAGCAAGTGGGCAAGCAGCTAATACCTCCCTCAACTGTTCCGTGAGCTATCTGCCTAAAGAAGCAGATTAAAGCAGGGGGTGGGAATGAGAGTCGGAATGAAAGGATTCCAGTTACCCATATGGCCTTGACAAAGTTGTTTAAAGCGTTGAGATTCCGTTTCCACAATCCCGAAGGGGAACTAATACTAACACTATCACTTTTGATGTGAAAAGTCACCTTGTGAGGCCGGGCGGTGGTGGCGCATGCCTTTAATCCCAGCACTCCAAATTTTAGCAAATTTTAGCAAAGGAGGCAGAGGCAGGCAGATCTCTGTGAGTTCGAGACCAGCCTGGTCTACAAGAGCTAGTTCCAGGACAGGCTCCAAAACCACAGCGAAACCCTGTCTCGGAAAAAAAAAAAAAAAAAAGTCCCCTTGTGTTGACAGCTTGGCTTATAGCAAGATTCAGCCATGGATTTGGGAGAAGAAAGTGAATAATTAGAGTGCTGAGCATAGCAACTTATGCATCCACCGATAGATTCGTTATTTGATTCAGTATTTGGAGTAACATTTATTTGGGGAGGGGAGTAGGATCAAACTGAAGGGATTAGATTCTTGGAGAAGTGCCCTGGTAAACTACACTTTCTTCCCTCCCTACCCTCACCCCCTTCTCATCAAATGGGGTGAGTAGCAGCCTCCACTTCTATCTTCCACCTTGTTACAGACCCGGGAGCAGAGGAGCCAGCCAGCTGCAGACAGAAACTTCCGAAACCACAAGCCCAAATAAATTCTTTCTCCTTTAAGTAGTTCAAGTCAGGTGTTTAGTCACAGTAGAGGGAAGGTGAGAATCACAACTTAGTCACAAAGGATTTTTTGCACTGAAGAAGGTAATTAATTGAAAAGTGCTTTTGTAAACTCAGGATTCTGCCTCTAGCCCTTTTGTTTAGAAGATGCATGCTTATAAGGGAAGCAACAGATGGACCATAATGCTATCTTCATTGAATTGAGAAAGCTCCAATGACTGTGCTTTAACTCTTTATTTATCCCCAGTGAGCCTGACGTTAGAAAGAGGCCAGCTTGCTTCTGGGGAGCTCATCTGAAATGGACCTCAGCTAATCTTCCAACAGTGTTCTTGTCAGTCCCTGTACAGTACTTGGAAGAACAGCCCTAATTCTGTTCAGCACAGTGTGACACACCACAAAATAACAGAGGTCCCCAAAATAGTCTTTTATTTTTCCTCAGATTTATCCTGTGGTCTTTCCACTCTCATTTAATCTCATCATACCACAAAAAAAAACAAACAGGGCTCAGTTGCAGATCTTATGTAATACTCAACTTAAAAATCTTTTTTTTTTTTTTTTTTTTTTTTTTGGAGAAGGCTCAGAAGTTAAGAGCACTAGCTGCTGTTCCAAAAATACTAAGTTCAGTTCCCAGCAACCCTATGGAAGCTCACAACGGTCTATACCTGCAGTCCCACAGGGCCTGATGCTCTTTTCTCGTGTGAAGACGTGCAGACAAAACACTCACATACATCAGATACATAAGAAACAAACAGATCTTTTCTTAAAATTCCTTTTGGAGAGAGAGTCATACTGTGTACCCCTGATGTAGAACTCACTATGTAGACCAGGCTAGCCTTGGATTCATAGAGATTCACCTGTATCAGAGGATCAGGTGCTAGGGCAAGAGTTATGTGCCACCACTCTCCGCTTGTCTTCAAAATCCTGCGGCGTGGTGAAACATGCTTGCAACACAAACACTTAGGAAGCAGAGAAACGAGGATGGAAGGTTCAAGGCCAGCCTCGGCTACATAGTAAGACCTCAAATAAGTGAATGAATGGAAGCAGGATAAATGAAATATGAACCGATGATTGTAATGATAATACGCACAATAGTGTGTTCTGTGCCGCGCGTTGCCGGGTTTTAAGTCTGCATTGTGTTGTCGCACATGGACCTAACTGGATTCTGCTGGCTGTCTATAGTGTATTTATCCTAGTGCCTAAGGATTATATCATATCCAAACTACACGTCTAAATAATTTGTTTGCCCATCCCCCTCACTACAAAATATTATAAGTGAAGATTACAGAGGACAGTTATAATTATTGTCTCTCTTTTTTTTTATTTTTGTATTTCTCTATTAGGTATTTCCACCTCCTCATGGAGCCAACTTAGGATAGCTGCTCTTTACCCAAGAACTATTTTGTCCCACGCCAGGGCATCCTGCAATATCAACTATCGTAATTGGGATAGAGGTAATTCTAGCAACCTCTGAGTAGGGAGCAAAGATGATGTTAAATATTATACAATGATCACAAAACCCAATACATCAAAAAACATATTCAACCCTCAACGCTACTACTGCCGAGGTTGAGAAGCTGACTTGGAGAGAAGCTAATTCCACCTTTATCTAGCTCAAGTTCCCCTGAAAACTCACAAACCAAACCTTGCAAAAGTAACAGATTAATGGTGAACACGTGATCACTAGGATCAATGAACTCAAACCAGAGATAAACTAAGGATTCTGGGAGAGAGAGTCTCTTGTCAACTTTTGAGAGGTTTTGTAACTCTCAAAACTGGCTGTTTCTACCTAACATAGACTATCAGGAAGAGTTCTACTCTCTGTTGGAGAAAAAAAAATTAAAATACAAAAAAATCACAGAAAGCAGCAGAAATGCCAGGTATGCGGATGTGTAGAGACGTGAGCCCTGAATGGGGGTGGGGTGGAGAAGTGAAAAAGAAATCAGAGTCAATAAGTTTTCCAAGAAGTCCACCCAATCTAATAGCATGGATTATTGGATTAGCCGAGAGAGGAGCAGAAAACTAGCTGAGGAAATAGTGGCTAAGGTTTTCTACCTTTGAGAAACTGTAAACACAAAATACAGTAATTTCAATAAACACATGGGGGAGAAAGACTATCATTTATTTAGAAAGACTACATAAAAGTAATTGAGGTCCGTGGTAGAAATCTGTAAAGAATTTCTCCTTAAAACTGTCCACAGGCAGCACTGGGCTGAGCTCCCAAAGTCCAGTCGAAGAGTGGGAGGAGTGAGAATATGAGCAAAGAGGTCAAGACCATGATGGGGACACCCACTGAAACAGTCTACCTGAGCTAATGGGAGCTCACCAACTCCAGCCGGACAGGGAAGGAACCAGCATAGGACCAAGCCAGACCTCTAAATGTAGGTAACAGTTGTATTGTTTGGGGCAGATTACAGGGCCAATGGCAGTGGCACCAGGATTTATCCCTACTACATGTACTGGCTTTTGGGGAACCTATTCTCTTTGAATGAATACCTTGTTCAGCCTAGATATAGTAGGGAGGGCCTTGGACCTTCCCCAAAGCAATGTGCCTTACCCTCTCTGAGGAGTGGATGGGGGTGCAGTGGAGGGGAAGGTGGAAAAAAATTGGAGGAGGGGAGGGAGTGGGAACTGGGATTGGTGTGTAAAATGAAAAAAGATAGTTTGTTTTATTTTTTAGAAAAAAAAAAAGAACAGAAAACAAAACTGTCCACCCACAGGCTTTGCAAACACTGATTTAAAAGGGTTGTCTTTCTCCTCAGAGTCAGCGCCGCTGTGAGAAGAGTCCCAGTTCTCTTGCAGGGAACTCAGGGCTAGCTTGGATTAGTGAATAGATCTCATTGTCCAGCTGATGCATTATGCATCGCAATCACATGGCCAGCCAGACCAAGTTGGAAATGCAGCCAAACTTGTGACCCTGATTTACTTAACTCTTCCGCTGCAGCTGCAAATCCTATGTTGCCCTACTGTGTGTTGAGTTGATCCCATCCCACTCATCCCTTGGAGACACTCAAAGCCACTATTATTCTTAGGAGAAGCATGGTGACACCTTCCTTTTTATTAATTTCTTCTAATCGTTGGATGTCCATCATGTCCAGAGTCTCCTCTCGGGCACTGGTTCCTCTGCTTCATAAGATGCAACTCTTCGTGATCCAAGAACACAGAGGCTTATGAGAATCAAGTGAAGAGAATTAGAAATTTTCACCAGTTCAATGAGCACCATGGCCACCCCCAAGCCTTCCTACCTGTGAGGACACCCTCAGCCCTTCCCCTACTCTAGATTATACTCGAAGGCTTCAGTTCTTCCATTTCAGTTGCCCGGCATCTGTTGCCTAGCCATGATTCATACAAAGATTTGAACTCCATGATACCCTGTGCCATCTCAAGAGGGTCTTGCCTTGAATAAATACCACCCTGAATTTGAGCTCATCCCAAATCCTTGGTTGCCTGTGTGGAGCCTAGAACCCACTGTCCTCCTGGTATGGTCTCTTTGAAAGCCATGCTATCCTTTTCCTTCAACAGACTTCACTTCAGCCTGACGATGGTTCTCAACCTCCCTAACGCTGTGACCGTTTACCGCAGTTTTTCAAGCTGTGGCGACCCCCCAACTATAAAATTATTTCATTGGTATTTAATAACCATAATGCTGCTACTGTTATATGCATTGCAGTGTAAATAGCTGACGTGCACAATATTTAATATGCAACCCACAAAGAGGTTGAACACTGCTGGAACAGGTTTCCCAAGTTACCGCCCAAGGAACAGCTGTAGAGAAATGCCTTTCCTTTCTTATTAGAAAGGCCCAGCTCTCATTGGGCAATTGTTCTCTCTTTCTCCAGAACTCCGCACAACAAGGAAGAGGCCCTCTTCATGAAAAAACAATCGGCTCTCCTAATCTGGAGCCGCCAGAGTAATCCCACTCACTAAGGATGGTTTTCTAATCAGGCAGGCTTGGGCATGCCTGTAGCCTCAGCAGAAAGACTGCAAGTCTGACACCAGTCAGGCTGAATAATAAGACCTTGGCTTAAACCAAAACAAGGAGACAGCAGGACAGGAGTTCACTTTCTAGCAGCTACATGGGCAGTTCACAGCGACCATAAACCCAGAACATCAGAGGACCTCTCTGGCCCCTTCCGACATTTCACTCTAGAGCACAAGCCCACACAGACACACACAGATTCACATACTTCAGAACAACAACAAAAGAACACCCTTTCCAAAGAAAATAAAGATGATTTTCTCTTTCTAAAGATATGTATATAAACACACTTACTAATACAATGTGTTTTGGGTTTAGTTTGAGAGACTCTTGTAGGTAATTTAAGGTTGGTTTGTTGGTTGGATGGATGGATGGATGGATGGATGGATGGATGGATGGATGGATAGATGGCAGAGACAGGATCTTGATATGCAGCCCAGACTGGTCTCAAATTTATGATCCTCCTGCCTCAGTACTGGGATTGCAGGTATGTACCACCAGCTGTGGCCTTAACACACGTCTTTCAATTTTACTTCAGAACTAGAAGTTCACTGTCACACCCATCAAAAATGTGTAAGAAACGTGGTTGTTCCCTTTCTCCTAACTTTCAGGGAGACCAGACAACTTGGTTTCAGTTTAGTCACGGAGATGCCGGTGTAACTGCTTTGAGATTTGATCTGAGCTGTTGGGGACAAGTGCAGGAGCTTAGTCACAAAGGCCTTCTGTGGTTCTCAACAATCCGTTCTGTGTAAACAGTGTATTTTCAAAGTCCAGGGGTGTCCAGATAAAAGTGGCTTGGAGTTTTAGTAAACATTTGCTTTGATGGCAGAAATAATGACAGTTCTCAGCATGACCTCTGGCCTTAACCCTTTCTGTCTCGGGATCCTCCCTGCGAAGCCCCAGTTCTCCTTCTGGGCTCCCTGTGCTAATCACGTTCTACTAGGAGAAGCAAAGTTCTTCCCACAACTTCAGGTGAAGCTAAACTGAGCTTTCTCGGAAAAGTCAAGACACCTGCGGACATCCCTCCGCCTACTCCTTTTCGTTGTACACCTTTCTTCTCTAGGCCTGGATAATTGCTTTTATTTTTTTTTTTATCTCTCAGGGCCAATCAACCCAAAATTGAAAACTCCATCTGTACGAAGCCCTGGAGGCAAGGGTTCAGAAAGTATGGAACGAATGCTTGACACGATGTGGGAAAAGAGGGAATATATGCGAGCTACTGAATGCAGAGGGTGAACAAGGTGGCGGGTGGGAGGAAAGAACACATAAGCAGAATGGACGCGTCCATAAGACTGAGCCTAATAAACTCTTGATGCATCGTAGGCCTTTGGATTCAGTAGTTCTAATGATTCAGATACCTGTAGTCAAGGAGGTGATAAATGCTCGTATTTCTAGGTAGGAGTTAAAAACCATCCACAGTCCTGCCCACGTAATAGGCTTCCAGTTCCAGTTTGGAAAGCTCTTCAGCGAGGCTTACATTGTGTTTTTCCTTTTAACGTGGTGCTCTATAGACCTAGAAGCTAAGCACCACCGCCTTTACATGAAGCAAGCCTTCCCGTGCATGTGATTCTCCCTTTTATTACATTTTGCGTATTTATTTCGTGTATATGCATGTGTAGCTCACCTGCCGTGGTTTGAGTGTGGAGGTCAGAAGACAACTCACAGGAGCTGGCTCTCTCCTTCCACGGTGTGGATCCTGGAGCTCACACTCTGGTAATCGTGTTTGGAGGTAAGAATCTTTACCTGCAAAACCAACCAATGAGTGACATCTGATGGTAACCTCTACTGAATCTTTTCTAATTAGCTCTTGCCACTAAGCTCAACAATCTTCAGGAATTTCTAAAAGGAAGAGTATTCTAATAAACAGCTTTTATTAGAATGTTATACCTATGGCCTCCCTCACCCTCGAGTCAGTGATCAAATCCTCACCCTCCCTCACCGTCCCCCACCCTCCCACGCCCTCCCGCACACTCCCGCACCTTCCACTAGGGAAATTTAAAGGATTTCCTAAGTAGGAAATTTGGTTGTGTTCACTGAGCACTGGCTGCTTGCGATGCCGGTCCCAAGGGCTTGGAATGAATGACTCCAGTGTCCTCAGCAGGTCCGAGGTCTATTACCGTTTGCTCTTTATGTTACATAATTTTCCCTTTCAGAGGAAGCAGCAGAAAGCACCGCCCAAAGCATGCCATGTTTTAGTTACTGATTGCTGTAGAATGAAGCAAATTTTTATAAAACAAACATAAGAAAAATTCTTTTACCTCCCCCTTCACCATCTCTGTCAGGAAGATCAGTAATTATTTTTTTTTATTTCAGTTTTGGTTTAGGTTTGTTCTTCCAAAGGCTGAGGACAACTCTAGGCTTCATCAACCCAGAAAAAGGACAGAAGAATATTCACAGCAGACCTGGCTAACTGGTCTTTCTCTTCCTTTGCTCACCCACAAAGGATTCCTTCCTGCAGCTTGAGCCACCATGGAAGGCCAAGGTGCTTTTCCTTTGTTTTCTCATTTATCTACAAGACCATGATTTTCTCGGAGATTGTGTATGAGCTCAGACTCTAAATACCCTCTCCCAGTCGCCAAATAACCCTACGTGAGCACACAGCGTGCATGTTAATATTGCCTGTTTTACTCATCCATCACTTCTTATTCACGGAGCCTCAGTTGGCAAATCGAAGAACAGTACAGGGAAAACTTGAAGGTCAGTAGTTGACGGAGTAGGAAACCAAGGGGCAACAGCCACCACCACCAACTACACCAACTACACCAACTACACCAACTACACCAACTACACCAACTACAGAGAGGAAATAAATAGGAATTTTGTGGCGTGAAGGGTTTTGCGCTCACAAATACTTAGGGGAACCGGGAGTGTGATCATTATTTTTCAAGGGAAGGAACGCTATAACTATTATCCATCCAGAAGGGTAGGAGCAGATGGACGTGCATTCTAGCCTGGCTAGGAACAGATGGACGCGCATTCTAGCCTGGTGACCTTTGTGCTATCTGTGTGACCCTCCCGCAGACCGTTGTTTTTCTCAGTCAGTCAATCTTTATAGAAAGTGTCACACATACTTAAAAGGATTTCAGTGTAATCACACCCAGTCTTTACTGTTCCTCAAAGAGATTTCTGTGTGCTTTATTGTGCACATAAGATTGAGTTAATTATTCACCAGAATAAGTTTTCACCAAATTATGCTATACTTAAATACACCTAAAATAAACTATTTGGGGCCAGGTTTAAACCAACACCGGCTACTTAGTCATGTTGAACTGAACTACCTCCTTGCTTCCCATAGACCATTGCTCTGCTGGCCATGGAAGTCGAAGAGACCCCTGAAGCCAGGAAGGAAACTGGCTCACTGGTTTAATGAGGATTCCTCCCTGCAAAGACACAGTGAACAGGGAGACCTGGAGCCTTGCACCTCCTGCTGCTAGGCTTGTCTCCTCCTGCTTCTTCCCACCTATCTGTGCCTACAGCATTGGCTCCCAGCCTTCTTCCCTCTCCTGCAGGCCCAGCCAAGTCTTTTTTGGCTCTTTTTCAACCTTCAGTAGCTAAATGAGTTAATTCATAAGAGAGCCAAAAGGAAGCTGTGTTTTAGCATTTAATCCAAAATGCTTTCTCCCATTCAATTTTTGCATTATTAAGACTTACACTTTAAACCACCAATAAATAACTATGTTTTTAAGGACACACACGTTTGTTGGATAGGGAAGGGAGGAGGTGGGGGAGGGCTGAATATGATCAAAAAATATCATGAGAGGGTCTCAAAGAACTAGTAAAAATGAAGAGGAAAAATAAAACAAAATAAACACAATTTAATTTTTTTTTTACAAAAACCCTCTCGAGCATGAAAAGAAAATCACAATTTTTTTTAAAGTATCATTTCCACAATCTGGAGGAATAGTCTTCCAGGCTTAAGGCATCAACCTGCTGACTCCAGTTACTGGCGAAGAAGTCCCGGAAGAGAAGCTGCAGCTGCGATTTTGAAATAGTTCCGAGTACAGAATGATCTCTTTCTAGTCAGGCCCCTGATTGTGCAGAAGAAGATCATCTTCCTTTAGTACTCCAACAAAAGCTAGGCGTTAATTCACTGACCCTTGACCTCTGGGCAGTCACTGTGTGTCCTCGGTCCTTAGAGACCAGCTGCATACCCTTATTAAACAGTAAGTAATACATCAGTAGCGACTGATGCATTGTTTATCAGCTCTCCCTGCGGGGGCACTGTTTATAGCACACACTTAAAAGGCACCCTTTTCAAACAGCAACACAAGTTTCTGGAAACAAAGGCAAATGGGAACAGCCTGTTCAGTGCACAGCTTCCTGATCCATTTAACATTTTTTTTAAAGACGGACTGACCTTGAATTCATTATCCTCCTGCCTCCTCACAAGTGTGCACCACCGTAAATCCAGGACATCAGAGGACCTCTCTGGCCCCTTCCGACATTTCACTCTAGAGCACAAGCCCACACAGACACACAGATTCACATACTTCAGAACAACAACAAAAGAACACCCTTTCCAAAGAAAATAAAGATGATTGTCTCTTTCTAAAGATACGTATATAAACACACTTACTAATGCAATGTGTTCTGGGTTTAGTTTGAAAGACTTTTGTAGGTAATTTATGGATGGATGGATGGATGGATGGATGGCAGGCAGAGAGCGGATCTTGATATGCAGCCCAGTCTGGTCTCAAATTTATGATCCTCCTGCCTCAGTACTGGGATTGCAGGTATGTGCCACCAGCTATGGCCTTAACACACGTCTTTCAATTTTACTTCAGAACTAGAAGTTCATTGTCACACCCATCAAAAATGTGTAAGAAACGTGGTTGTTCCCTTTCTTTGATCCTTCTCTCTTGCTTACATTTTAGATGAACTTAGAAACTCCACCTCTGGAAGGTTTCGCTCTGCAGAGGAATCCAATATCCTGAGAAACCTCCTGCTTTCCCAGGGAAGGTTCTTACTGTAGCATACGCTGGCCCCTCATTCAGACAAATCCTTTACTTTGAAGAACTGATTCCTTTGAGAATGTCAGTTAACTTTTCTTTCTTGGTAGGATGATCTTTTTTTTTTTTTCTAATTTTGAGAAAATTCAAGTCAGAACCCTGAACTCTTATAGTTGTTTGGTTGGTTGGTTGGTTGGTTGGTTGGTTTGGTTGGTTGGTTGGTTGGTTGGTTTGGTTGGTTGGTTGGTTGGTTGGTTGGTTGGTTTGGTTGGTTGGTTGGTTGGTTGGTTTGGTTGGTTGGTTGGTTGGTTGGTTTGGTTGGTTGGTTGGTTGGTTGGTTTGGGTTCAGGTTCTTCCCTTCCATGCTGGAACCAAGCCCAGGGCCTCACAAGTGCTATGCTCCACCATTAAGCTGCGTGCTTGGCAGTTACATATCAGGTGTTCTCTTTGGCTATTTTTGAATGTCAAAAATCTCATTTTCCAAAAAATTAAAACAAACAAACAAACAAAAAAAAAAACATTCTTTTTGCGCTTTCTTTCCTTCAGCTGGGAATTTACATCAATTCTTCACTCCCCACACGGAGTTTCAAGTTGAGATTGAGCCACAAAATTGAGGAGGAAATTTCTTTCTTTTTTTTTTTGAAAGAGAGAAATATGGAACAGGTTTTATTCTTTAAAGCATCTCAGATCCTTTTTCAATCACCTAAGCTTTCAATCCTCATAACTTCATGACTTGCATTACACACTTTAGAACACTTTCTTTCTTTTTTTTAACTTTTTTTAAGTTTTTTTTAATTTATATATTTATTAAAGATTTCTGTCTCTTCCCCGCCACCGCCTCCCATATCCTTCCCCCTCCCCCAATCAACTCCCCCTCTCTCATCAGCCCGAAGAGCAGACTGGTTCCCTGCCCTGTGGGGAGTCCAAGGACCTCCTACCTCCTTCCAGGTCTAGTAAGGTGAACATCCAAACAGCCTAGGCTCCCACAAAGCCAGTACTGCAGTAGGATCAAAACCCAGTGCCATGGTTCTTGACTTCTCAGCAGTCCTCATTGTCCGCTATGTTCAGTGAGTCCGGTTTTATCCCATGCTTTTTCAGACCCAGTCCAGCATAGCAGCATTGTTTGTAATAGCCAGAACCTGGAAACAACCTAGATGCCCTTCAATGGAAGAATGGATGAAGAAAGTATGGAATATATACGTATTAGAGTACTACTCAGCAGTAAAAAACAATGACTTCTTGAATTTTGCATGCAAATGGACAGAAATAGAAAACACTATCCTGAGTGAGGTAAGCCAGACCCAAAAAGAGGAACATGGGATGTATTCACTCATATTTTTTTTTTTTGCCATAAATAAAGGACACTGAGTCTATAATTTATGATCCTAGATAAGCTAAATAAGAAGGTGAACCCAAAGAAAAACATATATTCATCCTCCTGGATATTAACCTCCAGCAGGCGATGAAAGGAGACAGAGACAGAGTCCCACATTTGAGCACCAGACTACAACCCCAAGGTCCAAATCAGGAGCAGAAGGAGAGAGAGCACGAGCAAGGAACTCAGGGCCATGAGGGGTGCACCCACACACTGAGACAATGGGGATGTTCTTTCGGGAACTCACCGAGGAGGAAATTTCTTGTCTGCCCTCAAAGACCAAGACTTGGGCTCCAAGAGTGGTCTGCCTGCAGGGAATAGGGGTTTCCTGGTACCAAGGCAGTCCCAGGACCAAGAGAGCCCTACCACTCTCCCCTGAACACCCCTACTGCAAGTTCAAATCATAGGAAAGACTCGCTGAGACAAGGGGTGGATCAGATTTGTGAGAGGGGGTGAGCCCCACCCTCCCTCCTTATTCAACTTGGTTTTTGGCAGCCCTAAGTACTAAAGCCAGGGCCTACTGCACGCTAGGCAAGAGCTCTTTCACAGAGCTCTATAACCCTAACCTGGTTTTTAACCTTTAAAAGTGTACACATATACACAACACGCATAGCCACGTGGTGTTTACTCAGTTGCTAAATACATTAAGTCTGCAACTTAGGTTTCACTGTTTCACTAGCAGGCACTCTGCGCTACCAAGGTTTACGCCTTATCCCTTTTCATTGCCAGTTGTTTGGTAGCATTTGAGAAGACAAGACTCTATGCTTCATGTGGCACACGGGGCAGGGAGGAGTGGGGGATCCCTCTCTTCATTGCTACTATATAAAATGGGGTCTCTTTGTTGCTGGTGATAATTTATGCCACAAGGATATTGTGTTACTGAATAACGTTAGGGTCAGGATCTGCATTTCCCTGTCTGAACCTTATCACAGAAAGAAACAACAATGATATTACAAATCCTTAGGTTTGGGGTCCTTAACCTCCTAGTACGTAAAAGCCGTATTACATGTAAGGATTTCATTTCTAGGCTGTTTCTGAACTGCCATTTGATCTTCGCCTCTAAAGCGTTGTCTGATTAGAAGTCGAGCTCTAACCCTTGCACTATCCTACCCACTGAGTTTACAGCTTTGTTAAGGGAGGACTAACTAGTTGATTTCCAATCAGCCAACATGCTGCAGAAAGCCCCCATCTCCATGTACCCCTCCAGGTCTCTTCCCCATCCTTTCTACCCTTCCCCATGCCTGTATGCCAAAAGGTTTCTTTACTTTGCATTAGCTCTGCCTGTGCAAGGCACGTGCAAGAGTTCGAAAGAGAAGAGTGGAAGAAATCAGGTCTGGAGTTGCCTGGCTTGGAGATGTGCCCAGGAGTGGCCACATTCCTTTGCTGAAGGCCACCAAGAGCAGCAAGCACTGCTCCTTTGGGTGCAGCTCGCCCTCCCCCTCTGACTGGAGATGGTGCCCTTCCCTTTCCCTTCAGGCCTAGCACTAAAGCCCTTCTCCTCTGGAGCCTCTTCCGGGTGCCCCTTCATCCTTTGTCATTTGTTGCCTGTTTACATTATGCCCTTCTTCTTAATTATTCTCCAGTAAACTCTGCTCTTTCTCCCTTGTGACAAACTCCTCCATGAGTTTTTGGGAAAGACCCTAAGCAGTGAGAAGACACATTACCATTTACACGAATGTATAGAATTTTCTTCAACCTGATATATAATATAGGAACTGCCAATTGATAACTCAAAGATGAGAATGATCCTAAAGTCTTTCCCAAAGTGCGACACTTCAAAAGTGGACTTCAACTTGGCTCCCAGCTCTGCAGTCTTCTAAGTTACTGGGGGCTTAAGTGAGAAGTCCGCTAGCAAACAACACTGCAAACACACACTGATCAAGACCTCACTCGAGACTGGAAGACTCCATGGCAACACCCGAATTCTGTCACCTCTAGTTCTTTATACATTCTCACACTTACAGACATATATATTTATAACACAGGTAAATGCACATATACATATACATGTACGTGTACACTCACACACATATAAGTATCTCCAAGCAGGTACACCAATACATATCCATTCTCAAAACACGCGTACAGCCATCTTGTAGTATTTAAGGGTGATAGGTTCCCCAACCTTCCACAGACATCATAAGCCATAGATACTCAAAGCCCTTCTGTAAAATACCACTGAATTTGTTTGCAGATCACACACGCATATCCTGCCAGGCATTTAAAATCATCTCTAGGTCATTTATAAGACCCACGGTGATGTGAATCGCTGTTACACTGTATTGTTTAAGGGATGATGGTTAAAAAAAAATCTGAACATGAGCAGAACATTCTCAGTTTTTTTCTAAAATTTTTTCATCTGTGGTTAGCTGAATGCAGAGATGGGAACGTATGGAGTCGCGGATAGGGATACAGTGGGCCAGCTACGTATCACACTGTTATGAACACACACACACGTTCACATTTTTCTCCTAAAACAACTCAGGAAAATGAAATGAAGAAGTTTTCCAACTTGTGCTGCACTCTCTTCTGAAAGCCACACTATTCCTGCGGACGGTCTCCCCTAACCACAGCGCGGACAAGGCCCAGATATGCAAGGCGCCAACATATTTTTGCTGCAATGTAAACAACATTCCAAACAAAACCCCCACCTCGCCGCAGTCTTCATTACAATCATTTTTAAATAATTTATGAAAAACAAAATTGTTGTGTTTTATGTACTTCTGCCTTGTCCCTGGAACTAAAAGGTGACTATAGGCACGCATTTCAAGTATTCAAGGGGATTAAAAACAAAAAGTGACGATGTTTTCTAAATCTTTACATTTCATCTGTTGTGCAAACTTGTATGAATCTTAATCTGTCTCTTGAAAACATGAGTAAAGAATTACAGTATCCACGTACACACTGAGAAAAGGCCAGCGTAGAGAGAACTGGGTCAGTACCTCTGCTCACCGAGTCACCCGGGCTTCAGTGAAAAGTAAAAGGCAGAGTCAGAGCCCAAGGACACTGTTCCCAATTCTGTGTCTCCCGGGGTCAGTTGTAAGAAAGAATTTTCATAACATTGGTAACACACCATTTGGGCTTATCCTCTGGTTTTTTGTTTTGTTTTGTTTTCACTATCCTTACATTTCTTTACTCTACTATTTATGAATTATATGGAACAAATGATAAGACAGTGTGTTTGGCTGTGTCCAGTACAAGCCTGTTCTGAGACAGGGATTCCTGTGTAGGGAATTGTCAAGGAGGAGACTAGTGTGGAGAAGGCCAATAGGAGCGGCAGGGAGGGCAGCCAATCAGCCATTAGAGTCCAGCCAAAGCCTTGCCTCAGACTGATTCCAAGGACAGTTTGGGACATTCTGCCTGGAGTCAAGGAAAGAAGGGACCCCGTACTGCCTTTGTACAAGGTGGGCCTCGCAAGCCCAGGGCAAAGTTCCAGAACAGTGTTTCTCAACCTGTGGGTCATGACCTGTTCGACAAAACTCTATCTCTGAAAATATTTGCATTGCAATTCATAACAGTACCAAAATTACAGTCATGACGTAGCAATGAAATAACTTTATGGTTGGGCTCAACTTCAGGAAGGTTTAGGACCACTAGATGCAGGGCAACTGTGAGTTCGAGTCCAACACTCACCACAGCTGCTTCAGCTGCCTGTGCAGCGCCTCGAGCAGCGAGCGCCTCGAGCAGCGAGCGCATAGACTTGCAGACTTGGGAATCACTCAGCCCCTCAGCTTGTGTCCCTCACAGGTGTGAAGCTAGTTCTTGCTGCAAACTTCTAGCAGATCTTCCAAAGTCCAACGGGGCTTAACTGGGATAAGCAAGCAGAACTTTAGCCCCTGTTCTCATCCCTCTTTGTTTATTTTCCCTATTGGATTTCCAGGTAAGACTATCACTGAGAAAACACATGCTGTGATGTAAGGGCCTTGATGGCAGTGTCCTTGTCTGTCTTGCCCGCCGAGAAGCCCCATGGTCTACAACACAGGGGACAAAGAGCAGACTCTCCATCACCCCTGCAAAGCATGAATGAGAATATGTGTAACAGAGACCAAACAGTTGTTCTCTCTCGCTCTTGCATCGGAAGAAACTTAGTATCAGAGACTTGGCCTGGCTCCTGCGTGTTGCCTGTGCTGACCTGAGTTGTTTGTCTGGGCTGTCTTAAAATTGAACATGTCTTGGCTTATGTTCACAACTTTCCCCCTCCTGTAGCAAAATAAATATGCAAGTATCAGAAATGACATAGAGAAGTTGAATCACTCATTCATTAGACAATCAACCCACCTGGAGTTTGTAACTTTGTAGGAAATTAAAAGAGAAGCCTCTCACAAGATATAAGGATTCCCTGACAGGCCAGTGTGCTGGGACAGGCCACCTCTGCACACCTTCGCTGGGTCTGGCCCACAGGCTCTCTAACCCTGACTACCACAAGACAACCTGGCCCCAGATTTTGCCTACCATTCCTCTCCTCCCCCAGGTTCCCAAGTATTTAAGATCCAAAATCTTATACTCAAAATGCCACCCCATATCCAGTGAGACAGGATGAACCAACATCTAAGTTTGGCACACGTTTCTGCTTCCTCTTGGGAGTCACCCTTCCTCTTCCTCCGACCTCAGAGGAGGAAGCACCACCCTAAGATCAAATTCTGACCCTGGGGTGAAAACAGGAAATTGATAAACATGGATCTCAATCTCCCATGGGTTCATAAACCAGGAAAAGTAGCTTCGGTGAACAGGCTAATCTAGACTAATAACAAGTGCAGTAAAGTAACTAACAAGCCGTTACTTTTCAATGACAGTTAAGGGACCTGAGCTACTGTGTACAGTGTAGAAAATAACAGAGAGGAGAAGAAAACCTGAAACCCTACCAGTTAAACGCCCATTTAGGGCTAATTACCCCGAACAAGAAGCCTATTGTTAAAGGGAGAGACAGTTAACAGGCAGTCATGTGGTGTTGCATAGAGAATGTGAAAACAAGAGCATCTTTTGAGGCTCTGGGGTAGACAGACTGGGCCTTTGGTACTCTCCTAACGAGGAAAAAGTGCTGGAATTTAAGTAGTTGGGGGATTCAGAAAGGAAGGTTGAATCCACCAGGCCTTCTTGATAAATGTTGTGTCTCCAAAGGAAAAGAGAGAGAAGGGAAAAAGAAGTGTCGCTTTTTGGTTTTGTTTTCAGTTTTCTTTGTTGTTTGTTTTGGTTTTTTTTTTTTTTTTTTTTTTGGTTTTTCGAGGCAAGGTTTCTCTGGCTGCCCTGGAACTTGCTTTGTAGACCAGGCTGGCCTCAGACTCACAGAGATCCACCCGCCTCTGCCGGCTAAATTCTTGGATTAAAGGCGTGCACTGGCACCATCCAGCAAGAGTGTCACTTTTCAAGAGGCTAAAATTCTATAAGCAAACAGTGGAAGAGGAAACAGGAAAACCTGAAGCCTATCACTGCTGGCACCAGAGAAGACAGGAAACGCAATACACTAGCCAGGCTGGTAGAGGGAAAAGTCCCAATGCTGTGGCTTCATTTATCACAGTGTTCCCTCCCAAAGCCAGGGGAGACCTACCAAGCAGGATGCAAAATGGAGAAGGAACCCATTTAGAATTAGGAGTTCATAAACACATCTTCCAGGTCATTTAGACCAAATATTCTGTTAGCAAACCCACACAATGAATCTGACTGAAGCATGTGTTTTAATTCCTAGCTAATAAAACATGGTTATGCCCTTGGAGATGGCAATCAGGGAAACTGAGGGACAACTCTGAATCTGCCTTTTACTGAATTTGCCTTTTAACTTTGGGCAGCTGACCTAAACTCTCTGAGCAACAGTTTTCTCAGTAGCAAATGGATTGGCAATACCCTACTAAAGAGTAGATTAAATTAGACAGCCCACTCAAGACTGTTACTTAAATGCCTAAACTGGAGAGATGGCTTGGCAGTTACAAGCACCTATCTCTCATCTGCATGCGCAGAATCCTGCTTAGCCTCCAAGGATGATGGGAAGTCTGATCATTGTTTCTTCAATGAATTAGTCTTCCCTTGGGCTGGGAGCTAAAGGGCCCAAATCCTTCCCTGTTTCCTTCATTTAGAATCAGGGCAAACCAAAGACTTGGCCTCGAAAGGGTCTTAGATGTAACCAAATTTTACCTGATCGGGCAGATACTGGGCCTCCAAAAGACTCGCAGACGTGCCCTGCCACATACCTAAGTGTTGATGCAGCCTAAAGGTGAACCCAGTGTTTCATTCTTCTTCAATATGCTGCATGTGGAGACTTGTCCTGAGATTTCTGGAGGAAGCTGACCAATCTTGCAATGTCCTGTAGTGTGCAAATTTTTAAAACTGGAATGCAAAAAGCCTGAACTCAAGATCCAAGCTCTGGTACAGGGCAGTTTTGGTCTAGTGGCCAAACATCACAGACCTCCAACTCTGCCACCCAGTAATTGAGATCCTACTGCATAGGCTTTCCTGAACGTGAAGTGACCTAGCGTGTACAATCACTCGTGTGCACTGCCAGCCCTGCAGGTTCTTGGTACTGGTTCCTAGTGTCAATGATTAAGCTGTGGTCAGCCACGGAATTTCAGATCACTGAAGAGAGCTGAAAGATGTCAGAAGCCTTAAGAAAGCACACATTTTTCTCCAGCTTAGCTTCGTACCCTAGATAATTCTAAGATTAGTTAAACTCAAAAGAATATGGGGTTATCAGAAGCCAGAAGAAGGCAGTAAGACTCCTTCTGGCTGTGCTATTGAATTCCATTCCAAGCCTTTGACCCACAGAGGACTCAGGGCCACAAGAAAGAGCACAGAAAGTGATAAGCACCAAGCAGAAAGGCTTTGTCCTTGGGATGAAAACAGGATCCATGTGACAGTGGTGAGCTCACAGGACAACGTACTTCAGACATTTACAAGGAAAGCAAGCAAAGAAAGATAACCCTAAAAAGTCAACAGCGATTTTCAGCAAACGCCCATTTTTCCACAGCCACAGTTATCAGGCTGAACAAAAGCTATGGGTGGTCTCTGCTAGAATGACAGGCTTCTTCTGGAATTCCAGCTCCGACTTTGTTGGCCAACATGCATAGCCACACATGTTTTGCATCATTGTAACCCTAAAGTTAACTATCCAAAACACAAAAATAAAATCCTCTGGAGCAGTAGTTAGGCCACGCCTTTAATCCCAGCACTCGGGAGACAGAGGCTCGTGGTTCTGTGTGTTCAAGGCCAGCCTGGTCTACAAGGCTATTACACAGAAAAAAAAAACTGTCTAGAAAAACATAAATAAATAAATAAATAAAGCCTTCTCACTTGAGTATTTCTCGGAGGGAAGCAAGGAAATGAGCGAACGTCCTTTCTTTTAAAGACTAAAGGCAGCTGTTTAAAAGTTGAAGTGCCGATTCTAGCGCAAGATTTACATTTAGCTCTTTCAATGAAAACGAAGAGAAGATGAGGAAAGAGAACATGTTGGCTGACATTTAATTCTTTTGTAGGATAATCCGCACATGAAAATATTAGATTTCAGAAAACAGAAGGTAATTTGTAGGCACATGCTTGGTGACCTTGTTCTTGGGTCAAGTGTCCAGCTCGTAAGAAGAAAGCAAGCTGAAAGGAGCGCTCAGAGGTACACTGTTTCTCTAGGTCCCTTCCCTGGAGACGCATGCGCATTCCGCAAAGTAGCGGTTGCCCATAAGCAGGGCTGCCAGAGACGCTAGTGTGAGCTATAGTTCCACTGTGTCCCTAAAGTTCATGTATTGGAGCAACATGGTCCCCAACTTCATACAGGGGTAATATTTGGCAATAGGACTTCTTGGGAAGTAATGAGACTTAGAAGTCATGAAGGTAGCGCGTGCATGGCGCGGCCCTGGTGACCGTAAGATAAAGTTGGGAAGGCTGAGTTCACAGATTTCTGCTTTTTCTAACACACCCTTTCTTGTTCTTCTACCCCCTTCTAAATTTTCCACTCCTTTGCCTTACATTCTTGAGAACCTGTATCCAGTCCCCAGATAATCAATCAATCAATAATCCAATGTCATATATTTTGTTACAAAGAAAGACGGTAGACTAATACTCATTGAAATCTTCAGAACTTGAAGAATCCCGGAAAATGGGAAAAGGCTAAGTAAGATGTCTCTGTGAACAAGTGTTACATAGTTTCATACTACATACTAGTGCTACCTAGTTTCCAAGGCATACTTAAACAGTAGTAGCATCTGTTACTTAGCTCTCTGAGCCTGCTCAGTAAATGAAGAAAAACATGGCTATGAGGTAATCCCAAAGTACAGCGAGGCAGAGGACGTACACAGTGCCACAGGTCTTCACATGCCAGCACAGAATTCTTACTCTTCCCTGAGTCTTCACAGTTTAATTAAATAGGATGATCACCAAATAATCCTTAAAAACATAGTGGCATGTTTTCTATTCCCTTGGAATCAGACCCTATGATACATGATTGGTGTAAGCAGTTTATGAAGGATCACTAGGGCCAAGGATAACTCACTGGGTGAGGCTGCTTGCTATAACCACGAAGCCTAAAAATACAGTCCCCGCGGTCCTCGTGGTAGGAGAAAACAGTTAGCTTTGTTCTAGTTGTTGGGGTTTTGTTTGTCTTTTGTTTGCTTTTTTGTTCCTAACTCCATCATGAATTTTTCATACAAGATGGTGGGTAAGAACATAAAAAATACATACATATAGAAAAAAGTAAGATTCAATGTGCTGCTTGACAGCTTCAGAATGGCTATTCTAATTGTTTAAAAGTTCACTGAGATGTATAGACTTTGGATCTGATTAATTTCTGTGTGCAGATTTTTTATCCACAAGTTTTTTAATAATAAAATTTATGAAAATTAAATGTCCTCTGACCTCCACATTTATCCATATCACTCACACACACTAAATAAATAAATCATAATATTAATATTTTTATTATTTTTATTTTTGATGAAGGTGTAAAAAAAGGGATAATAATATTGGGTAATAGAGTGAATAGTTGTGAGCTACAGATGGCTGTAAGCTGCCATATGGGTGTTAGGAGTCAAACCTGGGTCCTGTGGAAGAGCAACCAGTGCTCTTGATCACTGAACCATCTCTCCAGACCCATGTCTGCATATTTTGTTACCTCTGGAATAAAAACTAACTTCTTCCCCAGGTTCTGAGAAGTAACTCTACTCTGGTAGCATTCAAACCAGAAAGTGGCCAGAACTTTTGAGCTCCACTTAACAAACACCACAGAAGTTCTCAAAGCATTAGAGATGACCAAGAACAGAATACACAAAGGCAAAAGACAGGAGCAGCTTGTGTCAAGCCTGCCTGTCTTACCGGATTAAAATCAGAAGGGATTTAAGAAGACGAAGTAATGGCCTCAGGCACATTGCCAGAGTGGACCATCCATACGTCTTTCTCCATGTATTAATGAGAGTGTAATAAACTCTCCAAGATTTCTTAGAGAATAAAGAGTATGCCTTTGGTAGGATATGATTTTATTTGTATGAGTCATTTGATTTCTCAATAATTACTTTTAGAGATTTGGGGGGTGTTGTTTTGTTTTTTCAAGACAGGGTTTTTCTGTGTAGCCCTGACTGTTCTGGAACTCACTATGTAGACCTGGCTGGCCTCGAACTCCAGAGATCCATCTGCCTCTGCCTTCTGAGTGCTGGGATTAAAGGCATGTGTCATCACACCTGGCTTTATTTTTGCGGGTTTTTTAACATGTTTTCTTAATTTTAAATATCATCTTTGCTTGTTGCAGAAATTTCTTTTAACTACTACAACATATAAAGGGCTTACACAGGAGTGGGAAGATGGCTCAGCAGTTAAGAGCACTTCCTGCTCTTGCAGAGAACCCGGGTTAGAGTCCCAGCACCTATATTAGGGGGTCTACAACTGTGTGACTCCATTCCAGGGGATTCACACCCTCTACAGGACCTGCACTTATGCAGTGTACACACAGACAAGCAGGTACATATATGTACACATGTATATGCACATACATGTCTGTTTAAAGTCTTTAAAAATGTATACTCTTTAGCGAATAATTCAATACCTGAAACATACACAAAAAGAAAATGTTGACAAAACTCATTTTAATATGGCATTACTTAAACTCTTGTGTGTGGATGTGGGTGTGGTGTATGTGTGTGGGTGTGGGTACACTCGTCTGTGCTTGTGTGTAGAAGCAGAGGTTAACTTCTAGTATCTTTCTCTATCACTTTTTACTGAACTTAGAACTCCCGTCTTGTCTAGACTGGCCGGCCAGCAAGCCCTGGAGGTTACTCTCTTTCCACTCCTCCCAGCTCTAGGGTCACAGGCCAGTGCCTCCACACCCAGCTTTTTATTTATGGGTGCTGGAATATGAACTCAGGTCGTCATTCCTGCTTGGTGAGTATTTCACTCACTGAGCCATCTTCTCAGCCCTTATTTAAACAAGGTATAAACCACTTAATTGCCTGACTGTAAAGAAAGAGTGCTTGTGGTGAGCAGCTTCCTGGCCAGTCTCTTCCCACATGCTTCAATGCATGACCAAGGAAAGAAGGCAAAAGTAACACCATTCCAGCCACGGTACAGAATTAGCCTAGGTCCCCATCAGTAGATGAATGGATAAAAAAAAATGTGGTGTGTATATATTGGATGGGGGTGTCACTTGATCATAGAGAAGAACAAAATCACATTGTTTACAGGAAAATGAATGGAACCAGAGATTACTCTGCTCAGTGAAATAAACCAGACACCAAAAGACAAATACCACATTGCCTCCCTTATGCACGATTTAGATTTTTTAAAGGATCCGTGAAAGTAGAAAGGGGACTAGTTAGAGGAGAAACAAGAAAAGATAATGAGCTAAGATGGTTAAAGTATGTACATGTATGAAAATGTCATAAAGAAGCCAATTTTTTTCACATAATTAGTACATACTAGGTTTATAAAAGAGTACCTCAACCTTGGTAAAAAGAAGTATTTTTCCAGTGTGCAGTGGTTAATGAAGAGACTCGTAACTGGTCTGCATACTGAGAGCAAGTTCCGATGAGTACTTACCCTGGGATGGGCCATCCATCACACCAGCTGACTGCAATCTCGTGTCAAGCCCTGGACCAGAATGTCCAACCAAACCCTGAGATTCCTCGCATGGAAACATTCACTGAGTGATACATATTTTTGGTGATGTAGGCTGCTGATTTTGGAAGATAACTTTTTACACAATAATAAGTAACAAATAGAATAATATAAAGTAGTTAATTTGTTAATAACATACCAGATTTTCAAGCTACACGTGTTAACACGTGCCTCTAATCCTAGGACTCAAGAGGCTGAAGCAGGAAGATCTTAGGTTCCAAGCCAACCCAGGCAAGTTGAGTTGTAATCTAATCTATCCTGGGTTAACATAGATTCAGCAAGGGGGGATCAAAGACTACTTGAGGACATGAAAAAGTGGTGAGTATAAAATACTACAGAAAATATCAAGAATTGAAACTGTGGAATATTGCATATTTGCTGTTTCCTTCAGATCAGCAAACATCTTTCCTTCCCCTCTCCCATCTGCTGATTGAACTTCCTCTTCTTGTAGGAAAACTCTGATGGCATATCTTTACTGCCAACCTACCTGGACTTAGAGTCACCTAGAACACCCATCTCAGAGTATGCCCGTGAGGGTGTTTTCAGAGCATTTGTTGAGCAAAGGAGGGAAGACCCATCCTGAAAGTGGGCTGAGGTCCTAGACCGAATAAAGACGAACAAAGAATAAAAGGATATGAATGCAGGTGGCCGTCACTCTCTGCTCTGTCTGCAGATGCAGTGCCCCAGCTTCTCACCATGCCTTCCCTGCCAAGAAGAATGACATCGGCTGGATCTTGAGCTACAAAAAGTCCTTCTTTAGTTAAGTTGCTTTTATATCAATATGTTGCACAGCACTGAGAGAAATCATGCAGAAACTTCAAGTTGTGCCACCTCCAACCCATGTAAATCAAGCAGGGGAGTCAGATCGAATGGGGGCACATCAGGAAAGGCAGAATAGCAAGAGCAGGGCTGAGAAAGGAGGTAATCGCCCAAGTCGTCAAATAGAATTGAAGGTGGTGAAGGGATCAGACACCCAGGCGGAGTAGTTATTAGAGTCACGGCCAGCTCACATTAATCGGTGTTGGGTTCCTTCCATTGCACAGGATACACAGTACAATATGTGATAGTATCTCAATTTCGCATCGGAGTAAATAAACATAAATATTTTAGAGAAAATGGTCGAGTCTATAAACTCCCGCCTTGCCCTATTCTGCT
This sequence comes from Alexandromys fortis, assembly GCF_014885135.2. Lineage (NCBI taxonomy): Eukaryota > Metazoa > Chordata > Mammalia > Rodentia > Cricetidae > Alexandromys > Alexandromys fortis. Next base: position 98,532 of record NW_026067914.1, on the reverse strand, counting down.
AAGACACTGGCCAAAACAGTTTTTTTTAAAAAATATTTATTTATTATGTATACAATATTCTGTCTTCATGTATGCCTGCAGGCCAGAAGAAGGCACCAGACTTCACTACAGATGGTTGTGAGCCACCATGTGGTTGCTGGGAATTGAACTCAGGACCTTTGGAAAAGCAGACAGTGTTCTTAATATCTTAGCCATCTCTCCAGCCCTGGCCAAAACAGTTTTATTCATTAACCAATGAAAGCAATACATATACAAAAAGGACTTCCCGCACCAACTCTCCCTTACCCTGCACCTCTCTTTGTCTCTCTCCCGCACCCACCATTTCCCCACTCCTACATTCTTTTCCCACACTCCTGTCTGCTGTGTTTCGTTTTGTTTTGTTTTGTGACCCACCGAGCTTAATCAGGACCATCTCTGAGATCGAGGATTTGGAACTCTCCTAAGAAGCCTGGTAGGCCCTTCAATGTGTATACAACTGATAGATATTCTCCCAGACTATGTCAGAAGCCAATCACTCAGCAGAGGTGGGCCCCTTCCCTGTCTGTGACGGACAGTTGCCAGTCTTGTGCAGACCCCATGCAGGTAAATAGCCACAGCTGCTTTGAGTGTGTCCTTGCAATGGCTGTGTCACACCCAGAAGATGTAGAAATGTTTTAAAACAGGTTCTCAGCTCTCAGAATTGGAAGCTTTGAGAGCTGGAAATATGGCTTTGTGACTAAGAGCATTTGGTGTTCATGCAGAAGACCTGGGTTTGGCTCCCAGCATTCACATGCTGGCTCACTGCTGTCTGTAACTCCAGTTTCAGGGGCTCTGGTACCTTCTACTGACCTCTAAAGCACCAGGCATGCAAGTAATGCTCATAAATGCATGCAAACAAAACATTCATACACATAAAATAAAACCTAAAAAAGCAAAGGATTGGAAACTTTGACCCAGTATTAGATTTTTTTATTGCATACCTGGCGACTTTTAATAGTAATAATAATAATAATAATAATAATAATAATATACATATTTCTCTGCATATGTATATATACACAAGATGTTTATGAAGTCATTAACATGGGGGGAGATGTGTGTGCACATGTGTGCATGTATGTGAAGATGCCAAAGAGCAACAGGTGATGTCCTTGCTCTTCAACTTCTTATTTCAGACAAAGTCTCTCACTGAACCTGGAGCTCTCTAATTCTAGACTGGCCAGCCAGTGAGCTTCAAGGACCCACCTGTCTCCACTTTCTCTGTGTGGGGATCACAGACGTGCCCTGCAGCAGCCAGTTGGCTTTTTCCTTATTCGGTGGGGTTGAGGGGAACACAAGATGCCATGCTTGCTCTGCTAGCACCGGTCCACTGAGCCACACACCACAGCCTCACAGGCAGTATGTGTGTGTGTGTGTGTGTGTGTGTGTGTGTGTGTGTGTGTGTGTACACACAAACTTTGTGAAATTGGGAATTTGGGATAGCCTGAATCTGTTTCCAGGCCATGGTCACTCATATTTGGCACCAGAATAAACTATATTTTATGCCCTTGGATGTAAAAAGTGTTTTTATGTCAAGAAATAATAGAAGACTTCTTTCCTTTTTCTAAAATTTTCTTCAACTATATTTTAATTTGAAAATAAAATTTTAAGCACTCGAGACTGAAGCAGGAGGACCTCAAATTTCAGGCCAGCTCCTGTCTCAAGAGAGAGAAGGCAGATGGGGGAGCTAAAAATCATACGTGGAAAATAAACTACAATGCAGAAATTATAACATGTGGTATCTAAACTACCAATGGCTGCTTCAGCTGTTAGAGGAAATATGGATTATAACACTTGCATCCTGGGATTGTTGTGTTAAAAATATTGGTTAAAATAATGGCAGGCAAGGACATGCTTCATCAAGGTGTCATGTGATAGATGCAGGATGTGACTGCTGTCATCCATGGGGACCGGCTACTACGAGAAGAAGCTCCGTATAACTGACTGGTGTTCTGAGCTTGTCTGACCTCGGATGGAGACAACAGAGCCGGTGAGGAACTGAGCGTGAACCATAAGCCCCGGTTCTGGAAGTGAAGCCCACACTCACCTCCTCTCCTCTGATCTATTTTATCTCTGCAAAGAAAACTTACCAAACTTAATAGAAGTCGAAGAGAGGAAAAGAGACGCCAGTTAAGTTGCAGAAGGGCCTCCAGTCATTTAGTCAGTTTGGGAATTGTTAAGGCCACTAACAATGAAATAACGAGTTTGAATTTAAGAGGCCTAAGTCCTCAGCATTGCTGTGAAGGAAGACCCAGAGCACTGACTAGAAAGCGTTACCTTGGCATTCTTTCTGTGGCTTTGAAATATATGCACACTTAAATGCTTGGCGCTTTCTTTTATTGGTTTGGAAATCGGAGGACAACCCACAAGAGCTGGTTTTCACTTATACCGTGTGTGCCCCCCGGACCAAACTCAGACATCGTAGCAAGCATTTTACCCATTGGGCCACCTCACTGGCCGTGTTTAAACAGCTGAATGCGCTTTTCTGGCCAACTTTAAGACACAGGAATGTCCTTTTTCAGACCCCCACAGCCCTCTCTAAATGTTGACCATCAAGGGAGACAGTGCCATTCTTTCTGTTTCCCTGAGACTGTGGGAGACTGACTTTGGTGGACACCTCCGTTCCAAAGTGCAAGCCCCCATCTGGCATACAGATAGGAGATGTTTGTTTTTCCACTGGATGAGCTGAACTAACTAACACAGATAGCAAACCCATTACCTGCGGGATCTAGGACGAGATTTTTTTTTTTTTTTTTTTTTTTTGAGCAAATGCTACTGCAAAATCCTCTCACGGGAGAACTGTCTAGTTACTGTTTACACACACACACACACACACACACACATACTCACAGAATGATTTCGGGTTGTACCTGCCTAACTACTTTGAAAGATGAGACTGTGGTCTCTTAAGAGATTGCCTGACAAATGGGCATCACCTTTTGACTTAATGCTCAGACAACAGCGAGACTGTTTTCTTTCTCGCTACTTTTGTGCAAAGGTGCATGATGGGGATGGGGGTGCGTGTATGCCACAGAGCCCCTGCGGGCATCGGAGGGCATCAGGAGCTGGCTATCTTCTTCCGCCTTTCCTCAGGTTCCAGGGATCAAGCTCGTGTCCTCAGGCTTGCTGAGGCAAGCTCCTTTGTCTGCTGAGCCATCTCATTGGCCCAAGAGATAATTTTTTTATTATTATATTTTCCCAGGCTCAGTTATGTCTCTACCCATGAGCAGAAATTACTGACCCTGACATGGAACTAACCATATAGCACAAGTTGGCCGTTTATAAACTCCCCAGAATAGAATTTGAAGAAAATATAAGCATCCATACGAATCTTATCGGACCACATACACAGCTTTCAGCTTTACGGCAGTGTCACGGTGTGTGAGCATGCTGCTTCTGCCCAGGTTTCTGAAGTGGGAAGACAGAAACCGAAGATGGAAACAGTTCAATGTGTATTGTGGGCAGCTCAAGAAGAACAGCAAAGTAAGATTTTGGGGGTTTTGTTTATAGTGGAAATTGTAGGTTGTTTAGGGAATTATCAAAGAAACACTTACAAAAGAAAATAACATTCACAATCTATAGACTCCATTCAAGCCATAGTCATTTATTTTATTTTTCTTGCATAATTTTGAGTTGGTTTTTGTCCTACAGTTATCAAATTGTATATGTTGATTTTTTTTAACTAAACGTTCTTATCGGTCTTTTTTCAGACCTCCCTGTATCTCCATGAAAAGCAATTGAGTGAATATAGTATAACCATTTCTCTTTTAGATAGCACTTGAACTATGTCTAATTCTGATGATTTCAATACCAAGAGTTACACAGGCAAGGACGTATGCAGAAAGCTAAACCTAAGGATATAGTTGCAGAAACCAAATGCTTTCACCAGAAACTTTCATTGTTTTCTAGGAAAGTAGTAAATTAAGTACATTCTTTTGTGTCTGCAATTTAGTCTCATTAAAAGCCCTGTGCTTAATCGTTCCCTCGGGCCTTGTTCGGCGACCTACAAAGTTTCTTTACAGCGTTCATCTTTTCTACAGCGACACCTAGTGTTGCAACTGGGCTATAACATTTCAGGAAAACAAATTCGCCGGTTCCAATTGCCAGCAATCTCACAGGCATGTAAAAGAGCTGGGACACTGTTAAAATCTGAATTCTGATTTACAGCCTCCCAGCAGGCTTCTCAGGCTTGACTGACTTTAGCACCACCCGGATGCCTGGTGATCGACGGCTGTGATAAGCACCCCTGGGTCATTCTAACTCTAACGTGCAGCCAAGGCTGAGAGCCACAGCTCCGTTTACACCACGTCGTAATAAGACCTAGGACTTGTTAACCAGAGGGGACTTGAGATGTTTTTCCTCTCCCATAACTTACTTTGTAGATACAATCTTAATTGCCAACTTGATTACACTGAGACACGGCAGGAACAAGCACTCTTCTGGGTACGTAAGTGAAGACATTTCCAAAAGAGACTGAGGGAGAAGACCTTCCCTACAAGTGGGATGTGGGTGGCACCTTCCCACAGGCTATAGGCACGTACAGAATAAGAAAAGGAAAAAAGGCAGGCGGACACACATCCCACCCGCCCCACCTCTTATTCTCCCCGCCCCATGCTTCTCATCCCCTCTTTCCATTGGTGGATGCCATGGTCTGACCAGCTCTGCTCTGCTCTGCCCTTATCGCTGTGGTGGACGGAAGCCCTGAAGCCATGAGAATAAATTTATAATTTTCCCCCTTGGAGTTGGTTCTCAGGCAGTTGTCACAGCAGCGAAAATGCTAGCAGATAGTGAAATGCGGCAGATAAGCTGAGGTCCAGGAGCAGCGCAATCCACAGGGTCACATATTGAAGTTTGTTCAGAGCAATTTCCACGGAGACTTAAGATAACCAGGGCATCTGAGACTCTAGTGCTCCTTAATCTTACCATCCAGTAGCCTTCTTGAGGTTGGTACTGCTCCTCAGGTGAGGTCAGCCTATGCTAACCTATTTTTCTTACGAGGTAGAGATGAAAAGAGACAAGGTAGAGGCAAAGGAAAATATCGGTATGCCTCCCCTCGTTATCCCCCCACCTTGAAAAATGAAATAAGGATTTGACCTTTGGTCTTGATCTTCCCCCTCAGAACACAGAATAACTGGCCTATAATAATCCATAGGCCTTGGATCACATCTCAGATGCCAGATTCAGTTTCCCCAGGACTTAGCAGGAAAGACTTGGAGTTTGTCACAGCTGAATGATTTGTGTTACCCACTATGAAACTTCAGGACGAAGTAAAGTTCTGAATCTCAACCCACTATGGCCACTTGACACCCTCACCACCTCACATACCATGTACTTTGGCTCCAGCTCTTCTATGCGACCTAAACTCTCAGGCCAAAGTTCCTTGGACTGACCCTAGCGATGAGGGACACCGCGTTTCAAGTCCTGTGTCCTTACCTTTAATACTCTGAGAAGGAGCCAGGGGTGATGGTATACTTGTAATCTCAGTAGTGAGGAGACCAAACCAAGAGGAATACAAATTCTACTCCACCCAGTCTTCTCCGAGAGGAAAAAAGGGTGATGTGACATCCTCATCTGACAGGAATAAGAACCAACTTCAGACATTCCCTTCTCATCCAACTCCTAAAATGTATCTGAGAAACCACGCTTTGTGCTCACTTCAGCTACTTCCTCAGCTCGCTCTGTGGTTCGCACTCACACTAGCTGAGTCTTCATGCCTTTGTCCAGATACAGAGATCTCTTCTCATTGACCTACACACATCACTGAGTTCATTTATCTTCCCTGCAGCTGTGGCTGGAAAACCCCTCAGATCTCACTGCGTATTTTCTTTCGACATCTGTCTGTTGATCTTCCTTCCCACATCTCAAAACCCAGGGTTTTCTTTTTAATGCTTTGTTTATCTAGGCTCCTCCTGGTCATTTGATACATGGCTTTAAAAAGAAGAATATGGAACCTATTTCTCTGTGCTGGATCATATCTCCAGCTGCCTACCTAACATTTGTGCTTCTGGAATCCATGCTCCCATCTCTAGCTGCCTGCATATCATCTATAGTTGAAGAACACATACTCGTAGTGAGCCCTCTGTCTGATCTTTCCTGTTTCGAACAACAGTCCCAATAGTCATGCAATTGTTAAGACTCAAATCACAGGGAACATTTTTTAAATGTCTTTATACCTGACAAGAAAGTCCAACTATTCTTCAGAAAGTCCAACTTACTCTGAGCGAAAATAGACAAGAAAAACTGTGGGGCAGTAAGGAGGAAAAAGAGCCCCTCACTCGGAGATAGGCTGAAAACCTCTTGCCATCTGAGGAGCAAGAAGCCCAGCAAGATGAACATTTCCTGTGAAGGTGGCTGTGTTGGTTTGAATAAGAATGGACTCATAGGCATATAGATTTGAATGCTTGGTCACCAGGGAGTGGCACTCTTAGGAGGTGTGGCCTTGTTGAAGAGTGCGTGGCTAGTTGGAGGAAGTGTATCTCTGGGGATTGGCTTTGGGGTCTCAAAGGCTCAAGCCAGACCCAGTCTCTCTCTTCCTGCTGCCTGGTGATCAAGACATAGAACTCTCACCATCGTGTTTATTGTGTCTTCCTGTGTGCTGCCATGGCAGTAATGAACTAAACCTCTGTCTTAGTTAGGGTTTCTATTGCTGCCATGAAACACTATGATAAAAAAAAAAAAAAAAACAAGTTGGGGAGTGAAAGACCCAGATAAATCCAGACCCCTCTCTGTTTCAGGAACTAGCTGAAGATAAAGTTAGATTAAAATCCTGAGAATAATCTTGAGAAACAAGGAGTTACCCCCTTGTGATTATCACTGGTATTTTCAGAATTTTTTAATGATCCCTGGTATTTTCGGAATTTTCCAGTGATGCCCTCCCTACCCCCTTTGGATTACTGGGTCGTGGTTTCTTCCCTTAAATACCCCTTCCCCCAGCTACTCGGGGTCGAACTCTCTGCCCCTGCGTGGGAAATGAGTTTCGGCCCCAGTGCACTGGTCTCTGTCCTGTCAATAAACCTCGTGTGATAGCAGAAAGGACGGTCTCACCCCTGCCTCAGTGGCCTCTCATAATACTTTGAATAAAATCCAAACTCCTACTAGTGCTACATAAGGTTAAAAATCTGTTTCCCCAGCCTTATTTCTTGCCCTCTGTCTCATTCCCTTCAGCCTGCTGGCACAGACCTGCTTGCTTTTCCTGGAGCAGGCCAAGCTGACTTGTGAGATTGCCGCTCCCTCTGGAGCTTCCCTCTGCCCAGATGTCCACATATTCCACACTCCTCTATCCTTTTAAGATGTGCTCAGCTTCTCCTCCCCAGAGAGATCACCCCTGAATTCCTCTCACATCACCACCCTCCCCTGTTTCTCCTATAACACATGGCTGCAGCCCTTCGTTCTTTACCAACATTATGTATTTACTTGTCATTGTTCCTCTGCCACACTAGATCCCAACCTCTGTGATGTTAGAAAAGATCGATATTGTTAAATTCTACCCACACATCACCTAAAACTCAGCTTGGCATTTAATATGAGTTGAATAATAAATATTTGGCAGGTGAATTGATATCATATAAGTTATTGAAAGGCTACCTGCTGGTGAAGGTAGGGACATCAAAGGTGAATTCCAGAGAGAAATGAAGCCCCAGATGAGTCTTAAAGGAGATATCTTTTCTCTGATTTTCAAACAAAATTGAGCAGCATTCTGAAATGAGAGTCCCTGGTGAATATACGTGGGATCTGTCTGTCTCAGTAACCCCCCCCCTTTTTTTTTCTTAGCTTTTTGAGACAGGGTTTCTTTGTGTAGCCCTGGTTGTCTTGGAATTCATGCTGTAGACCATGCTGGCCTCAAACTCAGAGATTCGCTTGTCTCTGCCTCCCTAGTGCATGTGCCACCACGGCCCGGCCACTTTTTTTTTTTTTTTTTTTTTTTTTTTTTTTTTTTTTTTTTTTGACTAGCACAGTGATTTTAACACTCTTCTCAGAGCCTAGTGGGAAGAAGCAGTGCAGGACCAGTACTGAATCAGCTCAGCAGCAACGGGCCTGTGGAAAAGGGCATTGCATGGCAGTGTCCTCCATAGCAGGAGCCTTGCTCGCTGAACCGAAGCTAACACAGTCGTGCCTGGGTCAGGTGACTCGCTCGGCCCAGCAACCTCTCTCTTTGTACCCTTGCTTCTATCTACAGAAGCTTCTGTACCCTGTGCCGCATCCACTTCGTGTCTTCCCTACAGGGGTCATTACTTCAGGACTGTTTCTGAAAGAAAAAAAAAGGCAAAAATGTCTTTTCTCTGATTTTTCTAACCTCCTATTTCTTCCATGAGGCAGTGAATACCTCCCGGTCTACACCTAGGTAGCCTCACAGCGTACCCTCTAGCCAGCTGTGGCGATTTCCGTTCAAATCACTGTTACGTGGAGTTTTAAGCTTCTCTATTGCGTGTGCTCAGAGAGTGGCAAGCAGCTGCTGTGGCTCAGCACAAGTAGAGAACATTTCTTTTACCTCAGAGAGTTATAACTGTTCTAGATTAAATTGCAAAAAATTTCTATGACCAAAAAATAAAATGGAGGGGGGACAAAAAAATACAGAACTGTCTTAGTTAGGGTTTCTATTGCTGCACGAAACACCATGACCAGAGAGCAAGCTAGGGAGGAAAGGTTTATTTGGCTTACATTTCAGCATTGTTGTTTATCACTAAAAGTCAAGATAGGAACTCAAACAGGGCAGAATCCTGGAGGCAGGAGCTGATGTAGAGGCCGTGGAGGAGAGCTGCTTATTAGCTTGCTCCCCGTGGTTTGCTTAGCTTGCTTTCTTATAGAACCCAGGACCAGCAGCCCAGGAATGGCACAACCCACCATGGGTTTGCCCCCCACCGCCCGCCATTGATCACTAATTGAGAAAATTATTTACAGCTGGATCTCAATGAGGCATTTCCTCAGCTGAGGTTTCTTTCTCTCTGATCACTTACGTCTGATAGTTTATGTCAAATTGACACACAAAACCACCCAGAACAAAAACAAAATAGAATGAAATTCTGCTACAATGAGGAATAAAAAGACAGCATCCTGAAAGGTGCCAGAATATAGGAATGAAGCCCAGAAACTGACATCACCAAAAGACAAAGACTAGTGAGTGGGACAGGAAGGAAAACACAGGCCTGGGAAAGCAGCTGAGTGATCGAGCACTTGCCTACACTGTGCTTTGTAATTTCAGGGCTGCTGAGAAGTCAAGAGAGATAAAGAAGGGCACCGTAGGGTGGTGGAGGTGGCTTAGTAGTTAAGAGCAATGGCTGCCTTTCCAGAGGACCCAGGTTCAATTCTCAGATCCCACATGGTGGCTAATAACCATCAGTAACACCAGTCTCAGAGATATGGGGCCTCTTCTGCCCTCTGTAGGCACCAGGCACACATGAGGTGCACAAACATTCATACATGTATACTAGAATCAGTCTTTTTAAAACTAGTCATAAAGTTCCAGAGAAATGGGAAGGTGGGAGGTGATACCGTTTAATGTGGTTTCTCAGGATAGAATCTGAATCTGTTACAAGTAAATATGAGAACTCTTCAAAAGAGAATGAAGTTCAATCTTTCAGTCAGGCCTTTCTGTTCTACAAGATAGAAAGTGTGGGCATTTAGAGCTATGGTATTTTTAGGGGATTTGGAGAGGGGATGAGAAGAAAAAAAATTCCGTGGAAAATAAAACTGTTCCGGGGTGGGCTGTCAATCATCAGGCACCTTCAGCCGACACTCAGGTGTGCATGCAGGGAAGTGATCAACTTTGGGTACAGACGAGAAAAATTGAGTTGTTTGGGGCAGGTCAACGACCTCATCAGGGGAAACGGAAGATCTAGATTAACAAAGAGAAAACTTGTACCTCATACATACGACAGTTTTAGGAAGCAGCGTTGGGAGTGTGATAAAAGCATTTTAATGATTTATTTTTATTTTACGTACAGTGGTGGTTTGCCTGCATGAATGTCTGTGTGAGGGTGTCCAATCCTCTGGAACTGGAGTCACAGGCAGCTGTGGACTGCCATGTGGGTGCTGGGTTCTCCGTAAGGGCAGCCAGGGCTCTTAAGCCATGAACCAAGGTATTTTAATATAAGCTTAAACACGGGAATTTTAAGGAGGGATGCTCACAAGGAAAAGCAAGACACACTAGCGAGTATGAAAGACATACTTAAAAGAGGAGGTGACCCCCTCAAGTGTAATCCAGTCACCCATACATCCTTTCCTCTTGGGGTGACATTTGATAAGTTGTAAGGTCACCCCAAAGACTAGGGAGGTAGACAGTTTCTAAAAAGTCAAGTGATTTACCGTGTTCAGAAAGCAAGGCCCGAAAGCAGGAAAGACCAGCCTGGAGTACGTGGTCCATCTCCTAGTCACTGCACTGAAGGCAACTACCTAAAACCAGAGGCTCTGGAGTCTGGCTGGAAACCCTCAGAGACCTGTATCATTCTGAGGCGTGGGGCTGCAGTGGAGACCAATGTGCCTCTCTATGAGAAGGACAGAGAGCAGGCTGTGCCCTTCCGAGAAAGTGTCAGATCAAGGGACAGCAGCAGCCCAGCTCCGTGATGCTCCTCCAACTTGGAATCTGCCTAAGAGAGGCCAAAGGAAGCCACTCCCGTAAGAAGGTTGCGTCCTTGTCTTCACACTCGGTGCTTTCATTCAGCTCTCCTTCCCTGTTGTCTAGGAACAGCTTGATACATAACCTGTCTTTGTTTCTCCCATGCTTAGTAAACAGAATGACACACAAGAATCCTCCAAAAAGTGCGGCCGGTAAGACAGCTCAGCAGGTAGAGGTGCTTGTCACCCAACTGTGTGAGCCTGATGATCGGAGTTCAGTCTCCAGAACTCAGAACCTGAAGGTGGCAGGGGAGAACCAACTCCACAGTGGTGTCATCCGATGTCCATCTGTGCCATGGAATGATTTATATAAAATCATTTTAGAACATACTGCTGTGGCTATCATCTCACCTCAAAATCTAAAGGTCCAATAACACAATCCAATAATAAAATATTCTTTTATTAATAAAATAGTATTGCTGTGTATGCCTTTACATACCCTGGTAATCTTTCCTAGAACCTCTATATAATTCACAAATAGTTTCCTATTGCATACTTAGCCCATCTTTCTTGACGTTAAAACGCAGATCTGGGCCGATGGCACCACCAGGTGGTAACACTGGGGAATTGTTCAAATGCCTTGAGACCAACAACGCCTGTAATAAACCGTGTTTCTCTTACTTGCCTTGGTGTCCAGGTCTTGATTAGGAAACTTGAGAATAGATGAGCATCTCCATAAAGGCAACAGATGAGAGAAATCTTGTCCCCAAGTAAGAAAGGGGATGGGCTTGCCCTGTGACTTGGAATCTGTGTGTCTTAGTAATGTACAATGGTAGCTTGTTGATGAAAAATAGCGCATCAAAGGGAATAAGAGTTCGTTAATTATGGAGCCAAATATGACTGTTCTTGGCCCAGGAACACAGATTCAGGTTGTCCCAGATTATATGATCCAACATGGGAATGGTTTCATAAATGTTTTTACAGAGAAAGAACAAAAGAAAGTCATGGCATTCTGACAACAGAATGGTGGGAACACTAGCTAGGCAGGTTTACGGCAGGGTGAGGAAATCCCCACTGTGGCCTCAGATGCTGCCTGTGGTCATTCTTAGCTTTGGGACTGGTAGATGACAGAGGTCTCCATAGTGCTTTGAATAAGAATAGCCCCATTGGTCATTGATGCTCAGTCAGGAGGGAGGAGAACTGTTTGGGAAAGATCAGAGGGTTAGGAGGTGTGCCACTGGGGTGGGCTTTGAGGTTTCAAATGCCCACAGAAGCTCAAAAGCTCATTCTCTCTCTCTCTCTCTCTCTCTCTCTCTCTCTCTCTCTCTCTGTGTGTGTGTGTGTGTGTGTGTGTGTGTGTGTGTGTGTAATTTATAGATGATGTATGTGAGAGAGAAATAGATAGTAGGTAGATAAATATATATGAACATATTATATATATATATATATATATGCCCTAAAGAAAGAGAAATAAGCACTTAAATAATTCCAGAGGTAAATGTAAATTTGTCATTTCTGTGTTGTTGAAATAAAGGATTTAGCATGTGCAGAGCCCTGTGTTCAATACCCAACACTGCAAACAAAAAAAAAAATAAAAACAAGAAGAAAAGGGGATGATGGTAATATAGGAGAAGTACAGAATGATGTAACCAGTGTGTTTCTTTTGTTATAGGAACAGAAAAAAGGAAAAAGAAATTGGAAGACACTCTAGTAGGCAGGTACCCCCATGGCTGGCCCACAAAGACTCTCAGAGCTTCATGTAAATTTTTGAATTCTGGATCATTTCAAGCATTTGTCAGGGTATGGTCATAGAGTATTTTACATCCTCTATCCTTGGGAAGTAAGTTCTGGGTTCGAAAAGATCCGGCAGTGCCCATGATAACCAAGATAATAAATGTTCAATGTGTGTGTTACTGTGTTGCTGTGATCAAACCTGATGGGAACAATCTACGGGAGGAAGGCTCATTTGGAGTCTCAATTTCAAAAGGTCCAATCCATTATATTGGGGAAGGCATGATAGAATGGGAGCTCACATCAGAGTGGACCAGAAGGGGGATGGGGGAATACAGGAAGAGGCTATGGCAAGATGCTGTCTCCAAACACCTACAGACATTAACCTAACTTCTTCAAAGCAGGCCTCACCTCCTGCCTGCCACCACTTTCTAATAATGAGGACATCTTATGAATCCATCCCTTATTATCTAGTTGTCCCTGGAAACAGTATAACTGACCCTTGCAGAGATGTGCTAAGTAATAGCCCACGAGTTTCTTAATGCAGTCATGTTAACATTGAAATAACCTTTTAATTGACACGGCTTTGCTCATGGATACATGTCCTAGGAAAAGTGTCTCACAAGTCATTAATAGTAACAAGAGTCTTGCTTATCTTAAAGGATTAAAGTGGTGAACTAAATATCCCCTGCAGGGCAGTGAAGCTGTGAACTGTAGTGGATGCTCATCGGGGCAGATATGCAGAGTTGGAAGCAGCAAATGAAACCTTCATATACATTTAAATTTGCAAATGAGTAGACAATGCTTAACAAATAAGACAAATAAGCTGGGGCTGAAGAGCTGACACAGCAGTTAAAAGCCCTTCTTGCTCTTCCAAAGGGACCTAACTTCAGTTCCTAGAATGTATGTCAGGGGGGTTCAGAGCTCTTTCTAACCTGAGATCCAACGGATCTGACATTCTCCTCTGGCCGCCATGAATACCAAAACCCATGTGGCATAAATTCACATAGATGTATACACATGCACTTAAGTAAAAATAATGCTTTTTAATCCTTTTATTTAAAAAGGAAATGCAAGCTGGTGCCTTATATAGAAATTGAAAATATTTGCACAGGCACACAATGGATGTATTATATAAGCCTAACTGATATAAAAAATACACATTTAAAATAAAATATCAGGACTGAGATACAGTTCAGTGTGGTAGAGTGTTTGCATGTGCAAAACTCTGGGTTCAATCCCCAGAACTGTGTAGGGGCACACACCTGTAAACCCAGTCCTTGGAGACAGAGACAAGATCAGAAATTCAAGGTCACTCTCAGTTGCATAGTAAGTTAGGGACTAGCCTGGAATACTTGAGACTGTCTCAAAAATAAAAAAAGAGAGAGAGAGAGAAGCAAAACACACTCATTAATGGGGCTGTGGATATAAGTAGAATCTTATCTAGTATTTGAGAAGTCTTAAGTTCCATCCTGACACAGAATCAACAGGATCTGTTAGTTGTACTGGCTGGTTTGTGTGTCAACTTGACACAGCTACTGTTATCAGAGAGGAGAGAGCCTCAGACGGAGAAAATACCCCCATGAGATCCAGCTGTAAAGCATTTTCTCAATTAGTGATCAATGGGGAAGGGTCCAGTCCATCGTGGGTGGTGTCATTCCCAGGCTAGTGGTCCTGAGTTCTATAAGAAAGCAAGCTAAGCCATCCATGGGGAGCAAGCCAGTAAGCAGCACTCCTTCATGGCCTCTGCATCAGCTTCTGCCTCCAGAATCCTGCCCTGTTTGAGTTCCTGTCCTGGCTTCCTTCATTGAGGAAGAGCAATGTGGAAGTGTAAGTCAAATAAAGCCTTTCCTCCCCAACTTGGTTTTTTGGTCATGGTGTTTTGTTGCAACAATAGAAACCCTAAGACAGTAATGAATGCTTGTACTTACTCTTTGAGAGGAGGAGGCAGGAAGATCAGAAGTTCAAGGCCATTGCCATCTGCCTGAACTTCTTATATCTCAGTACATCACGCACTCATGCATACATACATACATACATGTCGTAACATGGTCCGGGAAAGGAATTGTGGGAGGAGATTTCTGAGTGCTTGTGAGAAAACTCCAAGAAACCAAAACAAGAGTCTTGTGACCTCAGTTTCTTCAAAAACATGGAATTGTTCTTGAACTATGTTTTCATGTGCCTCCTAGGTGCAGCAGATGGGAGTGAGTTTACTTCTGATTCTTCATTACAACTGGCTATTGCCATTTGTCTATATACCTCTACAGAAAAACATGCTTTTGCCACGTGCAGCTTGTCTGCCATGTGCAGCTTGTCCTTGTGATTGTACACTTACCTCATGTGAGTCCTCTGAACCCTCGGAGTACAAGCTGTCTGATGCTCTCAATAAAGTTGGCTATTGCAGGAGACTTTAGTCTGCCTCGTTTATCAACTCCCTTCTCCCAGGTCCCACGTTAATTAATTAATTAGTTAACTAAATAATTAATCAACTAACTTTTAGTTAGTTAACTAATTAATTAATTAACTTTTCAATGCTAATGGAAGAACTTTAAGAGAATAGGAAGAACAGACAAAAGTTGCAATAACAATTTATATAATTACAAAATGAGTCAAAATGCTACAAAAGCACTATAAAAAGTGTGGCATTAACTCAACCCATTTGCTCTTTAAATATGAAAATGTTACTCAGTTTAAATGTCTCCTTGGTGTAGTTAGTTCAGACATAGATTAGAAAAGTCCAGCTCCAGGGCCAGAGAGATGGCTCAGTAGGTAAAGGAGCTGGCTGCCAAACCTGATGACCTATAAACCCAGAAGAGAGAGGCTGAGGTAGGAGGAAGGCAAGTCAAAGATCAGCCTGGGTTAAACCACAAGGTCCTGTCGCCAGAAGACAACAGGAAAGAAGTGGTGAAGTGAAACTAGGTTCTCAGGTCAGCGCTAGCCTGCATAACTTGCTGTCTCGGGCTGTGTCCCGCCCTCGCAGAGGCCTCCAAAGCCAGGCAATGCAAAAAGAACCATGACACCCTGGATTCCCTGAAACTGTGCAGTAGAGTAAAGCCTTCACCCTCACTCTCACACCAGTGAGAATGGCATCACAGCAAGAAATGGGACAGATAGTCTGGGAGGACGCAGTGTTCCTGCAGTTCAGATGTGCAGGGGAAGTAACACGTGATCGTTGCTGTTTCCTGAAGTCTCACAATCTGTCTCTCGACCTCCCCCTCCTCCTGTAGGTCGCTTTTTTCTACCTTAATGTCCTGTAGATCGTTTTTTTCTCCCTTAAGAACAACCAGAGAGCTGGCTCTCACAATTATGAAAGAGGAAACGATACTAGTGCCAAAAGGTCAGAGAATGCACTGAGAAGCATTTAGGGGAGAAAAGAGGGAGAGAGAGAGGGGAGAAGGAAAGAGAGAGAGAGAGAGAGAGAGAGAGAGAGAGAGAGAGAGAGAGAGAGAGAGAGAGGGAGGGAGGGAGGGAGAGAGAGAGAGAGAGAGAGAGAGAGAGAGAGAGAGAGAGAGAGAGAGAGAAAGAGAGAGAAAGGAGGAGAAAATTTAACTGTTGTATCCCTACCAGATGCAGGAGAATGCCGCTCAGTAATGGTCACATTGAGTCTTAGTTGCCAGTGATTGAGAGCTTACTCACCATAAAAGACTCTTGACCCCAGAGAGAGGCAGGGCAGGGTTCAGAAAGCCCAAAACCACAGTTACCTGAGGCAGAGGCAAGCCAGGGAGCAGAAGTTTCTGTTAACAAAGGTTTCACAAGCTTTAACTGATTAAAACGTTTTTTACACGTTACAAAGCAATGGACCTCCAGAAAGTGCAGGCGCAGCTGTGTAGAATGTTCTGTTCAGCAGGGATGTGGCTATGGGGCTCCAGGAGCAGTTAGTGAAGCACTAGACGGAGTTAGCTAAAATTAGGACAAAATAGAGTCACTCCTAGGTCAAGACTATATTATAATAAGTGGGGAATTGAAACTAGAAACACTGCAGAGCAGGAACTAGATTCCATACATCTCTGAGGTTTATGTCACATTCTCAAAGACTGAAATCCCCAAAGACTCATATCTCTATAGTTTTGGAAATAGAGGGATTTGGTTGGGAGAGATGAAGATGGAGGAAAACCTACTAATGTAGTCTTTGTTTGAAAATGCCTATAATGAGGCAGGACCATGGTGGCACACACCTTTAATCTCAGCTTTTGGGAGGCAGAGGAAGATGATCTCTGAGTTCCAGTCTAGCCTGGTCTACAGGAGTTCCAAGACAGCCAGGGCTACACGTTTTTTAAAATCTGGCTCAGATTTAAAAAATAAAAGTACAAAAAATAAATTATAAAACCGAAAATGTCCTGGAAAATTTATTTCAAAAGATTTGTTTATACTAGTATATTAATAAACAAAGAGTTATTTGCCTTTTAATAGAAGCTAATCTAGATACAACAAGAAGCCAGGTGTGGTGGAACACATCTCTAATCCTAGGACTCATGAGATCACAAGTTTAAAACCAGACTGAACCACATTGTAAAACACTATCTCAAAATAAGCATACACAAAATAGGAAACAACAGAAAAAGAGACAGGACATGTAAGTCCCTTTACACAATAAAATAGACGATAATAACATACGTATTTTTGCAAGTACGAGCATGAAGGGAAATGATCCGCTTTTAGAAGTTTCTAAAGTCTTAGACAACTTAGTGCCTTCAGTATGGGAAAATGAGAAGAGAGAATGTTCAGCATGGTTTAGGACAAAACCAACAATGGCAATTTAAAATTTTTTTAAAAAGCATTAAAAAGGAGAAAATCTAGCATTTGAAAAGCAAGGAGAGTTTATATGTAATTGAGTAGAGCTGTCCCATAACCATCAGGAGACTTCCACAAAAGATGAGTTAATCTTCAAAGTTTTGCATTGGAATGACTATCTGTTTTTTTCTCTTGTTTTTTTGTTTTGTTTGTGGTGGTGGTGGTTTGTTTGTTTGCTGTCTTTGGGGAATATGTTCACAATTGTTTCCTATATGGGTGATCTTCCTACAATTCCTCCAGGATGAGTTATACCACAACATGAGCCCTTTCTGTTCACCTTCTCCTCATCTGTAATATTTGGGGTACTTGGAAATTCCCTCTACACTTACACACAAAGCACAGGTCTGACAGCCACCATACCAGTGCTCAGCCAACAAAACCGCATCTTACCAAGCTTCTTATGCTGGAGCACAATTACCTTCTGTCCATCCATTACTATTGCCGGTTTCATGAAAAACATGGCTTCAGTTAAGACAACAATAACAAGTTAAAACCTTGGATTTTCATCACCTAGAAAAAATGCCAAAGCAAGCAAGTAATGTTTTGAACTGTTTATCTTTTCATTCTCATATCAAGTAGCATATCTGAATTTTCCACATAAAATACATTAGGCTGAATGGGAAGAAAAAAATCTTTTCTTGATGACTTTGCTTGTTTGTTTGATTGGTTTGGTTTTTCAAAACAGGGTTTCCCTGTGTAACCTTGGCTGTCCTGGGACTCGCTCTGTAGACCAGGCTGGCCTCAAACTCACAGAGATCCACCTGCCTCTGCCTCCCAAGTACTGGGATCAAAGGTGTGCACCACCACGCCCAATTTTCATAACGTCTTAAGACTCAAGTTTAGAAGCCTTGATTTCAGGCTGGGTAACTGGCTCAGTAAATGGATAATGCCAGAGATCTGTGTTTGTATCCTTGGAACCCAAATAATGGGGTGGGCTCACTGTAACTGCAGCCCTCTGGAAGAGGGGCTGAGAGACGTGGAGTCCAAGAACTCACAAGCAACCTTAACCAAAAAGGTAAGTTCTGTCACGAGCCTTTTCCCCCCTAAAAATCATTACAGGAACCATCACCCTGGGGAGTCTGCAGGGAACCTCACACCCATAATTATGTTCTATTGAGAACCTGCCCCACACCCAATTAACTTATCTGTTAGCAGAATGCGCCTCACATTCCAGCTATCCAGGGAATCAGGTGTGGCAACTTGTGACTTCTTGGCCTACCTCCTGGCCTACGTGACGAACCTGGCCTACGTGACCTGGAACACTCGGCAAGAATCTCGTTTCCCTACCCTTCAGGGGCTATATAAGCAGCAACCATGATCCTAATAAACAGAGGCTTTGACAAATCTGCTTGGCCTCCTTCTTCTGTCCTAGCTCATTCCCTTCCAGGTAGCGCCCCTCCGAGACCCTGGAATAACTGATTGCAGGGTGGGTTACAAACCCCTAGACTGAGTAACCCACCCAACGCAATCGACAAAGTTCCAGGTTCAGTTAAAGACCTTATCTAAAAAAAAAAAAAAAAAGAAAGAAATTAAAGGCAGGCAGATAGCAGTAAAAGAAGATACCAGATGTCAGCATTTGGCCTTCATATATGAATGCATAGGTGCATATATACACACACAAATAGAGACTTTCATTAGACCTAATTTCAAATCTGCTTTGTGGCTTGGGAATTCAGATAAAAATCTGTTCTTTTGGGGATTTGTTTTTCTTTTGGCTTGTTTGAGGCATGGTCTTTCTATGAAGCCCTGGTTGGCCTGGAACTCCCCATGAAGACCAGGTTACAACTAAACTCAACAGAGATCCGCTGACCTCTACCCCCTGAGTGCAGGAGCAAGGCATCCATCACCACACCCAGCTTAAATCCATTTTCTCCTGTAAAGTCCCCCGACTTTTAAACAAGCATCTATGAAGCCAAACAGTTTATAACTAAGTAAGACCTCTGTGTGATTTCTTTGAGACTTACTGACTGCAGGGACCAGGCAAGACAGAAACCTCAGACAACAAATGGTGCCCAGCCTGTGGACGACTGCATCCACATAAAGCCTGAGAGAGCTTGGGAAGTAATTATAGCCAAAAAAGAATAGAGTTAAGCACAGCATATTGATAACAGCATTTTCTCAGGTGGGCTCTGTTTGCTAGAGGCGAATGTGTCTTATTTAAGAGAGGCTTCCTGACTCAGCTTTAGCTACAAAACCTTACAGCTCTTTTAAGAGGCTCTGCCACAAAACACTTAAATGGTGTTGATGAAAAGCTGACCGCATGCGTTTTTCAGCCATAGTGGGGAAAAAGCCGCACCATTTTAAAATGCTGGCTTTCCGGGCCATCCTGACAGGGCAAACTCAGCCTCCAAAGTGTTGGGATTAAAGGTGTGTTCCACCACACTCAAATACCCCCCTATTTTTTTCTCTCAAGCCTACATATATTTTTAAACACACAGTAAACCATTTAGAGGTTTGAACTCTACAAGTTCAAGGCGTGGTGGCACATGCCTTTAATCCCAGCACTTGGGAGGCAGAGACAAGCAGATCTCTGTGAATTCAAGGACAGCCTGGTCTACAGGGGGAGTTTCAGGACAACCAAAGATACACAGAGAACCTGCCTCAAAAAGCCAAAAGTTAAAAGTAAAAATAAAAGAAATAAAGGTTAAAATAAAGCCACATAAAGATGAAAAATACACAGAGAGTCTGGATACTGTATGTTATTATGTTCTCTTTGAATTGTTTGAACGCTGAGGAAGGAGCAACAGCTGCTAAAATATATTTATTTATAAATGCTGCTGAATTAATCCAAGATAGGTATTTTGATCTTTTTCATCTTTAACGAACTTGTCTGGGGATGATTAGCCTTGTACTGTAGTAACATTTGTAGTATAAAATCCAAGCATTTGCTGTGAACAGCTGAGAAAGCAGTCAGCAAGAAGCCAGGGTTAATAGTAACAGAGGTTACTTTAAGTCCTCTGTGAAAGAGCCCCAGAAAGCACTCTGTGCTGAGCCCAAGTCTCTTCTTCTGGCCATAAAGAGTCTCTCCTCCTGGGGATTTGCTCTGGAATGTTGTGGAACCTTTAGATGGTAGAACCTTGCTGGAGGAAGTAGAGGAAAGGCATGCCTTAAAATTTCATAATTTCTTGTTCCATCTCTACTTCTTACCTTCTCACGAAATGTGACCAGCTGGCTCCTTTTCCTGCTGCTCTGCCCACCCTACTGTGGTGGACTGGATTTCACTGCAACTCTTACCCAAAATAAGCCTTTCTTCCCTTTATAGAAAAAAAAAACAGCACACAGAAACACATTTTTAAGAGCTTAAAAACACAATGACCATTGGTGTTTAACGTTGACTCTGCTTCTTCTAGACTTGGAGCCAATGGCAGTGACAACCTGGAGCCTTGCTGGTGTTTCTGTCTTTGGAGAAAAGCAGAAGATCCAGGTTTGGTGGTCTGCCCACTGCACCCACCAACCCATGCACCCCGATTTCAAATGTCATGTATTTATAAATACATTGATATAATCATTCATTTATTCACTCATTTAAAAAATATTCATTTACTGGATGAGATTAGTCTGCATAATGTCAATTATGCATACAGTTAGGTAATTGTCTTTGAGCCCATTCACAACCCCATATCCTTTCATTTCTTAAACCTCCCATCATCAGCCCACTTCTCCACAACGTTGGTCCAGCTGCCCTCATGTGTTCAGAACATATACTATTTCATGTGTCTATCATGTGTAGGAGGAGCCACATCTAAGAAACATGCCATGCCTGTCACTCTAAGGCTGACTTTTTTTTTTCACTCAGTGAGATTATCCTCAGTTGCACCCATCTTCCTGAGAACCATCTGTCTAAGCTACTATTCTATTGCTGTGAAGAGACACTATGACCAAGACAGCTTCACTGGGAACTTGCTTACAGTTTCATGAGGGAGCCCATGATTATCAAGACAAAGAGCATGGGCAAGCATGGCAGCAAGAGCGGGCATAGAGCAGGCACACTATCCAAGAGCGTGTATCTGACCCACAAGCAGGAAGCGGGGAGAGAGAGAATGAGACTGTGCCCAGAGTAGGCTTTTGATACCTCAAATCCCACCGCTGCGATACATCTTCTCCAACTAGGACACAACTCTCAGTTCTTCCTAAAGAGTCCACCAACTGTGAACCAAACACTCTAATATATGAGCCTATGGAGACCACGCTCAGTAAAACTACCACACCACAAAACTCCATTCTTCTCTGTGGGCGAAAATAATTCCACTGGGCTTATAAAATGTTCCTTCTTTGTCCATTCCTCCGTTATGTCATACCCAGGTTGGCTCCATCTCTCAGCTGTTGTGAACAGGGCTGCAAAAAAAAAAATTAGATGTGCAAGTTTCTCTAGGATATGTTGACTCAGAGTTTAGAGGTAAACACAAACAAGTGGTAAGGTAGAGACTGATGGAGCTCTCTTTAATTCTCGTGAGACTCCTTCCCTTCGACCCACACTTTGGCCAGAGTAGTTACATCCTCACCAACAATCTACAAGGGTCCCGGTTCTCCACACCCCCTTCCCCAATCCCCACCAGCGTTTGTTCTCCTTTGTTTTCTTGATGACCTCCACTGCCCTTATGACTGGGATCTGATGGAATCTGAGCGTCCGTGCCTGCTCAGACAACTAGCAAGGATGAACACTTCCCCCATGCCCAATGGCATTGGCACTTTAGACTCTGAGAACTGACTGTTCACTTTGTCAGGCCTTTGTTGGCTGGGAGATTTGGTGATTTCTTCTTTAAAATTCTGGGTTCTTAGTGTCTTCTAGACAGGAATCCTCTGCCAGATGAAGAGCTAGTAAAAAACATTCTCTTCAGTTCTGTGGGTACTTGACAAACATATCACTCCCTTTGCTGGGCATAAGATTTTCAGTTTAATGACATACATTTGCCAGATGGTGGCACCATTTCCTCAGTCCTATTCAGAAGTGCTTGCCCAGGAGGATAGCCTGTCCTGTTTTGGCTGCTTCTTTTTCAAGCTCTAGAGCTTTGGGTAGAATAGAATGGTCTTGGAACCATTTGAACTGCTATTGCTACAGGGAGAGAGAGAGAGAGAGAGAGAGAGAGAGAGAGAGAGAGAGAGAGAGAGAGAGAGAGAGAGAGAATAATTTAATTGCATTCTACTGGCGGCCATCAAATTTTCCAAGGAATCTTTGTTGAAAGTATTGTCTGTCTTTTCTCAAGAGTATTTTTTTTTGCTTTCTGTATTATTTTTAAGATTTCATTTGTGCTTTTATTTGGCTCACTGGCTTCTTTATTTATTTATTTATTTATTAAAGATTTCTGTCTCTTCCCTGCCACCGCCTCCCATTTCCCTCCCCCTCCCCCAATCAGGTCCCCCTCCCTCGTCAGCCCAAAGAGCAATCAGGGTTCCCTGCCATGTGGGAAGTCCAAGGACCCACCCACCTCCATCCAGGTCTAGTAAGGTGAGCATCCAAACTGCCTAGGCTCCCACAAAGCCAGTGCATGCAGAAGGATCAAAAACCCATTGCCATTGTTCAAGAGTATATTTTCATCTGCATCTTGGTGAAAAATTAGGTGTGCCTGAATGCAGGCCATCACAATGTCATCAATCTATGCAAGTATCTGGACATCAGCAAACTCTATGACTGAATATCACTATCACTGAGAGTACCGGAAGTCTGGTGTGGTGACACAGCCTTCATCGCATTGACAAGAAAGGCACTGGCTGTCATGACTGTTTGAGGTTCCCCGTGAATTGAGATTTTTAATAAAATTTCCAGAGAGTCTGGCTGGGTAGCTGTGTCTGGCCTGACAGTCACTGCTCTGAACTGATGGATTGGCCTGGAATTTGCAGGCCCCTCTCCCTATCTGTGCAGGTGGGGTGCTAGGATAGCAGTCTACAACATCACACACAAGAACACTATGTACCTAACACTCTTAAGCATACAATTAAACAAACATTGGCCAAAACACAAGAGGCACTTGCTCATTTCTGGGCACTTCAAAGAACCAATGGAGCTGATTTCTCTCTGCAATGACCTCCCATGGCTCTTGGGCTGTGACTGGGAGTTTCTGGAGTTTTCTAAGCCTAGCCAGTGCACTTCCCTTTGAAGGCAAGCGCTTTTTGTGGCGGGAAGGCATCTGGGCCCCAGCACAGCTTGGAGTTGGAGGTCGACAACTCGGCTGTGTCTGAATTTTGCTGTACGTTTTCAGCAGGGCCAACACAGGGAATACAAGTCTGTAAGAGGATGCTTCTGCTGGGTCCCCCTCTCCCACCGGACCCTCTGGTTTCTGTCTTCCCGCACAGAAAGCAGACTGGGACCTGCTGGACTTGCCCTGCTCTCCGTGAGAATCCCTTACCCTCCACAGCCTTCCAAGCTCACCACCAGGCTGGGAAGCTGCTCTAAGCCTGTGAAAGCTGTCCTCACTCGGTGAGAAGTCCCCTGACAAAGGTAGCAAGGCAGAGGCCAAGGGTCAGGACAAAACAAGGCTGGGGCTCTGAAGCTGTTCCTCCGAAGGCATCCCACTTGTCTTTCACACACACACACACACACACACACACACACACACACATGCACAGACAAGACATTTGGCTCTATGCTATAAGCATCACGTCCAGGAGGAGACCTTATGGATTAATTATAGCGATTTATATCGGCATCTCACCCAGTTTCTCCGTGACAGTTTTTCAGCCTTAGAAACTTTGGAAAAACAGGGCTGACTTAGCAGCTTGGGTACAATGAGGCAGAGCCAGCAGCAGTCAGCCTGCTGTGAAGCCTTATACCGTTTTGGTTAATCTCTGCTGCAAAATCTTGTACCGATTTGGTTTCTCAGAGACGGTTTTCCAGTCTTACACAGTTTAGAACAGCAGCATTTGCTTAATAACTTGGGTACAATGAGCAGAGCCTACCTCAGCCTGTGGGCTCTCTCTTTTTTACAGTGGCAGCTGCCACTGGCTGCCCAAATATTGGCAGAGCGCAAAGGGGCGAATGTGAGGCAAATAGCAACTTTAACCATGGATATTTTTTAATAGAGTATTATGTTTTAGGTTCTTTTTTACAAACCAATTTAAAAAGAAATAGGCTTCATTAAGCTTGTGTCTGTGTGTCTGTGTATGCATATAAACCCTTGCACGCACCATTACAGCTCCTATTTCTATCCTCTTCTGCCTGTTCTATTCGCTGCTCCTAGCCCCTTTTGTGGGTTTCCATCCATCCTTGAAGGCGAAGGCGTAAGTCACAAACAACCCCACACCAGTTTGGAATTATGATTAATAGAATGGTTATTTATTTAAAGGGGAAAAACTTACAGATCACCGTCCCAGGCAACAGCCCTCTGCACAATCAGGAAGGGAGTCTAGTCACCAGAAGTGGAGCAGGAAGTAAGAGAGCGAGGAGAGGGAAGTGGTCGCTTTTTTTAAAGGGAGAGAGACCACGACCCAATGGGCTGGTATCTTGGCGGCTATTGGCTGGAGGAGCGGAAGGACCTCCCACAACACATCCCCAAGTATTTCCTCACTCTGACCTGTTATCATATGTATTACATACTGTGCCCCCTGCTTCTTGTCCACAACATCTTCTCTCCCCTTCTCACACTGGCCCACTCTTGCTTTTATATCGCATGCATAGACACACACAGTCGCACATATAGACACACACACACACACAGGCGCACACACGCACTCACACAGAAAGGCATACAGAATACAGAACATCTAGCTTCTGCTTACTACAGAAAACCTAGCATTTGTCTCTCTGGGTCTGGCTTATTTATTTCACTCACATAATGATCCCCAGGTCTACACATTCCTGCTCATCTCATTCTCTACAACTACTGATGTGTTACCACTCCTGATTTCTTGTCCCCATTCATGTGCTGGTGGACATCCTGGCTGGTTCCCTTTCTGGGCTGTTGTGAGCAGTGCAACAGCAAACTCGGATGTGTAGGCATCCCTGCTGTACACTGACGGTGAGACAGCAGTCCTCTTGTAGCTGTTCTGAGGAGCTTCCTGCTGGCAGCCAGAGAGGCTGCCCCAGTTCCAGTTCCTGCTAGTAGTGTGTATGTGTGTCAACATCCGTGTTTTCCACACCTTGTCCAGCTCTGTTGGCCTTGGTTTCCTTGATACTAGCCATTGTGACTGGGGTGAGGGGTTGCTTCCAAACACTCTTTATTCCACTTCCCGGGTGACGAGTATGGTGAACAATTGCTCGAGTTTGTGCTTCTTCTTCTGAGGACCATCTCTTCCGTTCACCGTCCCACTTACGGATTAGATGACGTGGTTTTCTTGTGTCGTTGTACGGTTTTCCATGTGTGTGAGGAATCACTCAGATCTAGAGCTGACAACTTTGATTTTGTTTTGTTTTTCACCTGTTCTGCAGGTGTCCCTTTACTTTGTTCATGTTTCCTTTGTTGTACAGAAGCTTTTCAATTTCACATAAGCCCACTTGTCAATTCCTGAGGTTTTTATCCTACCCTGCCCATATCTTTGTCAAAGTCCTAGGCTTACTTGACTGTGTGGTTAGGTTGCTCTGGTTTCCTGTAGCACTTCAGGTCTTGTCTATGAGACTTTGATTCATTTGGAATGATTCCAATGTGGTGAAAGACTTTGAGCCACCTTAGCATTACTGCACCTCCCGCCCCTCTTCCTGGGAACCAGGACCCTGGTAACCAACCACGCATGCACGGGAGCTTTGAGTACTTTCCAGCCCCATTGTAGTCTTTCTTCAATAGACCCGGACCCTGGAACTGGGGTGAGACGACCTGCAGGTGTTCCTCCTTGTAATCGCCATAACATTGATCAAGTAGAGTTAGCTGACCATTGAATAAACTAGTCAAAATAGTTGACAAATGATTTTTGGACTTTCCCTTTGATTCTGTACTACAAAACAAAATCAAAGTTGTCAGCTCTAGATCTGAGTGATTCCTCACACACATGGAAAACCGTACAACGACACAAGAAAAACCACGTCATCTAATCCGTTAAGTGGGACGGTGAACGGAAGAGATGGTCCTCAGAAGAAGAAGCACAAACTCGAGCAATTGTTCACCATACTCGTCACCCGGGAAGTGGAATAAAGAGTGTTTGGAAGCAACCCCTCACCCCAGTCACAATGGCTAGTATCAAGGAAACCAAGGCCAACAGAGCTGGACAAGGTGTGGAAAACACGGATGCTGCCACACACACTGCTAGCAGGAACTGGAACTGGGGCAGCCTCTCTGGCTGCCAGCAGGAAGCTCCTCAGAACAGCTACAAGAGGACTGCTGTCTCACCCGTCAGTGTACAGCAGGGATGCCTACACATCCGAGTTTGCTGTTGCACTGCTCACAACAGCCCAGAAAGGGAACCAGCCAGGATGTCCACCAGCACATGAATGGGGACAAGAAATCAGGAGTGTGGGGCTGGAGAGAGGCTCAGAGATTAAGAGCACTGCCTGCTCTTCCAAAGGTCCTGAGCTCAATTCCCAGCAACCACATGGTGGCTCACAACCATCTGTAATGAGGTCTGGTGCCCTCTTCTGGCTTGCAGTCATACACACAGACAGAATATTGTATACACAAAGAAACAACAGACTCTGACTCAACAAGGTAGAAGAAAAGAACGTACCTCCAAATGTTTTTCTCTGACCAACATGTGTGTGCCCGTGCCTGGCCTATGAGTGCCCAGCACACAAAGGGAGAAGGGGGCTTGTGTTAGAGTTTCTTCAGGCACACTTAAAGGTTTTGTAAATTATTCCGAAATAATTCCAATGGATAAAATAATGGTCCTAATGGATGTTTGACTCCAGGCACAGACTTAAAAAGTCCCCAAACCGTACTCTACAAACTCATGAGTTGTGTGTGATGAAAAGATTCATAAATTTGTAAATTCTCAAAATAACAAAGCAGGGCATTTAATTAAACAGGAGAAAAAACAACAACAAACCAAAAACAAAGATCTAGGCCTGTTGGTACCATTGAGGGCTTCGGCTCTGAAGCCAGCTCATGAATTGGATCTGGTCGGCTAAATGTGGTTTGGGGAGCTCTGACTGACAGCCAGATGGAAACCACCTCCCTAACAGGAGGAGGACCAGTCAGGGTCTCGCTGTGCCTTCAACCTTCTCTAGCAGGCAGGTTAGAGCCATGGGTTTCTCTCAGACCTGTGCCAAACAGGGCACAGTCTCCACACGGTCCACTGATGAGCTCTTTCAGGCAATCCTCCAGGTCCTCGGTTCTGCTCCGAATGGGTCCTGGCCAGCTACGCAGCAAGCGCCAGCTGCTTCCTGACACTTAGGTATTCTACCTGAGGTTCCTGCCTCTGGTGTCATGTCACCTAGATCTAACATTGGTCAGCCCATCTGAGGGGTGCCCATGGGTGACAGTCAGCTTGCCAACTTTACACAGCATGAGGCATCTGAAAAGAGAGACCCTCAACTGAAAGGATGCCTCCATCAGATTGCCTGTAGGGAGGTGTGGGGGTGGTATTTTCTTCATTAACAGATGGTACAGGAGGGTGGTAGTGTAATGTAAAAGGACCAAGGAAAGACCCTGACCTTGACTTGACCCCCAAGCCCAGACCTGGACCAAGAATAAAACAAAACAAAAACAAAAAAAAAACAAACAAACAAAATAACCCTACTAACCCTGAACATAAAATCCCTGAGCTTCAAGATCAGGCCACAGAATCTCACCACCCTCTGAGTTTACCCCCAAAATCAGACCACATAATCCCTCCAATCCCAGGCCAAGCTGGAAAGTTCTGCTCCCCTCCCCCGCCACCAAGAAACCTTATATAAAACCTGCTTTCTGTTTTCTCTGCTTCTTCTCACCCCAGTAGAGGTTGCCTCCCACCTGGCCTTTCCCCTCTCAATAAATCTCTGATTGTGAGGGTTTTTTGTACCCAGTGATACTGGCTCCTGACTGCCAGGACGCCTTTCCATTTGATGTGTAAACGTTATACTTTTTTCCCACTGGGGGTTGCGGCAACACCAGGCAGGATGCTCTAGGAGGTATAGAAGAGCTGGCTCAGCAAGCCAGTGAAAAAGCAAGATTGTGAGCAGCCCTCCTCTGCGGTCTCCATTTCACTTCCTGCCTTGACATCCCTCCTATGACGGTCAACGATCAGGATGTTTGAGCCAAATAAACCTCCTCCATCCCAGGTTGCTTTTGGTCATGATATTTGCCACATCAATACAAAGTAACCTAAGATAAATGTGTACTTGGTCCACTGGTCCTCATCAGAGCCAGT
The DNA here is from genome assembly GCF_014885135.2 of Alexandromys fortis. Taxonomy (NCBI): domain Eukaryota; kingdom Metazoa; phylum Chordata; class Mammalia; order Rodentia; family Cricetidae; genus Alexandromys; species Alexandromys fortis. The sequence goes on along the minus strand of NW_026067914.1, from coordinate 70,233 downwards.
GGATGCTTTTGGTGGCAGAGAATGAAGATGAAAGGGAGGCTGAGAGACACGCCCCTTTTGAGAAAGGGGGTTGGTGGACAGAACTTTGGGGGATGGGCAAGTCCTAACTGCCACAGGCTGGGCGTTATATAGCCCACTGCTGGAGCTGTGGTCCTCAGACAGGCAGTCTTTATCTCCTTGTGGCGTTTCTAACAGCTCAGCTACCAAAGGTGGCGAGCCAAATGGCCATCCCCAGCCACCCAGGCACAGGAGTGGCAGCAGAAGGGAAGCAGACCCTGTGCTCAAAGGGAACACTGTGTCACATGGACAGGAGAAATACATTCAGACATTCTGCACACCAGGGCAGTGATCCTCAAGTAAACTCTCCAAGGATGTTCAGAGCAGCTGCCTATGGGCATCCCATGCCCCTGGCATCTTAAGTAGACAGCGTGGAGAGCCCTGTGGTTCAGAGGAGTTGGGTAGGGGCCCAAGAAAGTTTGGGCTCTTCCAGTGACAGTGGAGTCAAGGTATAAAGCCAGTGTAGTTGATGCCCCAGGCCTCAGCGTATTGGCCCTCCCAAGCTAGACAGTCAAGAGGCGGGGAGTATGAAGCTGCAGTTGACCGGGACCATGGCACAGGTCCTGTATTGAATGAAAGTCACCGATGAGGCCCTTGGAAAGGAATACAAAGGTGATCCGCAGAAGCAGATCTGGAAGTCATCTGTCCCATTATTTCATAAGGCTGTCTGCAAAGCTGAAAGAGGAGGCTGCAGACATGCCTGTCTCCTATAATTTACAACTGCTCTTCCCCCCACCCCAAATGGATCCTCAAAGCCAAGCCTTTCTTAGAGACTAACATCCAGGCACGGAAGATACCTGGGTAGTATTCAGCCTTGCTATGTGGGTTGAATGAAGGTCTGGGTTGGGCACCACACCTCCATTAGTCTCAGCCTGAGCTAAATGTCTGTGGGGGTGGGACCCCCAGCCTTGCTCTTCCATCTGCTGTTATCGCTTCCTACAATGTCCTCCAGAAGGAAGCACACGGCGGGCCTTCTCCATGTCCCTCTACACTATTCTTAACTGCAAGGCTCTGCTCACTGAGGGAGGGAGAAGCTCAACTACTCGTCACCAGCTCCAGCACGACCTACAAACGACGGGGTATTGTAGGCTTAATGTGGAGCCCCTTGTAAACATTTGTAGCCTGACCAGGTTCTGGAGGCCCACATGCTATATGTGGAAGCACAGCCTCCAGAGAAGCAAGGCGGATGCAGCCTGATCCCAAACAGCTGCCATGACTGAGTGAGAACCAGATCCATCCCACTGCTGTTGGTTGCACAGGCTGAGAACACAAAGGGCCATGCCCAGCCAGCTCTCAGCTACATAAGCTACTGATGTTGCCATTCCCTCATTTCGGGGGTGAATTTTATGCAGTACACACTGAAGGGCACAAGTCCCTGGGTATTGTGAGCATACAGGACTCAGACTGAACAGGCTGAAGAATAGCACACAATTTCTCTGCTGACACAGTTGGGTGAGAGTTGGCTCTTCTGTCGGACACCAGCAGGAATCTCCCGTATAGGCTGGATCCTATAAGTTGCTACTCTGATTTGACCTTCTGATAGCTCTTGGTTCCCGCAGATCAGACCACCCTCCAGCTTGGCTGAAGATGGATTCACCGTCTCACTCCATCCTCTCCAGGAGTGCCCTGGTAGCTTCCAGTCATGGAGTGTGTCTCTAGGGTACAGCTCCCTCCATCACTTCTGCCTGGTGTGTGCTCCAATGCTGACTACTTACAAGGAGGTCCCTGTCACACACTGCATGCTTGTTCCTCTTTTGTCTCTTTCCAGAAGGCCATACTTTGCAAACACCTGAGAACAGGATCCCACCATGATGTTTGTTGGGCTCAGAGAATCTTAACGTGCATAGTGCAGCCAACTGCAGAAGGAGCTGTAAAAAAAAGAAAAAAAAAATTGTCCTGGGTGAATGATCCCGGCTCTCCAAATCATGAGCTCTTAAACCGTCAGCCTTTCTAGGAATCAGCCTTTCCTACAAGCTCTAGCAAGGGTCTTTGCAGTTAGCTGGCAGGGTTTTGACTTAGGATCCTGTGTAAGCAGAAAGACAAAGTGCAAGGAGCCATGATACCTCTACTGGCAGGGGAGCTCGTTTCTCTCCTGGACTCTAGCTGGCATACACAGGGACAGCAGGGTGGTGAACAAGAGAGGAAGCCTGGGGTTTTCCATGGCTCCTTTAGCCCAGCAGGACTCTGGGCTTTCTAGAGCAGTCCACCACCAAATCTACACATCACCTGATAGCAATACATTGATAATGTTTCCCCCGCTTCTACCAGCTAGCGGCTCTCTGAAACAAGACCTCATTTAGTGTGTGTGGTGGAGCAGCAAAATACACAGCTATGGCTCTATGCAACTCTTCTGTTTTCATCAAGATGCTTGGGTCCCATGACAATTTTATCTATGTCAATCAAGATGACTGGCATGTGGGGCTTGCCTAGTTGGCACTTTCCTCAAGAGAAAAACCTGGTGAGCATTTGTCACCCCAGATCAGATATTGGTGACATCATCATAAGTTCCACTGTAGGGTTCTATCTCAGGAGGACAGTTAACAGTCAGTGACAGGAGATGGAAAGAGTCTGAACATCCTTTGAGGCCTCTGCTGCTTTTGAAAAGTGGTAGGGACCATTTTCCTACTATGAGGACAATAGTAGTAAAATGAGTTCCTGAGAACTCTTTAAGCCTGAGTTCAGGCGGAGCCCCCAGTAGTTCAAGGCAGAGAAATTTCAGGAAGCTGAGGTCACAGCTTGAAGATAAGGGCCGAGGGCCCTGCACTGAAATGCTGTCTATCAGGACTGAGGGTGAGGGACAAGTGGGAGGGACCAAAGAGGTCAGTGCCCCTGCAGCAAGAAAGCACTGGCCTGGGAAGCTCAACTTTGGGCTCATATGTTCAAAACCACAAATTCTCTCTCTCTCTCTCTCTCTCTCTCTCTCTCGTGCCTAGAATGACGCCAGTTTTCTTTTGGCCATGAGCCTTGTCTCCAAAGTCACGCAATTTGTTGTTCCTGCATCCTATAGCAGGATGTTTTCGACTTTACATCTCTAAACTCAGTGCCCTCAATGTTTCATGGTTATGGCACTTACTTTGCCAGACTGATGCCTCCACAGTATCCAGCACTTTGTGGGTTATTTCTACTTTTGCTGGGACCTCCCTCCCATTCCTCAGCTAATTACTGTTTCTCTTTATCAACTGGAACATCCCAATGTGATAACCAGGCTAGCTTAATATGAAATAGAAAATGAGGAAATAGCTCAACACCAGGAATCCAGCGATGGACCAGAAATACAAAAGGGACCAGCAGGGCTCATGCCTGCCAGATTTATACATAAACATTAGCCCGAGGCAAACAAGCCCCCTTGGGCTGGGCTTCCCCTACACCAATGATGATGTTTGGGTGATCTAGTGGCCTCCTTAAATCCCCAGTGGGGATCCTAGTGCTCTAGAAACACCCTTGAGGAATTCTGAAGTCCATCTTCACATATCAGAGGGAACAAAGGTTGGCCTTTCTAGACATATGGAGTCTCCAACTGTCCAGCATGGGCAAGCTGGTAGGGTCTCCATTTGCACATACAGGGATGATATGATATCCACGTCCTCCACATCCAGGTCAAGGATTGCACTGTAGTGCGGAGGGCATGAGCACAATAGTAGTGAAATGAGTTGCTGGGGCTCTTTAAGCCTGGGTTCAGGCAGAGGCCCCAGTAGTGCAAGGTAAAGAAATTTCAGAAAGCTGGGGTCACAGTGGTCTGAAAATAAGGCCCAGGATTCCTGCAGTGAAATGTTGTCCACCAGCACTGGTGCGACAAGTGGGAGGGCTGGATGACTTGGCGTCAATGTGACTTTAAGGCTCGGCTGAGCTCTTAGGACCTCTGTGTTGTAGTATGGATACAGGTACTTGGACACATATACACTGGTTTGTGTAATAAACAAAGAGCTAGACAGAAGTTCTTTCACATTCTCTACCTCAAGAGGAGGAAGAGCAAGCAACCTGACCAAGAATTTACATATTAAAGAGTCCCCATGAAGTGGCTTGATCGAGGTCACAGGACAAATGAGGTTTCTGGGTCTCTTCATTCTGCAGCCTGTAGGCCCTTTTGATCAGCTGCATCAATGATTGTCTGTTTGCAATTCCCCTGGCGCCTTTGTAGTAGATCACTACTGCTGGGTAGGTAGGCTCCACACTGTGCTCTCAGACAACTATCTATGATATTTTTATATGATATCTTCATATTGTGGGGTGCATCTAACAGGATGCTCCTATTTTGTAATGAAATGAGTGTGCTTGGTCATTCTTTCCATCAGTTGTGACAAGTGGCTGATAATCAGACATGACCGGCTCGCCTTAGATGGACTTTGGCTGATTCTCCTGGGCATTGTGCCGGGTGAGCGGCTCGCCCTGGCACGCAGTTTCGCTGATTCTTCTGGGCATTGTGCCGGGTGACCTCCTCCTCTTGGAAGGAATTTTTCGCTCTCTAGGGGCACTGTGCCGGGTGATAGGCTCAGCTTGGACGGAGTTCGGCTGATTCTCCTGGGCATTGTGCCGGGTGACCGGCTCACCTTGGACTGACTTTTTCGCTCTCTTGGGACACTGTGCCTGGTGATCGGCTCGCCTTGGACTGAGTTTGGCTGATTCTCCTGGGCATTGTGCCGGGTGACCTTCTTTGGCGGACGTTACTGTTAATTCTATAGAGTCATTCTGCTGGGTGACCAGCCTGCCTTGGACCGATTCATTCGGGTTCTCGGTGGACATTGTGCTGGGTGACCTGCTCGCCTTGGTCGGAGTCCTTCGGATTCTCAGTGGGCATTGTGCCGGGTGACCTGCTCGCCTTAGTGACACTTTTTCTGACTCTCGGTGGCATTGTGCCGGGTGACCTGCTCGCCCTGGGACGCAGTTTCTCTGATTCTTCTGGGCATTGTGCTAGGTGACCTCCTTCACTTGGACAGACTTTTTCGCTCTCTAGGGGCATTGTGCCGGGTGACCTGCTCGTCTTAGAGGCACTTTTTCTGACTCTCGGTGGGCATTGTGCCGGGTGACCTGCTCGCCTTGAATGGATATTGGCTGATTCTCCTGGGCATTGTGCCGGGGGACCTGCTCGCCTTGGACGGACTTTTTCTAATACTCTGTGGGCATTGTGCCGGGCCCGTTTCCCTTCCTTGATGTGTCCTGGGCTTCATCCCCTCAGCCATTGCTCAGGGACTAGAGGAAAAGGCATTTGCAGTTAGCACTCATCAGGTAACAGAGAGTGGACTCCAGGTGAGGTCCCTTCCTGCTCTGCAGAGGCTGCTGCTCTCTGGGGCCTCACATGACGGGGACTTTTTCCTAGCTGCACTTGAGTACACGCTGAAAGCCCTGCCCATGACAAAATCTGTCTCTGCCTCCCTACAGAAAGCCTGTCTCTAAACACTATCACACAGGTGTGAGGGTCTTGCCATTCAGTCTGGGGAAGACACCAGCATGCATCTCTTTTGAGCTGCAGGCGGCCAAAGAACCGTGAAAGGCATGCTTTCATTCTTCCTCTCTGCCTCTTCTGGGGTTCCTTTCAGTGTGGAAGCAGTCTACAAATCGGGATGTTGCCCAGGTGTCAAGGGCATTGCTCCTGAGGAGTTTGCTGAATCTCAGGCAAAGGCAAGCCACAGCTGAGCATGGGGGAGCTGGATTCCACTGGAGGCTCTCCTACTTGGGACAATAGAAGAAAATCAAAACCACGAAGACAATTTAACCCCCATGACCTGTCCTCGGGCAGGTGCTGGTCTGGGAGGAGATTCCTGAAAGGCCAAGGGCAGGATACTGGCTCTTGGTTTCTGGGGGAAAGCAGAAGGGGAGGGATTTTTGTGTCATGGGAAGGTGTACGGCTGGGATCCCAATCTTTGCTGAGGTGCTTCAGACAAGCCCAAAGTTGTAGAGAGTCTTTCGGGGTGAGAAACATCCCTGTGTTTTTCTCATAATCTCTCTTCTGCACTGATGTACAGATGAATTTAGGTCATGCCCAAGGGCGGAAAGCGCTGTTAAATGGTGTGGCTTGGGCAGGTCTCACTTGGAATAATCTGTGGACTTTGCTCATATTTGGTGGACTATGGATTTTGCTGAATGTCTTTAATGGAATGGGTGCAACTGCCAAAAGTTGGTGTACAAGGGTTTATAGCTGCCCAGAGACATGAGCTGGAATATCATACGTCCTTATTAGGATGTATTCCTACAGGCTATGAATAGTGTTCCCTGAGCAGGGGAGGCGCCCAGTGCTCATAACTCAGAGAGCATCCTGCCCAGCCTCCACCCATCATTCTCCTCGCATCCTCTTCTGAGGAGTTTAGGAGCATTAAAGTACTCAGCTCCAGTGTCCAACTCCAGTCTTGGTCCAGAGAGCAAAGTCAATGACCTTGACATTGCTGTCTGCGTCCATGTGGGTAATTTAGGCTTTGCTCTGTGGTGGTATTCGATTGCTGTTGTGGTCTGTTTAGAAGGTTTCTGGGCTTCTTCCTGCAGCCATCAAGAATCCTCCACAGCACATTCAGTTAAGCAAAACTAGTTGCTATCACCATGTAGTGTTGGCAGATTGCGTTCAGATGCTGGGACCTTTTGAGAAAGGGTATTTCTAACAAAAGTATAGCACAGATGCTTCTCTGTGCTTTCCAGGGTAGGGTTTGTGTGTCCACTGTGTCCCTGCGAGGCCAGAGTAGTCTCTTTTCACAGAGTAAAGTCCACACAATTATAGTAAAAAAGCACCACATACTTAGTCCTGAGGTTCTTTCGAAGAAGATGGTCTAGAAGTGAGGTCCAGCTCCTGCTTGCTCCTCCCCTGACAGATCCTGGAAAAATCTCAACCCAAGACCTGGAAACTAAACCAATACAGGTACATATGAGTCCCTTAGGTTACAAAACCCATCTCCCTGGAGTATAGGGACAAAACCCAGAGCACAGATTTAAATACATGTCATCTCTTCTTTACTCTCAGCTGCCCCATGTGAACAAGAAAGGGACCCCCAAACTGCTAACGTTAACCCACAATGGCTGTCACACCTTTCGCCCTCAGGGACCTCTACTCTTCTTGTGATGATGATTAGGATCTCTGGAGTGTTTGAATGGTCCCCATAGGTACATGTGTTCAATACTTGCTCGCCAGTTTGTGTAACTACTTGGGATGGATTAGGAGGTGTGGCCTTGTTGGAGCAGGTGTGTCACTAGGGCTGGGTTTAGAGGTTTCAAAAGTCTATGCCTTTCCCAGAGATTCCCTCTCTGCCTCCTACTTGTGGATCAAAGTGTGCCCTTAGCTGTTCCCTCACACCATGGCTTTGCTCTTCCCTTATGGACTATTTCTATAAACTGCATGGCTGAATTAACACTCTTCTTTTACAAGTTTCTTGTTTTGGTCATGGTATCTTATTACAGCAGAAGTAACTAAGACACCTTAGTAGCTTTTGCCTTAATGGATCAAAGAGGCTGATATTTGCTTATTCAGAAGTCTAAATTTGTGTGATGCTTCAGCGGCCTTTGTGCTTGAGTATCTCAGATCATGTCACGCGTTTAAGGACATTTTTGAGGGGAGGAGCAATAAATAGTCCTACCCAACGGAGATGTCTATGAACCATAGCAATGACCAGCGTGGCAAGATATCCAGTTTGTCAGAGAGTTCCTGAGCACAGTTTTTCTAAGCTGAAGCCAAGGCTGGAACTGGCATTGAGAGATGCAGCTGCTCTTGAATCACTCCTCTGTGTGTCTGCATCCATGCTTCTGCAAGGAGCTCCGAAATACCCACTGCTTGAATAAGGACTGGGGTAGAATAATTTCTTCAGTCTGCTCTTAGTACCAGATCTGGGGTGCACTGTTGGGTTTCATGTCTATCCAAGGAACGCCTCTGACCACACTTTTGAGGAAGGCAGGGTGGCGGCAGAGTCTTGCTCCATAGTCGATGTTCCATGGTTTCTGCCAGTGTGCAGTGCCTGGCTGTGCCGGTGCTGGGTGACTATACTTAGTAAGTACTCAAATTTTCACTCTAGCTTAAAATGACCCATGAGGAAGCCTGGGGTTTGGTGGCCTAGCCTATGGCAAAAGAACTTTTGGTGAGCTATCTCCAGTACCCTGTGGAACAAGCCTGGACAACTCTGTTTAAGAGAAAGACTGTACCCTCAGATTCGCCATCCTGAGGCACCTCCTACTCTTTCACTTATGTCATTCTGACAGAGTTTCACATCCACGGTCTAGTCAACCTTGATCAGAAAGCTAGGCGAGGGGAAGTTACCGTCCCATCATCCTGTTCAGAGATGGCAGCCAAGCTGCCGCTGATGCGGTTGAACTCAGTGGCCAGCCTCCTCCTGTGTGTCACTTCGGGTTTTTACAAGTGGACTGCCCTGGAGCAGATTCTCAGGGCACAGCTACTAGTCAACATTGGCTCAGAGGGAGTTGCGCACATCCGGAGGGGCAGCCCCAGGCCTCGCTGCTACAGCAACATAGCCCCATGCCTTTGCCTACCCAGGGCACTCTCTCTCTGCCCCAACCCACTCAATGGCAGGTAGGGTCTTGTCCAGGAAAGCATTTTAGAGGCTCCTGCTCCTGCACCCTGCTCCTGTTTCTCTTAATAAATATGGAGGAGAAAACTAAAACCTAATACCAATAAATGGAGGTATCCCCTTAGTCATATAAGCCTCACATAATACAATCCATAGTATTAGCAAAAAAGTCACTAAAGTTGCATTGGTGACAGAGTCTGCCATGGTGATGTACCTATTACCTGCTATGCGGTCCGGTAAACAGCAAACTTTATTGTCCTGCAGATGGAGTGGTTGCAGAGTTGCAACTAGAAGCAATGCAACCAGTGACAGGACCGGTCCTGGGCTACTTTAGTTTCTGCCTTGGTACTGAAACTGCACAAGTTGCCATGCAGCAAGGAATTGCCCTTAGGAATACAGCAGCCATGCATGCATGCACTTGGGAAATTTCCAAGTTGCCACACGCAGCAAACTCCACTGTGATGTCAATTCTACAAAAACAAAACAAAACAAAAATGCTTAGGCAAAAGCAAGCCTGTCTGGGCCGTGGAATGGCCAGGCCGTGCACCTGGATTTTAAATTCATGGGGGCGCCAAGTGATAAACGAACGCTGGAAAAAAAAAATTCCACACTAACTCAAAAATAAAAAATAGGTATTTATTTAGGGGTAAACTCACAAACCAAATTCTCTGCTTAAACAGTGGACATATATCAAATTTAGCAATCCAACAATCTGAACGAGCAGCCAGCAAAACGGAGGAAGGGGCAGGCAGACGCAGGCTCTGAATCAGCATATATGGTTATAAGAGGCCACACCCCAGTAGGCACGTAACCACAAGCTACAAGCCTTCTTACAACAGAAAAGAGCTGTATGGACCTGAGCTAAACCCATGGTTTTCTTCTTGGAGTAACTAATGTTTCCCCTCCTTAACACTCCCAAAAGCTTTCTGCAGGAGATTAAGCTCAGAGCTGCCAGGCAAGGGCTCTACCAGTAAGCTAAGTCCCCAGCCAGCAGTTATTTAACTTCCATAGCATCAATGTCCAGCACCTATACGATGACATGGTGTTGGTTTAAACAAGATTAAATAAGACAATAAAAACCTGCATTGTATTTGAGGCTTTGGTTTCTGTTCTTTTGCTCTCTGGGGGTGCAACACCAAGCTCTTAGATGAATACACAGACTTATTCTGACTTATGAATGCCTAGCCTTAGCTTGGCTGTTCGTAGCCACCAGCTTTTCTAACTTAAATTATCCCATTTCTCTTCAACTATCCCTTGTCTCTGTGCTATTAGCCACAACATTACACAGTAATTAGCCAGCCATCTTTTCATGAGATGGCTCATCAGAGCCTCGGGTTTTGGTGAAGGTTTAAACCAAGGTGCGGGGCATATTGGTGTTATTGCCTTATGAATAAAGTAGCTGGTTTTGCTGTAGATTTTTACTGTAGCTGACTCCCCTTCTGTTACAAATTTGGGATTTAGCTCCTACACTTCACTATTTAAGCTACATGTAAAGACCGTCACACAGTCAAGAAATCTGCTTTCAACTACCAAGGCCTTGCTCCTCTCTCCTATGTAAACATAGAAATCTGCCTTCCTGCAATTATCTTTATTGATAGATGTTTGGTCAGCATTTATGTTCAGGGCAAAATCATTCCATTTAAGACATTCCCAGATATCTAAGAACATAGAATTACTACATGCCTAAAGCTGTTAATTCATAGCTTCTCACATAGATTAAAAAAAAAATAGGCATGCCTTGGTTTTCCCTCACTTATAGATAAGGAAAGTGATGACCTAAAACTAACCTTGCATTAAAAGATTCCTAACTCCTCACCTCACCTCCAGCTCAGTTTACTGATGACTTTAATTCAGAAGGTTTACTGCTTGTTACAGAAAAATTAACCATCTACCCACAGCCCTGCGGAAGACAAACCTTGACTGGGGCCTCTGAGAAGCACAAGCTTAAGAGCTTGCTAACATTGAAGCTTGCTAACATTTGACAAAAATGCTATGGACCAAGGACTATCAGCTTCTCTTGTCTGTTTATGTAGGTTGCCTGGTTACCTATGCCTGCAAGGTTTCTTGAGGTTATATAGTTGGGTAAAGAACAAAGAGTTAACAGAAGCAGGAACAGAAAGAAGCTGGAGCAGAAGTTAGAAGCATCCCAGAAATTAGCAGAGATAGAAAAATGGAAAAGAAAAGGAAAGTAGTAAATTGGGATCAGAGTTGAGACAGGGAATTAGAGCTGAGAAATTATAGACAAGACAGAAGAATTAGAATGTAGAACAAGAAAGAATAATAAAGAGACATGGACAGAAAGAGCTCGTTGTGAGAAGGCTTCTTAACCATTAGGTTTTAGTTCCTTTTCTTATTGAGGTATCTTTATTTTGAACCCTGAGAGGAAGTTTTAGAGGCTGTACCTTTAAGGTTTCTGTTACCTCTGGGCTCTTTACTTTTCTTTATTCTATATATCTTTCTTTCCTTCTTACTTTTTGACTGGCCCCTGGTGTCCTCGTCTCCTCCTTTTTACATTCCTCCTCCTTCTCTTGAGCCTAGATTTTTCCTACATATTCTCTGTATACCAGCCAGTCCCTCCTATCCTCTCTCCAACCTTGCTATTGGTCAGTCAGTTCCTTATTAGACCAATCAGATGTTTCTGGCAGGCAAAGTCACACAGCTTTACAGAGTTAAACAAATGCATCAGAAAAGAATGCAACACATCTTTGCATCATTAAACAAACACCACAGCATAAATGACTGTGACGCATCTTAAACCAATATTCCACAACACCATATAATGTTTAATTTATGGCAACATTCACAATCTATTCGTTGCTTCCCGCTCTTTCTTCCTATTTTAATGTTTTTAAGTTACCCATCTTCTCACCATTAAACTTTCCTATTTTTCTTTGTAGAGTACCTAGGAATTGACATAAACTTATAGACTCCATCTATCTCTGCACACAGGTCTATCTCCAAGATCCAACCTGACGCACTCTTCCATTGTAAAGAACTGGGAAAATTCTACCACTAAGTACTTAACCCGAAGGGTCCTAACTTCTTATACACCCAGTCCTAGGAATTGTTGAGTCTGCAATATCTTGACCCATACACACAAAGAAGCTATGTTCCAGTTGGGCTTTTTGTACAGAGAGAAAGACAGGAAGTTAGTGCGAGATGCCCTGTGTAGAGGGAGAAAGGGAGCTGGTTAGAGATGCCCTGTGTGCAGGGAGGGAGCTGGTGAAATGAGATATGCCCCGTGTTTCACTGCTCTTCTATGAGTTACTCTGGGCCTCACCCTTGGATTCCAGCTATGATTGACTCACCCATGGAGGGCTCTACCAAGGACAAAAATAAAATCCCTATGCAAAAAATAATCTCCCATATTTGAGTTCTTCCCAATTTTGATAGCTAAGTCCCCTCTCTACCTGATATTTCTAAATGAGTACCACCAAAACAACCATCTGTTTATGGGGAATCTTGGCTCCTTCAGAAGGGATGTTTTCCCTTAGATTGGCACTGTGGCCCCTAGGCACCCTAACACATAAAGGTCCAATTCTTCCTGTCTCAATTCAAAACAATCAAAATGGATTTAGAAAGCTTCACTGACAACCATGACCAGTTATGTCCAAACAGTTGAATCTATAACCCAATTTTATAATCTGGTCAACAAAGATGTGATGTTGTAGACCAGCGGCCCCAAGAGGCTCCCCATGGCAAGTGAACATTTAAAATTCCAGCCAAGTGGCTGGGCAATGGTCCTTCATCTTGCCCCGCCCCTTTTCACCTTAAGGGGCTGTGTATCCCAACGTGCCAGTTCCACTGTCTCCTGTCAGCTCTCTACACCTGTGGCCAGTGTCCCAGCCTAGACTTGGTAGATTTAGAAGCTGGAAGAATCTGGACCATGCAAAGTCCACAAGACTAGGAAGAGCTACAGGTATCAATGTCCTCATAAACAGGCTAAGAGGCATTCACTTTTTCCTTGACAAATGTGCCAGCAGGCCATTCTTGTCCCAGTGAGCATGTACCTGGCATAGGTACTCCTAGGAAGGGAAGAAGCTTGCCACCCCTCCAGGGACAACATTGCACAAATTACAGAGCATGCAGCCTGTCTTCATCTGCAGGAGGCAAAGAGCTAGCCTGGAACAGGTCCCACAGCCACACCCACAGAAGATGGAGGCCAATCAGCGTCCCTTCTACAGCACGGAATGCACTATTCTCTTAACAGACATGCCCAACTGGGGATTCTAGTGACTACCGTCATGACACATCCCATCACTGGCACCCCAGAAATGAACCAGACCTTTGGTGTGCCACTGAGATCTCTCAAAGTCCCAGTGTCCTGAGGGGCACTATAGAAATGTCATAGGACTTGTGCCCAAGGAATGCATCCTTCCACAATAGAGGCAAGGATCAAGAGCCCCCCACCACCACCACCAAATGGTCGGCCTTCTTCCTTCCAGCATTAATGGGATACTGGGAGCTCTTTAGAAAACATTTAGTAGCCTAAGGAGAGATAGGTAGCTAAGATCTTCCTTGATAAATATCTTTTAAAAAATGAATCTACTCATGCCTGATATGACTATCTGCACAATGCCAATGCTGGCAAAAGAATTCTCCCCTGGCCACCCGCCAGAGAAGTTGGGACATGGACTCAGGTGGCACTAACCACCTGAGACAGCTCTCTTTTTCTGGGAGGTGAATTCCAGGTGTTGGTTAGAGGGCCGGCTACACATATTAAGGGGCAAGATGGTGTCTGGAAGGATCATGTGACCTGGAGATGGCAAAGGAGAGCTGAAAAGTAAGGTCCGGGTAGGGCAGTTTATCAAATTGTCTCCCCAGCTAGGAGCAGAAATTTCAAATGCACACAGCTTCTCTCTGCATTGGCATATCCAATGCCAGCAATGTGGTGAGGAGAGCCCAGGACTTTAGAATCTGAAAAAGTACGCCAGTGAACCCTCTAAGAATAAGGTTCCAATCCAGTGGTGCCCTCTGCCTTTGGCCAAGTGTAACTAAATCAAGACCTCGGAGTTCTGGACCATTCTACCCTCCCCACAGTTCCTTACCACAGGAGAATCAACCGCCTGCTCAGCTTCCCCTCTAGAACATGTCAGACACCTGCAACCAAGAGGTTAGGGCCTTGTGACATCAGACCTCGGGCGGTTTTGTGCTCGGCAGTACAGGTAAGAAGTCTGGGATAGGAGGCAGCAAGAAAAGGAAGTACAAGGAAGTGCCAAAGATTTTTAGCTAAAATGACTGGTAACTTCATCCAGTGTTGACTGAAAACTTAAGAATAGCAAAGAAAGTTGGCACATTTGGCTCCAGGCCCTTCCTATGTGTCAAAATCTACATTGTCAACTATCTCCAATATACAAGAATTAAAAAAGAAATGAAACTGTAAGACCCTCACCCCATATTATCAAAGGGGCAAGAAGAAATTTCCTAGCAGAATGTTTTCCAAGGAAGACAGTTGCCTTCCCCCACACACACCAGAAATTATGCCCGGCTACCTGGCACAGGCTGATAAGATGGCTTGACTCAGAAACAAGGCGGCCTTGATCTAATAACAAAATACTAGCTGACATAGCAGGATGAGATAGATAGAGCAAAGAACCTTGCACCCATGCCAAAACGGCTTCAAAAAAAGCCTCTTTGTGGTTACACCTTTAAAAGACAAACCCGGCAGAGAGGATACAACATCTCTCTCTACCTCACTGCAAAGGGGTGTTAGAGACAGGAGTTCCGAACTAGTTCGTATTATGCTAATAAACCTTGCTTATCACAGTCTCGACCTCTCTAGAGGTCTCTCTCTGGGGGTCGTAATCTGGGCACAACAGAAACAAGAAATCCAACAATAAAACGGACCAATGAAACGAAGAGTTCTCAAAACAGGGAAAAGAAATAGCCAGTAGATGTACGAAAAGACAAATTCAACTTACTAGCTACCAGAGAAATGAAATCAAAATGACATTAAGATTTCTACCTTATCCTAACCGAGTGACAGTCAAGAAAACAGAACACTCGAGGCTTAGGGACCATGAGGAAGAGGGGAAAGGGGAGGAAAGAGTATAAGAGCCACAGATGGGAGCTGGCATCAGGACACAAGAGAACAGGTTAAATCTGTCACAGTGATTGTGACAGACTGAGACCGGCACAATCTCAAGCCAAGCAGAATCACAGAATGGAGGTGGGCTGTGGGGACAAAATCCCAGCACTAACTGAGGATCTCCTGGGCTTTGACAGCTGCTAGGACAGGGGAATGTCAGTTCTCTTTAATGACGCCAACACCTAGTACACCAATCACACACCAAGGCAGGACTTACTACCAAAACTAAGCGGGCAACATAAAAAGGACTTGATGGAAAAAGGAGAAGGAAGTGGAGGGGACGATGGATATGTTCAAAATACATCGAATGTGTTAGGATCTCAGCATTATACTGACCCCGTCACCCAGCAGCCAACCAGCATTCAAGCAAGCACCTAGCCAGCCCAGGGGCCCTGTGACCATTGGTCATACGTCATACTTCATACGTCATGCATTGCATGACTACATCACGTATTGCATTGTCACTTAGGCTCTGAACGCATGCGCAGGCTTTCCCTTTTAAGTAAGCTCCGCTTGCCTGTTCTCCCCTTTACTATCCCATCTTGGTTGACCAATGTTTCCTCTTACTCCCGCCCTTTCCTAATAAACTTGGACGTGGGTTTGTTGAGCTACATGAATCATTCTTCACAGCCACGGCTGCAGGCTAGCAATATTTGGTGCCGCCATGAGACTCGGCCAGGCTCTCTCCGTGTCCCTTCCCACCCTTGAGCAGGCAGCCCAGGGTACTCAGGGACGCTGACCCCAACAACCGGCTTTCCAATTACCCCTGGGATACTCCGCATTGACTAGGATTGGTAAGATCCCCTCCTCCTGGTCGGCATAAATGTTTCCTTGAACCTGTGGGATTGACTGTTGAGTATCCCGCACCCTTCTGGTGTCCTTGGGAACTAGGGAAGGGGCTGGGAGGGCACCCCACTAGAGGGCTCCCCACCCTTGACCACAGCCTTCAAGGCTACTGCTGGTCCCTTTCTCCAACAATCACCTCTAGCACTTCCCATGAGCAAGGCTTTCAGACCTAGTGCCCTAGCACCTCCCTCACTAACTACCTCTGCTTCTCGGACCTATGAGACCTTTTGGGCTGCAGCCTTTTCTTTCAGCTTCATTTCTTTAGGGTTACAGCCCTCTTTCAGCTTAATGGCTTCAGTCTCTGTGCCTTTGGGGTTTCCTTCCCTTGGCCCCTGTAATTTCGTTGACGATCGAAATTGACAGCCTGAGCCAGTATCACTATCCTTGCTTGTAAAAAGCCATTGACTCATCCTGCCTTACTCATGGGCAACAAACCTGCAAAAAGGATAAGCCCATCCACTCCTCTAGGATGCCTTTTAGAAAACTTTCTACTTAATGCCATGTATCAAGGCCCCTAAACTCACTTGCCTCTGTACTAAGAAATGGCACAAATATCCCCTAATTAACAACTCAAATTGGTCGCCTTGTGGCTCCTTAGATCCTGAAATTTTACGGGACCTTTCCGACTACTGCCAGCAGACAGGTAAATGGAAGGAGTTACCATATGTTCAAGCATTTCTGTGTCT
The DNA here is from genome assembly GCF_014885135.2 of Alexandromys fortis. Taxonomy (NCBI): domain Eukaryota; kingdom Metazoa; phylum Chordata; class Mammalia; order Rodentia; family Cricetidae; genus Alexandromys; species Alexandromys fortis. Next base: position 54,061 of record NW_026067914.1, on the reverse strand, counting down.
CAGTGCTAAATATCCTCTCTGCTCATCTTCTCGGTCTCATATCCTTATAGATATGAAACCTGCACCAGAGGAGCTCCCGCTCCTTCAGATCCTGCTAATGAACCCCCACTGTTTCATCCTCAACATCCAACTTCTGTGTCCCCCAGCCTCTTCTCCCTCTCCAGCAACACTAGGCCATTCCTGCCGCCAACCAGGCTCCTCCTTTCACCCCCACCCTCACCCTGTTATCTGCTCATGCCACTATGGGCCCCTGCCCTAGAGAAGCCAGTGGGGCTACAGTTCTCCCTTTATGAGAGGTAGCTGGTGTGGGTACCCTGATTAAAGTTCATGTCCCCTCCTCACCAGCAGAACTCTCTCAAATAGAAAAGAATTGCTTTCATAAAGAATTCCAATATATCGCCCCATCCTGTAGTCTCGCCTTTCATGGTGTTTTTAGACACACACACACACACACACACACACACACACACACACACACACTCACACACGATTTTACTAACAACCTACTTACCTGAGGAATGCAGACGACTTTGCGTCCATGCTTATCCACCTAATGCAGCTCATCCAGATGGGGCAGAGGTTGTCCCAGGTTGTGACCCCCACTGGGATTATAATATAATACCCCAGGGGCACTTTAGCTTGAGATTGGCTTACAGCCTGCCTCCTGGTGGTCTCCATAAAGCTGCCCTCAAGCCAGTAAAGTATGAAAAACTTTAGGAACTAGTTCAGACAGACAGGAAAATCCATCTCGGGGTCTGGAATGCCTCACAAAGACCCTTTTATGGTATAGTAAACTTAGACCCTGAAAACCCAGAGGGCAGGCAACTTCTTATGACCTGTTTTTCCCCCACAGCTTCCCTGATATTAGGGCTAAGCTTAGGTGTCTGGAGAGAGGGTCCCCTTCTCCCACAGACAGAATCTTAGCACTGGCCTTTAAGGTGTACCATGAGAGATGAGAAAGCTTGATAACAAAAATACCAGATGCCGACCAAGGCCATTCGACCCCACTCAGAATCTACCCAGGATCCCTTGCCCTCTGGGGCTCGAGGACCACCTGGTCCTTGATGTGAGAGTGATTTCTTATTAATAAAGAAACTGCCTCGGCCCTCATAGGACAGAAAATTAGGTAGGCGGAGTAGACAGAAGAGAATTCTGGGAAAAAGAAGCTGAGTAAGAGTCGCCATGATTCTCCCGCTCCAGACAGACGCAGGTTAAGATCCTCCCTGGTAAGCCAGCTCGTGGGCTACACAGAATATTAGAAATGGGTTAGAACAATATGTAAGAGCTAGCAAATAAGAAACTGGACCTAGCCGGGCCAGGCAGTGTTTGAAAGAATACAGTTTCCGTGTAATTATTTCTGGGCATAAGCTAGCCATGCGGGCGGCCGGGTGCCGGGGACGCAGCCCCGCCGCTCCTATTTCAACAGNAAAGAATACAGTTTCCGTGTAATTATTTCTGGGCATAAGCTAGCCATGCGGGCGGCCGGGTGCCGGGGACGCAGCCCCGCCGCTCCTATTTCAACAGGTCCTTGTTTCAAGTATGGTCAAGATGGACACTGGGCCCAGGCTTGCCCTAATCCCCATAGGCCATATAGTGTCCAAAGCGGCAGCAAGAGGGACACTGGTCAGTGGACTGCCCCCATGTACCTCATGGCATGGGGACATCAAACACAGACCACCCTCGAGCCAATTTCCTAGCCCTGGCCATGAATGTCTGAGGACACTTGGGTCTTCTTGACCCAGCCACTGTCATCTCTGACAGGAAGCCCTGGGTGGACATGATGGTATCAGGGTGATCCAAGTCCTTTTTCTTGGATACTGGTGCCACATACATGGTCCTGGGGAAGTTGGGGACCCACTTCTTTTCATCTCCCTATTGTTGGGGTAGGGAGACAACCTTATCTACCTCATCAGATCCCACTGCTCAATTGCATTTTCAGGGATATTCCTCTCATTCATTACTGGTAGTACCAACCTGTCCTGTGCCCTTCCTGGGAAGGAATCTCTTAGCCAAAGTAGGAGCTTTTCATTTGCTCCCCCTATTCACCTGACACCAGATTCATCAGCAGTTCCTCTCCTCCTCCTTCTCCTCCTGCTCCTCCTAACTGGTTCCTGGTGTAGGAGGTCCTTCTGTCCATGTGTTGCTTTCATTGTCATCCAATTCCAGGACCCCTTGTGGTCCATCACTCACTACTCACTCCCACTCCAGAGCCTTAAGGGGCTGGTGCCTATCATCTCTGACCTTCTAAGAAAAAAAGCTACTTTGCACACCTTTTCTCCTTTCAGCACCCCTATACTTGTAGCTAAGGAACCTAACAGGACCTACCGCCTAGTTCAAGACCTCTGACTCATTAATCCTGCACTCATCCCTCTTTATCCCATTGTGCCTAATCCCTACACCCTTCTTTCCACCAGCTCCTCGGGGACCTCTCGCTTGCTCGGTTGTGGATCTCAAGGATGCCTTTTTCTCTATCCCTCTCAGCCTCATGCTATCACCTGGACCGACCTTGACACCGCTCACCCAGACTGTCCTACCACAGGGGTTCCAGGAGATCGCACATCTATTTGGCCAGACCCCAGCTTCTGACCTACTCTCCCTGTCTCTCCAAATCTAAACTCATACAGTATGTAGATATTTTACTTTGTAGTCCATCCTTAGAAATTAGCCAAACTAATACTTCTGCTCTTCTAAACTTCTTGTCCAGCAGGGCCTATAGAGTCTCACCGCCCAAGGCCAAAATGTCCACTCCTCGGGTCACCTACTTAGGACTAACCATTACCCTAATTCACAAAGCTATTACTTTAGACAGAAAGAACATAATCCACTCTCTTATGGTCCCTTCTACTAAGAGGAAATTTTATTGTTCCTAGAAATAGGTGGTAGAGAGGGGACTTAGCTATCAAAATTGGGAAGAACTCAATCTGGGAGATTTTTTGCATAGGGATTTCATTCCTGCTCTTGGTAGAGCCCTCCATAGGCTCAATTCAAAGAAAGCAAAATGGATTTAGGAAGCTCCACTGACAGCCATGACCAGTTATGTCCGATGCAAGACTTAGACTCTTTAAAATAAAATGATTATTAAACATTTAGCATGTATTCTTTGCTTAATATTATTTCTGTTGGTTGTAATTTTATACTTGATATCTGTTTCTATTGTATATAGTTTTGAATTGGGTTTGGATCACTCTTATTTAGACAAAAGGGGGAAGTGATGGGGACTCTTTGTCAGCCAATGGTCTTTAAGGGGTGGGACCAAGTCAGGGCGTGACTTTTGGGTTCCCACACTACACAGCAGAGCTTGGCCTCCTCGTTCCTGTTTCGTGAGTTTGCCCCTTATAATAAAGAAAAATATAACTGGTCTATCTCATAACTAGCCTGGTATATCTTGATCCAGGATAATTCATCAGCCTGCATATACTTTTGACCATCTTAGGTCACACAGAGGATAAAAGGAGCCCTAACAGGGTGTGACTTCTCCACAGGGAGAGAATGGCCCATGAGAAGCCCCATTTCAGGCTGGGGAGGTCTGGGGCACAGGGAACACACCTAACCTTCTGCCCAGCAGCAAAGGTGGGACCAAGGGTGACTTTGACCTCCGCACGGCCTCCTCCCCGGGCTAGCAGCTTCACCAGGACAGGAGGGTGGGCATATTGATCCAGAAACATGACATTGGCGGAGTCCTCCTGGTACCTAACGGTCCTGCCTGTGTAGACTCACAGGTTGGTATCCTCAAGTTCAACTGGGGTGGTCTCACCTGTTTGCCCCTCAAATGGACAATAGAGCAATAAAATCCCTTCTTTCCCAATATCTCCATTTGCTCCGGTAGCAGCCCTAAGCTTACCTGTGGACTGGTTTACTCCCAAAACAACCATCACAACCATCCCCTTTCGGGGATCCCGGCTCCTTCAAGTGGGATGTTTTCCCTTAGATTGACACTGTGGCCCCTATGCACCATAATGCAGATAAAGGTCCAATTTTCCTGCTTTCTTGGATCTTTTTCCCTCCCAGCCCTCCCCTTATATGAGGCAACTCTGGGCCCCCTCCATGAACCTCTTCTCAATTCTATCACTAAGCCCCTTCAAAAACTCCAACAAGCTCTGCTCCAGGCTCCAGCCCTTCATCTCCCAGACCTAACTCATCCTTTCTCCCTCTGTGTATGGGAAAAGAAGGGATATGCCCTTTTCTAGGGCATATGTGCTATGTTCTAGGTACCAGCTGGGGCATTCCTGTGCACCTGTAGCATACCTGTGGTGAAAACTAGACTTTACCACCTACAGATGGGCACCCTGCATATGTGCTTTAGCAGCTGCTGAGCTCCTTATTCGTGGACCAAAAAAAAAAAAAAACCAACTAACCTTTGGGTCACCCACCACTATCTTCTCCCACCCCAACCTGTCCCATCTCTGAACCCTGTAATGGCTTACAAACCTTACCTCCTTCCTGAGTTCTTTCTCTCCAAGTGGCCCTAGTAGAAGATGCCACACTTACTTTCCAATCCTGCCCACCCCTCAATATCTCAAATCTCCTCCATCAACCTAATACTGACTATTCCTCCATCTCATTCCTGCATTGAAGCCCTTAAGGAACTACTTCCCCATCCTTCACACATACAGGAGGGCACACTGCCTCAGGCCACTTGTACCTTGTACACAGATGGCAGCTCCTTTTTACATGAGGGGGCCCGAAAAACAAGCTGTGCCCTAGTGTCAGATACCGGGGTGGTGGAGGCACAGTACTCCCCGCCCACACTACTAACCAACAGGCTTAATTAATAGCTTTCACCTGTGCCTTTCAGTTGACACAGGGATGATCCCTAAATGTTCTTACACAGACTCCAAATATGCTTTTCATATCCTCCTGTCCCACGCTGCTATCTGGAGAGAGCATGGGCGACTTAACAACAAAAGGAGGACCCACACTAACTCAGGCCCAGTTGTGGCTCTGCGAAAAAAGCCTCCCATCTCCCCAAGGTTACTGGGATTATTCACTGCTGGTCTCATCCTAAGACAGCTCCATTATCTCTAGGGGAAACAGCCGGGCTGATGAGGCAGCTAGAGCTTCTGCCCTCCAAGGCTAGATTCACCTCACCCACTGCGGGGACTCCACCCACTGCAATCCGCATCCTTACAGCCACCCCTGACACTCGACAGATTCTGTCCTATTTACACCAGCTGCTTCGTCCTAATAGACTCTGTCTCATTGTGTCAAGGCTCACCTACAGCCCACTCCTGGCTTGCATTTCTTAAGAACTATCTGTGCCTCCTGTAAAATCCGTCAGATGTCAGACCCTAATCCCAGGTAGCATAGCCTCCCTTTTCCTACCCAAGCCAGGGACTCTCCCCCAGGGACTGACTAACGACTTTACCCACATGCCCCCAGTCAGACGTGTGAACTATCTCCTGGTATTAGTGGATACATTATCAGGGTGGACAGAAGCATTTCTGGCTTCTAATAAGAAGGCCCAGACAGCTTGTAACATCCTTCTCCAGGAAATTGTTCCGTGATTTGGAGTTCCAGACTCTCTTCAGTCAGAACTATGGTCCTGAGTTCACCTCTCAAATCTCTCAAACTCTATCTGAAGCTCCCAGCATCCCTTGGCATTTTCATATCCCATACCACTCCCAGTTCTCAGGGAAAGTAGAACGAACTAACTCCTCCTTTAAAAATAAGGAGAAGGAGGGGGAGAAGGAGGGGGAGGAGGAAAGAGAAAAAACATTCTAGTTAAAATTTCACAGGAACTTCACCTTGACTGGGTAAAGCTCTTGCCTCTGGCTCCTTTCAGGCTCTGGACTCTCGCCAAATGGTGCCTTTCCATCTCGTGCTTTGAACTCACATATGAGACCCTGGTTCTAACTCCCAGTCTCTCACCTCCACCCTCTCCTCTCCCTGATTGCCTGCGTGTGTCCCTCCTGTGGAAATCCATCGACTACACCCTACCTCGACTGTGTACCAACCCCTGTCCATCTCCAATCAACATCAGAAATCAGACCAACTTCTCTCTCCTCCAGACCAACCTCACCCCTTTTCCCCTAAGTGGTGGGGCCCCTTCAAAGTAATTTTTATAACTCCTAACAGCTGCTAAGCTTGAAGGCCTCCCTCATTGGATTCATTTATGTCATCTCAAACCCTTTACCCCTCCACCTCACGCTCATACTCCTTCGCACACGGTAACTACAACAGTAAGCTGTGGAGGACACCGAGATCAACTGTCTTGTCTGCGGTTTCAGAAGAATGAAACACTGTACTCTGCCGGACGGGGGGGGGGGGGCTCCATATGCTTTCCTTCCTGACCCCTCTTCCTCCCCGCAGCTGATCCATGTTCTCCTGTTTCTATTAATTGCACCCTGCTTCATCAATCTCCTCTCTATCACCAATGACTCATTCAAAACTCCGAATCAAACCAATTAGCTATTGTTACAGGACTGCCAGCCCTTAGCCATGGACCTGGAGGCATAAAGACCACCAAGCATGCCCAGGTACCCGCAGAAATCAACCGCCAGTCTCTCTTGAATTTTAAGGTGATGCTATGATGATGGGGAAGAAACAGGAGCTTTAAGATTTGCTTATATAAACATAAAAGATAAAAATTTGTTTGGGGGTGGGGGTGCTGGAGAGATGCCTCAGTGGTTAAGAGCACTGCCTATTCTTCCAAAGGTCCTGAGTTCAATTCCCGACAACCACGTAGTGGCTCACAACCATCTGTAGTGAGATCTGGTGCCCTCTTCTGGCCTCCAGGCATACATGCAGACAGAATACTGAGAATACTGTATACATAATAAATGACTTGGGTTCACCTCAAACAGGTCAGACACCCCCTTCCCTCAATTGCTAGTACCTAAGAAAAATTCTCTTCCTAAGTTTTTTATCTTTTCTACAGACTCCCAGGTGGATCTCTGTGAGTTTGCAACCAGCCTGCTCTACACCGTTGAATACAAGAGAAATACATAGACCCTGTCTCAAAAACATAAACACAAAGACTACATAGTAAGAGCTGGGTGGCAGTGCACACGTTTAATCCCAGCACACAGGAGATGGAGACAGGCGGATCTCTGTGAATTTGAGGCCAGCCTGGTCTACAGAGTGAGTTCCAGTACAACCAGGATTGTTATATAAACATTTTCTCAAAAAAAATTAAAAACTGGATAGTAAGACCCCCATCTCACAAAAAAAAAAAGCAATAATGACCACATACAACGTTAATCCACCAAATGAATACAAATGTAGAAATCTGTACACACACACACACTGCAAACCAAAACCAAATGCCTATATGTGTCTTGACGGCAGAGTATTTGCCTGGCCTGTACATGGTTCTAGGTCCATCAGCGAAAACAAAACAGAAAATCCACAGAAAGCTCTGGGCCATTCCAGCAGGGAGCCAAGGCTGGAACGCATGCTTAGGAACCCAGCGGTCCACACCCCCACTGCCACAAGGGTTCTGGCTGTGGGAATGGAAGTCTGTGGTGACTTAAGAACACGGGACATTGTCCGCTACTTAGAGTCAAACACCAACTGTGACTGAAGAACACTTTGGCAGCTTCTTTTCCCTATAAATGCATTGACACGACCACTGTAGTGATGTAGGACAGTGTAGCCAAAGAAGGTTTTCAATTTATTAATAATAAACTGGGTCTTAGAGTTATTAACATTTGGACTTTGAAGAGATGGATCTGCCCAGTGAGAACTCTCAAGAAAAGAGGTCTGGATGAGTGTGACCTCCAGATGGCAAAGAGATGGTAGAGGAAAACACAGTTTCAGAAGAAGGGATGGAAATGAAACACACCATGGAGCTGCTGAGAGCCCCTGGCCTGGCAGGGGAAGAAGAACGCTGCGGCCTTAGTGTTGGGAAGCCACTCTGCTCAGAGATTAGTGGCTGTGAAAGGCGTTCTTCCAGTCTGGAACCAAACAGCTGATGGTTTTGTTTTTGTTTGGTTGGTTTGATTTGGTTTCTTTGGAGGGCGAGGGAGTTAGGGTGTCAGGAATCATCCCCCCAAGGCTCCCACTAGTAAGCTTTCTTGAACTCCAGAAAGCTCTTATGTCTTGAGGCAAAAAAAAAATGACCAGTAGAAGGCGCTGCTTGTCTTGCAATCAAGATTAGGATGAAGAAAAGCAGAGGTGAACTGTCTGACACTGGAGGCTGTAGATGTGAACTATCATGGTCTAAGAAAGTCCATTCCATGCTATTTCCCATAGGTCTGTGAGCCTTCAGCACAGGAGCAGGCGAGGCAGCTTGGGCATGCAAATACCCCATTACAGTGGCTTTGGGGAAGAAGTCACAAGGGGCAGCTGTGGTCCAAATGACATTCACCTCGGTGTGGAAGGCTCTGCTTTTGTGCAAGTATGGGAAGAGCATCCGGCACCAACACGAGACACTCATCTTAGGGCTTTCCTGGCCTGGACTCTGCAATAATAATAATATCTGACTAGCATCACCAGATGGGTTGTATGGTCTTGGTACATCATGTAAATGGACAGAACGTGGTTTCCGCCTGCCAGAAAATATACCACCAGGAGGGAAATTCTCTGACATGTGGGAAAACTGTTTGGGGCTACGTAGAGTTGGAGCCACTTCATGGCTTGTGAAAAAGGTAGTAGATTTCTCTTCTTATTTTTTTTTTTTTTAACTCTAGGGCAATAGCTGACAAAAGCCAGGAGATGGCTGGAACCCATTTCCCTTTCCCCTTCCCACCCTATCCTATTCAGAAGGACGTCATGACAGGGCTCTACAAGGTTTTTGGAGGCTGGCAAGATTGGAATATTTGAAAGTCCAGCTGGCCCGGGGAGTGAGGGATGAGGGGCTAACACTAAGACTTGGATGTAGTCAGGAGAACTTAACTTGACGGTTCTGTGCAGACATTCTTTCCTTTGGAAGAAACTGGGCGCAGGAGTTCTCGGTTTAGCTTTCTGCATAGCAGTTACTTCCTCTATTAAACTTCTCAGCGCAGCACCATGGTCTGAGAAAAACCATGCTAATGGCAGCTTATTGGGGCCCGTGTCACTCCAACACAGCTAACTATTTTTCCCTAACTGGACTGATAAGGAGACGTAAGGAATAATCAGCCGCAACTTACACGGTCATCATGGAAGGGCATCTCAGGGTCCTTTCTCCTGACCATCTCCTGTGTTTATCATCCAAACAGCTTATATACCATCACCTCAATTGAGCGGGAAAATACATTAGGCTGTCTGCTAGGTAACCAGGTGAATGGCCTTCTGTCATGTCTGCATCTACCTGCATGCTAGCTGTCACGTAGGCCTGAATTGGCATCTGTAGAAGATATTCTCCAAATTACAAAGGAAGGAGCACCGAACATCCCGACATTTGTTCGGGAAATACAGCTTGTCTGCAGAGCTACGTGACCCCCTGAGATGGGGCCTATGGCTTTGGCACCTGGCTGCCACACCATGCAGAAATATGGGCCTACAACAGCTGAGACTTTAAAATTGCAATGCAAACCATAACACCAATGCTTTTGAGATTTCTCTGGTGCACTGCTGCCTTGGTGCTGAGGGACATAAACTGGCTTTTCCCCAGGTTCAGCATACGGAGTTAGAGTGTAGAATATAGGTTACTGAGTGTTGTTAAGAGCCAACCAAGGGATCCTTGATCAGACTGAGTGAGGGATTATTGAGGCGGACTCCTGAGACCGAATAGGACTGTGGCAGATGATCCCCAGCCTCATGCCAGCACTTTGGTGCGTTGCTGCCACACATTGGACCATATGATAGGAAACTGCATATTTTGGGGTGAAGATTTTCAAACTCTAGGCTTCAGCCTCACAGATATTGGAACCTTTAGGCCCTGATAACTTTATACCTGGTACCTGTGGAGCTTGGCAAGGTTGGCTCTTCACATGAATTTTCTGATGGAACAAATAAGACAGTGAATTATCCCTGTCCTATGTGTGCAGAACTTCATCTCCAGAACTGACACCCAGGATTCTGGGACAGAGAAAATGTCCACTGGGGTACTCTGCTGTTCCTTTTCATTCCTTGTAGACCAGTGGATCTCAACGTGTGGGCCGCGACCCCTTAGGGGAGGAAAAACAATTAGCCTTTTCACCAGGGTTGCATATCCGCTATCCCGCACATCAGATATTCATAGCAGTAGCAGAATTACAGTTATGAAGTAGCAACAAAAATATTTTGTGGTTGGGACCACCACACATGAGGAACTACATTGAAGAGTTGCAGCATTAGGAAGGCTGAGCACCACAGATCTGTATGATGAGGGGGAGCATTTTCTGGGTGCCTTGTGAAGACTGCCCCATGAGTTAGGCGAGAATTTGGATCTGAAACTTAAAACAAACAAACAAAAAATAACGGGTTTTTCTGTGTAGCATTGGCTGTCCTGGAACTCACTCTGTAGACCAGGTTGGCCTCAAACTCAGAGATCTTACTCTGCCTTCTGAGTGCTGGGATTAAATGTGTGTGCTTTTACCATCCGGCTGGATCTGCAGCTTTTCTAACAAATTCCAGTTGATTTTTTTTTTTTAGTACCACTATCATCATTTTTATTATCTCCGTTTTACATTCCTTGAGGTCAAACCAGGGCCCAAGCATATACCAGTGGGGCTCTTTCCCCCCACTTACCTTGCTGCCATCGAAGCCTGCAATTTTATGGCCTTTAATATTTAACCCTGCTGAGTTTTCGTCACCCTTGGTGCTTGTGTTAGGTGCACGCAGTTGATGTTGAAGATAATTTCAGGCATGCCTTTCGGAACTGCTTTCTAGTGGAGGCTGTGTAGGGATTCTGTCCCAGGGCCGCTGCTGCACGCTGGTGTCTTTCCCTGTCTTGTCCAACAGCATCTAAAGACAGTATCTCTTTCCATAGTTGGCACCGGACCACCCTCCCAGGCTCTTCTGGGGGAGCGCTGCTTGGATGTCTTTGCTTGGAATTCATTCCATTCCATGCTTTCTGGAAGCTGAAGCCATGTAACGGGGTGTTCTTTCAGTTGTGTGAGCTCTCGTATTCCTCAGAAGAGTCATCCTACCAAGAACCATTTAAAATAGTAATGAAAGCTGATAGATCCCATATCTCGGAAGAATAGTATTCTATCATTACTTGACAGTAATAAGTACCCAATTTCTTAGATTGCTGCCAGTTTTGTTTTTTTTGTTTTTTTTTTTTGATCCGACTTCCTGTGTATTAACTAGTCTAATGCTTGTCTTGGTTCCATGAGTGGGTCTTTTTATTTTCTGTACCATTTTTGCATATACACGGGGAGAGGTCATTCCTTTAAATGCCTAGGGCAGGAATTCCTCTGAATATGGGGCTTTGTAGAGGGCAAGCTGAACTGAAACACTGTCTTTTTCTTGTTCGTTGGCAAGTGTGAGGCTCTTGGTATCCAGCTTGAGCAAGTGGTGTCTTATCTGCAGCTATCCTTTATCTGGAATGCTGCTAACTTGTTCTCTGCCAGTAAGATGGTGGTGTCAGGAACCAGGAGTCCCACAGTGTGGTATAGGAGCATCTTCCTTCTATGTGTTACTTTTATTGGTTAAATAAAGAGACTGCCTTGGCCTTTTGATAGGACAGCAGCTTAGATAGGCAGAGTAGACAGAACAAAATGCTGGGAGAAAGAAGACAGAGACAGAGAGCTGCCCACCATGAAGCTGCCAGGTCTTCTTTCCCGGTAAGCCATGAGCTCGTGGTGACATACAGATTATTAGAAATGGGTTAATTAAGATGTGAGAGTTAGCCAATATGAGGCTAGAAATAATGGGCCAGGCAGTGTTTAAATGAATACAGTTTCCATGTAATTATTTCGGTTAAAGCTAGCCAGGAGCCAGGCTGTGGGAAGCGGCCTGCCGCTCCTTTTTTACAACATCATAGGATTGTATTTTATCATTACTGATACTGCTTTGAGGGGCCTTCAATGGAGGGATGCCCAGGGTCTCTGAGGGCTCCTATTTACTGTCACCTGGTATGTGGCAAGCACTGAAAGGGGTTCCGGATACCTCACATTTATCTCATAGGGTAGCGGTTTACCGCTTTAGCTTCAGAGCTTTGGAATTCATGGAGGTCAAAACCATGTGTCATATACAAACACGATGCAGATTGAGGTGAGCCTGGATTTGATCACTGACTTCTGACCATGAAACTGGTGTGATACCTGCCACCTGCTTGAATTCCCCTCTTCGTGGAGTGTAAGTTGTCTCCTGTGACATTTCAGACCTTAGGCTTGGCCTCATCGCTTGCCCTCTCGGCTGTCATCAGCCCCTGGCCTCCACATGCTTTGCCCTAGTTTGCTTCTGTTCAGCTTCTCATCACCTTGATGATACCTGGGCTGGCATTTCCTAGACACAGACTAATGTTTCTCCTCAGAGATCCTCTTAACCATATCCTGGGACAGCTTCATGCCATTTTGCTTTCGACTCTGCTCCACAGGCCTATTTCTAGGGCTCCAGTGCATGGAAAGATACAGGTAAGACACTACCCCGAGGAAGGGGATCTAGTTATGCTCAGTCACAGAGGCCTCCAGACCACAAATGGAGGTTACAGGTCTTAGAGGAATAGGTTGAATTGTTCTGTCCTGGTGTGCACCATCCACATCCTAGGCTTTTGGAGACAGAGCAATGGTCTTTGAAACTCTTGGTCTTAGCCAGCCTTTTTTATCTGCTGGAGGCTTTGTAGCTCCCAGCCCAGGGTGTCAGGCCCTAGGCAGAAAGACCCCATGGCACCCTTATTTTAATTTCCATGTCACCCTCTTAGTTGAGCTCATCGCCAAGCCAACGTTTCATCCCCTTTCCTGTAAATGCCTTAAGCTAGAATTGACTTCACCCCTAAATTCCGTCTCATTCCATTTGATACATTCCACCCATTTTTACACGAAAATGTTCACTTTATTTCCACCAGCAGATTCGGTTTGATTCATTATTTCTTAAAATCACCACTTTTCACTTCTGCTTCATTTCATTCGCATCCCATCCTCACTCTGTTCAGCTGCTTCCATCGTCTCCCTGCACCGTGCACCTTTTCCGCCCATCTGGGAATATGAAAGTCCACTGTATTACGTTTCACGTCACAGTTTTACTTCTTTACAGCACTGTGCGTCTTCTTGTCCTGTTTGAATACCACACATTAATACCACAGATAGCTCTGGGCCATTCCAGCAGGCAGCCAAGGCTGGAACGCATGTTTAGGAGCCCAGCGGTCCACACCCCCATGGCACTCAGGATAAAAGAGGGAAACAATCCTTAAATTCGTTAGTTTGCATTGATCACAGAACCATGAAAAGCAGAGATAACCAGGAAATAGTCTAAGTAACCAACAAACCGGATGTGGAGTGAGTGGCATATGGTGAAACGTAACAGCACATCTATGTGGTTAGGGTGCAGCACAGTAGACTGTGCTAGAATAAATATTTGCTGACAAGGATAAATAGTAATGTTTTGTTGCAGAGAGAAAAAGCAAATGATACTGATAAAGTAGAAAAGGGGCGGGGCAAGATGAAGGACAGTTGCCCAGCCACTCGGCCCTTCCACGACAGCAACTTTAGAGGTTCACTTGCCCTGGAGCCTCTTGGGGCCGGTCCTGCTGTCCTGCCTAGGGGCTGCTGGTCAACAACATCACATCTTTGTTGACCAGATTATAGAATTGGGTTATAGATTCAACTGTTTGGACATAACTGGTCATGATTGTCAGTGAAGCTTCCTAAATCCATTTTGATTTCTTTGAATTGAGACAGGGAGAATTGGACCTTTATGCATTAGGGTGCCTAGGGGCCACAGTGCCAATCTAAGGGAAAATATCCCTCCTGAAGGAGCCAAGATTTCCCCAAAAGGGATGGTTGTTTTGGGGGTACTCATTTAGAAATCTCAGGTAGAGAGGGGACTTAGCTATCAAAACTGGGAAGAACTCAAATATGGGAGATTATTATTTTTTTTTTGCATAGGATTTTATTCCTGTCCTGGTAGAGCCCTCCATGGGTGAGTCAATCATAGCTGGAATCCAAGGGTGAGTGTAGAGAGCTGCGTGGAACCGCGCCTTAAAGATGGCGCTGGCTTCCACCCTCTGCGATCCTGAAAGCCAGTGCTCTCAGTGAAAAACAACACCATATATGGCAGAGGCTGGACCCTTGCGATCATCACCTGATATTCGCCAGCTGCTTGCTTGCTTGCTTGCTTGCGTGGACCAATGAACGGTGCCCATGTGGCTATCCAGGATTGGTTGCCCATGCCTACTTAAGGGCTGGGAGAGGTTTGGGGGGGGGAATATCTTCGATTGTAAAAGGTCCTGAATAAAACTGCAGTGAGAAGAGCTCTGGTGTCGCGTCAACCTTGTGGGTCAAGGGTGGTGGCTGTGACAGATGGTGGCCTGTATGGGGATCGCTTCTCTTCTCTCCGTGGAGCTCAGAACTTGCTGCAGTCAGGGGGTGCACCAGACAATCCCCAGGTAAGGCTTGGGATCCGTGACAAAAAGCGGGTTTTGCTGCAGTCAGGGGGTGCACCAGACAGTCCCCAGGTAAGGCTGGGGATCCGTGACAAAAAGCGGGTTTTCCACTCTCGCCGGTAGAAGAAGGGAGAGTGGGGGTAATAGGGCCGCGACTACAGCGGACAGTTTAAAGAAAGTATAGCCATGACCAAAGTGGACGGTTTAAAAATGAAACTAAAAGGAAGAATGGGATTTTAGAATGGGCGCTTCAACATCACACCTGATTTTTCTGGCTCTTAACGAGCTGTTACATGCTGGGAGCCGATTTGAGTGGCTGCCATTACAAGATGGCATTTGGCCCCTGCCTCGCTTGATAACATAATAAAGGTTGTAGTTCTTCCACCAGAAAACAGGGTGAGTTGTTGTGATCTAGCTGCCCACACTTCCCCTGACCAGCAGGGGAACTTCCTTGTGGTCTGTAATTGACAGGGATGTTCCCCTGCTTTCTTTCCAGCAGGTGGGTCTCCAGAAAAGCAGTGAAAGTATCAAAGTATCAAAGGTTGTTAGGCAGACTCCCTATATAAGCAGCTACAGCTCAGAGCTCGGGGCCCCTTGCTTTCTGCTCTCCCTTCAACCAAGAGGCTCCAATAAAGCGTGATTTGAGAAGAATCCTCGTCTGGTGGCTGTTCTTTCCTGCTGGTCAGGGAGTTCGCCGCAACTGGTGCCGAAATCCCGGGACGCTGGGACAAGCTTTGGTACCGAGTGAGGGGCCAAATAGGATTCAGAACTCGACACGCGGAGCGGCGACGACGGCGAGTCTCCCAAGTATGATGATTGCTGAGGTTGCACCTAAGGTATTTTGCTTGATCTTTGTGGCCCTCGTCATTGCCGTTCTTCTGTGCTGCTTTTGGTTGCACAGGGAAGGGAGGAGGGCACTGCAAGCACACCAGGACAGCCT